>NW_020954576.1:9880279-10067147 GCF_900497805.2 Vombatus ursinus
ATTCAGAGGAAGGTGGACTAGGATAGTACCTAGATCGTGACATACAAGTATATCAGTGGAAGGAAATGAGAATGTTTAGCCTTGGAGGAGTCATATAAGCGGTTTAAAAATTATCTGAAGTACTGTCATACATAAGTTATTAGACTCATTCTGCTTGGTCCTAAAGGGCAAAAACTGCAGCACTGGGTGTAAGCTTCAAATCATATTTAGTCTTTACAGAAGGAAAAATTTGCTAACTATTAAACGTACCCAAAAATGTACAAGGATTATCATCTCCAGAGCTAGTGAGCGGCCTACTCCCAAGGGGCCTTCCAAAAAAGGTAGAAGAATGACTACTTATTAAATGTTGTAGGAGACATTCCTGCTCAGATATGGGGTTTAAGGCAGATAGCCTCTGGAATCTCTCTTAACTCCGAAATTCTGGCTTGACAGATCATACAAAGTTTATTCTGAATTTAATAAGGTTTAAATGTGAACATACAAATAATATGGCAATAGTCACCCATCCTGACAGAGTGTCAGACAGAAATGTGGAGCTCTGAAATAAAAGCTCATGACTTGCTCAAGTAAATACAGGAACAGTGAGGCAATACAGTGGAAAAAACAATGAAACTATAATCAAATAATTTCACTTTGAATCCTAGTTCTGCCACTTATTTTTGAGACCTTAGTAATATCACTTTCTTCAGACATAAAATGAGAAATTGCTAAAGTCCCTTCAGCTCTAAAACATATGAGCATATGATCCACTATCCTCAGCTGAAAATGTTCTCTCCTAATTTCCTCAGAGTATTATGCCCTGACTTTATCATACTTATCTTTCAACTTGCTGCACCTCAAACAGATTATGTCAATCAACAAACATTTATTAAGTGCAGCAGAGGCTTTTAGAGTCTATGATTCTTCTTTTGAATTGAACATAATCATGAAAAAAATCTGATTCTTTTAGTGATATTTACCTTGGGCTAGTAACTCCTCACCAAGCTGTATTTCTTCAAGAAAGAACTTCTGAACAGCTTCTGCATCTTTAAGGTCAGGTAACTACAACGCAAAAAGATCTTAATTTAAGAAACTATCAAAATGAGTAACCAATATTTTTAAAAAAACTTTATACTGCAATAAAATCTGAAAGAAAAATATTACAAGAAAAGGTTATTCTCTAAAAAACAGAAAAATTTACTTTTCCAGTGTTGCTTATAAGGAAGTTTCCTCAAACAGCACCTTTATAAATGGATTCAGAAAAATATACACTTGTCACAGTTCTAAGAATAGCACCATAAACATATAAGTCTACTAATATAATGAACCAGTTTTACTCAGGCTTCTGTTAATGATCATTCATTTCTGCAGAATTAAATTTTTAAATTTATCATTACTTTCAAAGACATTTAATGATGGAGAATATCACACAGACCATTTGAAACTAGATAGTTAATTTAGGCTTTTTTTTTTTTAATTCTAAAAGCTCAGAAATATTCTGAACGTATAAAGGGTTTTGCTCAAGGTTGACTATACCTCTACAAAACTTTAATGTAGTCAGCTGAAATCAAAACATTTCTGATAGTGCATTTATTTTTCACTAGTCACACCAACCCAGCATAGGGAGATAAGACTATGGGCAAAAACTAAAATACTGATGTACTTAATTCAATAAACAGTAAGTATCTAGTGTGTCCAAGGTGTAGGGCTAAAAGTCGGGGATACAAAGATAAGTGACACAGTGCCTGATCAAAGAGCCTAAAGTTCAAGTCCCATGTCTTTTTGAGAGGCCTTTTCCAATTTTCCCACTGTTAGAGCCTCCCTAACCCCTAAAATCATCTTGTATTTAGTTTTTATACATCTTTTATTTACTTGTGAACCAGTTGCAGTGCCCAATGAAATATAACCTCATTCACAGAAGGATCTCTCTCACTTTGGCATTTCTAACTTCCCAAGCACAATGCATAGTTGACAGAAAGCACTTAATAAATGCTTGTTGATTGACATAATCTATTTGAGGTGCAACAAGTTGAAAGATAAGTATGATAAAGTCAGCGCATAATGCTCTGGGGAAATTAGGAGAGACCATTTTCAGCTGAGGATAGTATGAGTATCAGGAAAGTCTCCACAAAGGCAGCACTTTGTACACTGAAGTTAAGCAGGGATGAGAGGACCAGTCTACATAAATGCATTGAGATTGGGGCTTTTTCCAAAACTTAGTTCAAATCTCACATTCTACAGGAGTCCTATCCCAGGTTTCCACTGCTCTAGGGCCACCTTCCCTCAGATTATCTTCTACCTACTCTATATATATGTATACATAATTAAGTGCATGTTGTCTTTTCCCATCAGAATATGAGCCCTTGAGTGTAGGAACTTTGTTTTTGTCTTCCTTTCTCAGCCTAGTGCTTCAAACAGGGCCTGGCAAGCATTGAGCACTTAAAAAATGCTTGTTAGCTAACAAACAGCATGTTGTGATTTCAAGGATAGGTTGCAGTCTGATGTGGCTGAAATGAAGAAAATATCAAGGGGAACAATGTGAAATAAGGCTAAAAGGTTAAGGCTGTACCCATATTCTGAGAAGTATATATAAAAGGCTAAGTTTTTATCTAATCCTTGAGGCCACAGGGAGTCAACGAAGAACCTTGAGCAGAGAAATGCCAGGGTCAAGTCTATATAACCAGAAGGTTATTTTGAAAGCTGTGTGGAAAAATGGATCAAAGGAAGACGGAGAACAGAGGCAAAGAAAATCATCGTAACCATAGTTCAACTCAATAGTAAGAGAGTATGAAGTAGGATGGTGGCAGTATTAATGCAGAGAAGAGGAAGGATGTGAGATGATGTGCAGGTACAACCAACAGAATATGACAGCGCTGGTGGGACAGAAGATGTGGTTCAAGGAAGGGAGTAGGGGAGAGAGGGAGAGACTGATTTGGAATTTATCTGTACAAAGAATATAACCAAACCTATGGAGATGGACCTAGGCTCAGAACCTTGGGAGACCAATCAAGAATAGAATCAAGGAAAGAAAGACTATTCAGGATAAGGCGGTAGTCAACAACATAAAAAGCTAACAAAAGTCTAGGGCAATGAGGACGAAAAAGAGCTGATCATATTTAACAAATAAGATGTCATTGGTCATATCTAAGAAAACAAATACACTACACCAGTAGGGTTAGAAAACATTGTAAAAGGCTAAGAATTGAATCTGCACTACTCTAATAGCTTAGCAGTATAAGGGAGGAGAGATATAAAGCTACAGCCTGAGGGATGGGTCAAGAAAAGAGATTTTAAAAAATAAAGTGCCTATCTTTTTTTCCCTTCTGTTTTGTTTTCTCTTTCTTGTGGTTCCTATTGGTTCTAATTCTTCCTTACAACATGACTAATGTGGAAATATGTTTAATAGGAATGTATATGTTATCGCCTATATAATATTGCACGCCATCTTGGGGAGGGAGGGGGCGAAAAACACAGCAATACAAGACAGCACATTGAATTCAGAGCACAACAAATAGTTCAACTTAGACAAAATAGGTATGTCAAAGGGAACAATGTGAAATAAGACTGAAAATGTAGGTTGGATCCAGACTGATGGTATCAAATATCAAGCCATCTATCTTCAGGTAGGACTACATACAAACCATTTCAAATAACATAGATGCGGTTTTTAGTACTTTCAAAATAATAAATACTTGAATTCTCTTAATTTTATCAATGGGCAAAAAAATGTATGGTTTAGAAAATATCTTATTACACACCTAATTTTTTTCATACTACAGTTTATAGCCACTTTAATTTGCCATACGATACAATGCTAGTCCTTTAATCTTCTTCACATCTCTGTTGAAAACACTTCAGCAGGAATCTGATCACTACTAAATAACCACTTACTGGGTTCTATGGATTATTCTCACATATTTACACCTTTGCTAGTAATTAATAAACTGTGAAATAAAAATGGTGCTAACAAAAGTCAAAGCCTTCCAAGAAATCATTCTACTCTTAGGCTTTGGTGGGAAAGGAACAGGAGGGAGAAGCAGAATAGTACTGTAGAATGTGTGCTGAATTTGGAATCTAAAATACACGGACAGCCTTGGTTAAGTTACTTAGTATCCCAGGGCCTGTTTTCTCACTTGTAAAGTGAAGGGATTGGACTTGATAATTGCCAGGGTTCCTTCCAGCTCTAAAAGGAAGAGCATTCAGGTCCTTCAGCTCAAGTAAAAGGAATTGGGATTTGAAAGGATTAGAAACTGTGAACAAAGGGAGAAGAAATCTCAATAGATTTAGAAGTTGAAGGAATCAAGCTAATCAGCCTAAAGCAGGGGTGGGGAACCTGTGGCCAGGCCACCTGTAGCCCTCTAGGTCCTCAAAAATGGGCCTCTGACTGAATCCAAACCTCAGAGAACAAATCTTCTTAATAACAGGATCTGTAAAACTTTGGACTCAGTCCAAAGGCCACACCCAAGGAACTAGAAGTCCACCTGTGTCCTGGAGGACGCAGGTTTCCCACCCTGGCCTAAGGTTAAGGAAGAAATAAAGAAGTGAAGGAAAATAAAGATGATAAAAAGTGAAAAAGAGAGAGGAACTTAACATGAAAAAAAAAATGGCTTGGGGAGGGTAAACCACAAGAAGACCTAAAGAAATAGAAAAGATTCCTGAATAGTGTCAGGAGGTTGGAAGGTAGAAGAATGTAACAAAGAGAAATAGAAAGAAGAGAAGGGGAAACAAAGGGAAAGATAAGCAACAGGTAGGTCTTTTCTCCAAAATTCGGGAACTGAACCCTCTAAGAAGGAAGCAATGGCTCTTTTCCTCCAGAAAAAGATGACAGGAATCTATAAATGTTTGAGGTTGGAGATTATCCAGGAAGAGTCAGGGGAAGAAGACGAAAAGTAATGTTTGGTAATTAAATGCTGAGAGGTTCTATGACAGCTATTTGTTGACCTGATGACAAGAGGGAGTTCTGCTAGTCTCTGAGTACACATATAATTCAAGTTGTGAGAAAAAAGTTCCAAGACTTTTCAAGCTGGGAAGATTACTTACTATCCAAGTTCTGTTTATTCATATGGGCATAGCACAAATGACACTGCCACAAGAAATCTACAAAACATTGTTTAAGATAAGGAAGTCTTAGGCAAGCAACCAAAAGATCATAGTGGGTACAGACAATGTTTTCTTAACTGCTGCTAATCAAAGGCAAAGTCTTAGGAGAGTAAGACAGATTTGGGAAGTGAACAGATGATAAAGAACATAGAATCTAAGAACAAGATTTGAGTTCTGGACCATAATTTAAAATATAGGAGTACACTTAACATAAAGACTGATAAAGCTGTGCTCGCCTAGAGTTCAGCAAATTAAGTGAAGAAGGCTTTTAAACTAAAAAGGGGAAAAAAGAAAATTGTTGACCTATGTCTACCCAAGCTATATACCAAAAGACAGAAAGAGCTAGAGGCATACCTACAAAAGGGACAACATCCAAGTCAGCAGCCACTATAGCAAACTCATGACCTCAGATGTCTACCCACAAATACACAAGGAATGCATAATAAGGCAAAAACAGATATCCTCGTAGGATAAGGCAAATTTGATCTTATAAGACCAAAAAACTTAGATAGTAGTATGAAAATTCCGATAGGACTATGGCTCTGGTAGGGTATACTTCATTCAATAAAGTAAAGGTTAGGTAAAGGGGTTGAGGAAAAGTAGCTCTGGAGAGAGCAAATATCCAAAGGGCTGCTACATGAAACAGGGATTAGATTTATAGGACCATAAATGTAGAGAAGTAAAGGTCCTAAAAGAACAGCCCTTTCATTGTACAGGTAAAAAAAAAAAAGAGATCCAGAAAGGATCACCCCAGGACTAAGTAGCAGAACGAAAGAACCCCATGACTCCAGCAGTCTTTCACTGAAATACTTGTTCTCTCTCTCCCCAGGGAGAAGAAATTGGAAAATGTGTGGAAGCCCTAGGAAAACAGAACTAGATTTAAGGGAAAAATTGATAACAGAACCATTAAAAAGTATAATTAATGGTCATCCATGGAAATTAAAAAGTTCCTATTTTCATGAGGTCTACAATAAAGGCTAGATGACCATCTATTGGGTGTGTTGCCTAATTCAAATAGCAATGATCTGTCTGTGGTATACTGACCTAGAAAACCTCAAATTAACATTATCTAGGTTTTATTTATGTTTATTTATTTTGTGAAACATTTCCCAATTACATTTTAATCTGTTTCAGGCAGGAAGTTTTGCCAACTAGCTGTAAGAGTTTGACACTTCTGTTACAGAGTATCCTTGTTCGGGTATAGGTTGAAGGAAATGGCCACTATGTTCCATTTCAGCTAAGATTCTGAAATTCACCTATTCCACCATGATACTTCTCAAAACAAAAAACCACTATCACCATCTGCCTATGGAAAAATTTTTGTGAGGGATAAAGCTCAAAAGACTCAATGTAATTATTATGCAAATGTAACCCCCCAAACACATTTTATCCAACAAAAAGTCCTACCACACAGAACGACTGCCCTAAACTTGCCAACAAAAAAAATCTAAATTTAATGACTTCGATTTAATTTTTCTTTACTGTGCTCAACTTCTGGCAAAGATACCACTAAAAAGGAAGAGGAAAAAAAAAGCCACATGGCAAGCTACCAACAAGACAGTATGAAGTAGTAAGAGTACAAAAGGCTTCAAAAATCAAGATCTGAGGCTTTAATAATTTAGGACCTACTGTAACACCTTGAGCAAGGGGGCTTGATTTGTCGCTCTGGACCTAAGCTTGTTCACCTATAAAATGAGGCACTAAATGATCCCAGAGAATCAAATAGATTTTACAGACCATCTAGTTCAAATGCTTTTATTCTGCAAATAAGGAAACTGAGGATGAGGAAAGAGGGTTTGCTCAAAGCTACACAGGTAGTAGAAGCAGATCTGGGATTTGAACCTGGGTCCTATGTCTGACTCTAATGATTACTCCGCCCAAAAAATTAACGGATCCATGTTAACCCAGCACACCAAATGTCCCTGTCCTCATCAACAATTTTTACTGATGACCAAAAAAGCATAGATGGGGGGCAGCTAGGTGGCACAGTGGATAGAGCACCAGCCCTGAAGCAGGAGGACCTGAGTTCAAATCCAGCCGCAGACCAAACACTTGACACTTACTAGCTGTGTGACCCTGGGCAAATCACTTAACCCCAACTGCCCAAGCAAAAAAAAAAAAAAGCATAGATGGGATGCTTATCAAATGTACAGACGGACAAAACTGAGAGATAACAGAATTAGCATTTATAGCTAGAAAGAGCCTCACAAGTCATCTAACCCAAACCCATCAATTTTTGAGAGGGGAATATTGACAAGTTGAAATGAAGAACTGAAATTGGTATGACAAATTAAATCAGGACAAATCTAAAGTCCTGCTTATTTTAGTACTTCAAAGATCTGTGTAGTTCATCAGTATAAGTGCTCCCTCCATTAATGAACTTTGCTAGGCTGGTACTCAAATTAAAGACATAATATATCAATAGGATCTGAAGTCTTTCCAGCTTCATAGGACCTGCCAGAGTTGATACTGCTGGTATAGCCTTTGAAAAGTCTGAAGCAGCATCACTATGATATAGTAAGACATCCAAGTAGCAATTTAATGGAGGATAAAGTCCCACAGTTAAGTTAAAACAAAGAAATGCACAACTATGGCCCTAATTTAAATAGACAATCATATATAAGAGACTTGTGGTTTCAGTTCAGTCTTTAAATGACTGAAATAACTGTATCTAAACATCAAACTATACCTTGATATTACTATGAAAAATTTTACATACAATACCTTGAAATGTTTCCATTTCTAAAAAATAGATACATTTAAATGGATTTTAAAGTCTATTTTAATACATTTTTACATAACATAGTCTGTATAAGTACAGATTATTGTCATTACCTTGGAAAGCCCAGCTCTCTCTTTAGCAAGCTTCTGTTTCTTTCTTCCTGCAACAGATTTAATACACATTCACTTTACGATCAATGAAAATAGTGATTAAATAGTAGCGGTTGAATGTTTAAAGGTATAATCTGTTACTTAAAGCCTCAGTCTCCTCATTTGTAAAACGAGGCTAAGATCTGCAAAAACCTACCTTACAAGGTTAAGATCAAAGAGTGTAACATAATATGAAATAATTTTACTGTTCTATTAATTTGAGGTATTACTTTAACTCATATGTTCTTTTAAACCAATATTAAAGATCACAGAGAATGATTATGTTCTTGAGCTAAGATGTATGTCTCTATGAATATATTCTATAGAATTCTCTTCTTTCTTTGACCTATACCAGCCATAAAATCAAGATGTAACTACAGTATATAGTGAGTAACATATACCATATTCAACAAAACTGACACATAGACACTAAACAGGTTTAAATATCATTTGATAATGCCCAAAGCAATATTAACCTAAGAAAAGTAATATAATTAGTTATGCAAAGGTTATATTAAGAGGTTACCAACATCACAGTAAGACTGACCCCGAGACTAACTTGAAAGAGTAGTAAATAGATAAGCTATTATCTATTTAGTAGTAGGTGTAATACCTAGTAGTATTTAATAGTAGATATAAGATCTGATAACTCAATCTAGTTGGGGAGGCAAAAACTAGCATATTTGATAGACTATTCAAAGTCAAAGAAGCAAAAATAAACATGATGATTTTTTGCAGAACTACAAAATAAGGTTACTTGGACCAACAGACGCTACTTTTAATTGAATAGACAAGGCAGTGTAAAAGCCCATTAGAATGAAACTTAAATCCCAGTGTCTCTGGTTCCTGTAACTGCATAACATGAAATTTTGGTGGGTTATCTGGGTTTGGGAAATGGAGAAGAAGCTGCTTTTAATCGACTATTAATAAAAATGTTCTATTATACTTCTTTCTACCCTTGACTTATTTCAAATTTTTAAAAATAAAAATTCTGGCTTCAATATATAAGGAAATATTAAGATAAATAGAAAACTCCAGTGGCTTTCTATTATGCTAAGATCAAATATAAACTCCTTTGGCATTTAAAGTCAACAACCTAACTCCAACCTACTTTTATAGCCCTATTATTCATTAATTTCCTTAACATCCTCCACAAATCCTGCCAAGCTGGCCTTCTTGCTGTTCCTCACATATAATACTCCCATCTCCTGTTTGTGACTTTGCATTGGCTGCTCTTCATGCCTCCTTCCTCACTTCTGACTCTCAGGATCTCAAATTTTCTTCAGAACTCACTTTAAGGATCACTTTCTATGAGTCCCACCAGCTGCTAGTGCCCCACCTCCACTCATTACTTTGTATTTATTTTATATATACTAATATATATCCATGTCTTCCCCTATTGGAATATAAGCTCTTAGGAAGCAAGGATTGTTTCATTTGTCTCTGAATACCCCTGCCTGGCACATTAAGGAGGTGCTAATTAATACAATTTGAAATTGTTACATTACTTTCAAATATTCTATCATAATGTACCTCTAGGTAGAGACAAATGTTAACAAACTGAAAAACCAGGAATGAATACCTAAGTTACATGCTTAGTCATTGCAGCCAAGATCAAAACTCAGATGCAGGATAGTAAAGGACAAAGAGCAGTGGTCCTGAAGTCAAAGTACCTGCCTCTTAACCTTATAAAATACGTCAAGTAATTTAGTCAAGTCATCTAATCTCCCTGGACCTCAGTTTTCTTCTCATCTCTAGGATGACGGAGCTGACCTAGACGGCCTCTTACAGCTTTAGATATATCTTTGGATCCTCTTAGCCAAGGGGTATTTACCCCGTGTATGGCTCTACAAAATTAAAGTGTTTCAAGAATGTTAATGTATATGAAAATTTGAACTTATGATGAAACAGCTAAAATTGGAATGATTCACATTACAAATTTACTACAGTGTAGATAAAAAGTAGATAAAAATGTGAACACTGGCTGAACTGGATGCCTCCAATTAATTGAATAACACGAACAGCTAACATTGTTCTAGGGCTAACAAAGCTTTACACATATCATCTCATTTGAGCATCACAACAGTGCCGTTAAGTGGCTACTATTGTCCCCACTTTTTAGATTAGGAAACTGAGGCTGACAGAGGCTGACTTGCCAAGGAACACAGAACCTGAAAATTTCTGAGGACAAAATTAGAAGCCAAGTCTTCCTAACTCCAGGTCCAGCAATCTATCCATTATACCATCTAGTTAGCTCTAAATGATTCAATTTACACAATTTGAAAATATTCAAATAATTCAATAAAGTGACAAACTCCCATGTAGCAAAGCTCAGAAGAAGGTCATTAGGTAATGATTACTCTAAGCAGGCAAATTTACCGATACAATGAATTTGAACAATGCCTGTCTAAAGTCAACACAAATGTTTACGTTAACATATTAATGAGGCTAGCTAAACAAACTATAAACTCTATTTGCCAATTTCCTCAACTGCAACTTTTTTATCAACAATACAATCTAAAATGACTAATTTTAGGTGTCTGCACACCTTTGATCTCAGCCATAGGACCACAGGAATACACACTCAGGATTTAGATGTGAAAAAGATTTTTATTACCTAGTCCATTGTCTTTATTTTATAGATGAGGAAAATGAAACCCAGAGATGTCACACCCTAAGTCATGCAGTAAACAGCAGAGCCAAGATTTAAATAATCGTAGGCCTCTGACTACAAAAACAAGGGATCTTTCCAACACGCTATACTTAGACCAAATGATGTAATGTAAGTATCAGAAATAATGAGGCTTACACAATCCAGTTATCCCTCCTAAAACAAGTTTTACCTTGGAAAATAATGATTGTTTAAAATGGCTTGTCTCATTTTTACAACTGCCAGTAGATGGCAAAGTTATCTCATAAATAAAACATCTTAGGTAAAAATGAAGCATGACTACTCCAAATTTCCAAACTTAGAAAAGAAGTATCTTAGATTTAAAATTATGGCAATGGCTTTTCTCTCCCATGGTATATACACAATTCTGCCCCTTTAAAAAATGAAAGTATTTCTCATAAGATGTTTAACTTCAAAATCTTACTATTTTTTAAAAGAAGTCAACTAAAATTCTGTAGCACAACCATTAACTCTAACTGCCTTAGTATCTAATTAACTAGGCAGTGGTACAGTGACTACAATACTGGGCCCGGAGCCAGGATGCCCAGAGTTCAAATCCAATCTCAGACACTTACCCTGTGTGACCCTGGACAAGTCACTTAATCTGTTTGCTTCAGTTTCCACAACTGTAAAATAGAGGTAACAGCAGCACCCACCTTACAGAGGCATTATGAGGATCAAATGAGATGATATTGGTAAAGCATTTAACACAGTGCTTGGAACACAGTATGTGATCTATAAACGCTTACTCCCTTTCATTTTCCTTCCCTTCTTCTCTGGCCTTTGTTCAGTTATTTCATGTAAAAAAAATCCTTCTGTTTCTTCAAGGTGCCCACCACTACCTTTATTAGGGCATTCCCTAAGGAAAACGAGGTGACAGCCTTAAAGCAGAAAGGACTTCAAAAGGGGACAAAGGGTGGAAAACATTCTACCAATGTCCAGCCTTTCCTCAACTTAAGTTTTTAAATCTTTAGGTTATAAACACTCAAGTTCAGGGACTATTTCTTCTGTGATTTTGTAACCTCACTACCAACACTACATGTGAGCTGTTGAAATGAATAGAATGGAGGCAAGAACATGCGGTGTATGTTAGAAAGCCAAAACTATCCTGGTTTGGCTGAAACATCTGAAGAATAAGGTGAACTGAGGCAGGAAAGGTAGTGTGGTTCTAGATTGGGGGAAAGCAGGGGAGCAGGGTTCAAAAGACAATGGAGTTTTCATTTTACCTGAAAGGCAATGAGGTGACACTGAAGAGTTGGAGACAGTGACAAAACTATAGTTATGCATAAAAATTATAAGTGGTATGAAAGATCAATTGGAATGGGGAGAGTAGACAGAAAAACTCTATTACAACACTACTGCCAATAGGCAGGTGGTAATGAGGGCCTGTACTACAGTGGTGGCAATGGAAACAGACAAGATGGTACCTTTCAAGATCCACTGAATTTGGTTAACTGTGTATGAGAGATGAAAAATAGTACAAAGACAAAGATAATCCCAGATTTCAAATATGGGAGACTTAGTGAAGGGCGGTAACACAAAAGAAACAAGGTGAGAAATAAGGGCGGATTCAGGGGGGTAAATATTATAAACTAAATTATGTATATATTGAATTTGAAGTACCAGGAAGACATTCAAATGGAGATATTCTATAGGCAGTTTGGAGATGAGGGTCTGGAGATCAGGACTGAGGATTTAGATTTGGAGTTAACCTCACTGAGGTGATAACTGAAGCCATGAGAGTCAAAGATTTCAGGACAGCATAGACAGAGAAGACAACCAATGACAGTGGTTTGGAGAATAAACACATTAAGGGGATACAGAAAAGAATGAAGAGCCAGTAAAGTCATTAAAGAGAACAGAAGATAATCAAGGGAATGTAGTATCACCCAAGACTCAATGGTGTCAAAAACTAAAAAGGGGGAAAAAGGGCACTGAATTAGTTAATCAAATCATTGGTGTTCTTCAATTCAGGAGAATGATAAGGGTAGGGCAGACAGCTAGGGACACTGGACTCAAGAGATTTGGGTTCTAGTTCTAATTAACTGTAGATTTTGGCCAAGTCTCTTTAACTTTTCTAGGCCTCACATTCCCCAGATCTAAAATGAGAGTACTGGATCTCTTAAAGTCCCTCCTTACTCTAACTTTACAAAATTCAAAATTACCTTTTCTCTACCATTTACACAAAAGTCTGTATGTAGTCTTTACTTGGCCCAGGGGAAGAGGTGCAAAAAGGCAAAGTCAGGGGATTTAGCACAGTGCCCAGCACATAGTAAGCACTATATAATTGTTAGCTATTATTATATACTATAAGATTTGGATGATTTTGCTGAACCACTTCTCCTACTCCCCTTCCCCCCCATCCCCACCTTTGTCTTTTTAATTATAGGTTGCTAGGTAATAAGGGGACAGAGTGCAGAATTTGGTGTTTGGAAAGGAGTTCAAATCCTGCCTCAAATGGGTGTGTGACCATTGAAAAACATTTAGCCTCTTTCAGCCTCAGTTTTCTTATCAGTAAAATGAAGATAATAATAGCACCCATCCGGTAGGGTTGTTGTGTGGTGCAAATGAGATACCATGTGCAAAAAGTGTCTTTGCAAACCTAAAGTAATACATAAAAGTTAGCTGCTATTATTATTTAAATCTTTGCTAGAAGGGGATTACCTTTTCAGAAACGAGGTATATAGAATGTTAATTAAAAAAAAAGGCAAATGAAGCTTTTTTGGGGGAGGGGGATGGAGGTGGTCAAGACTTCTGTTTTCAGTTCAAAGAATTCAAAAAGTGAAAGTGGCTATTTCTCAACTTGTTTCAATGTGGTAAGTTTACTCTCCTAGTTTTAGAACAACTAGAGCAGAAAATCTTGTACACATGAACTCCAGTAATTTAGCAAGTGAAAAAAGATGTCTGTAGAAGGTCCTTTTAACCACTAATAATTCAAAGGTTTTAAAGCACTGAAAAGCTATTTTTTACATGAAAACTTAAAAGATTATACCCAGAACCAAATGAAGCTTCTTATTATGGGCCAAGAAGTTTTCGACAAATCTTCAACCTATGGAAACAACAGCAAATCTACCAAGCCCCCCCCCCCCAAAGTGCTAACAAATGTGCCTGAGAAGTTGCCGGCTTTTTTTGGGGGGGGGGGGGAGATTATAGAGAAGAATTAAACATGCAAAATAGCTGCCCTCATCTTCACAAAGGGAAATCAATCCTGCCCTAGAAGTTGCAAACAAATTATGATCTTTCAAAATTGTCTACCACTGCCATGATTCAATGACTCACATTCCTACCAAATGAATGAAGTTGAATGATCTCATCAACTTTACACTTAAAACACCTTTGAGACAGTTTTAAATGAGAAAAAAAAAAAAAAGTCACGTTCAATATTACTTGCAAACAAATCTGGTCCACCCATGGGCGCAGAAGCCCCCAAATTAAATCCGACTAGCAAACATACCATCATCTCTAAAAATTGTCAGATGTGAAATAATGCCAAGTCAGAAGAAAATACTTAGCATTTTGGATTAATCTTCAATTTTCTGTCGCATTCACTCATATCTTGGAAGCGTCTTCAGCAATGCTGCCAAGAGGGTTTAAGAATGCTGTTGGACACTAGCGCATTCCTGAACCTCCTACTCAGCTCCCACATTACCTGCAGAAATGCTTGGCTGTGCTAGGCCTCAGGGCTACTGGGAGAAACGAGGGCAAAAATCACCTGGGTTGACCAAGTAAAGAAATAGGGGTGAAAAAAAAACAAAAATCGACAAGAGGCCTGAAAACCAAAGGCAACTCCAGTCTATACTGCCTAGAGGGGCAAAGAAACGAGAGACTCGAAAAAATTCTAACCTTTCAAAAGGGATGATTGAAGGCTGGAAAGATAAGCTCAGACCCCTCCCTCCCCGCCCCCGACCGAGGCTTAACCCACTCCACGCCTTCGCCCCACCCACGCACGTGGGTCCCTCCGAGTTCCAGCAAGCCCGGCAAGGAAGCCGCCTTGTCTTTCAAAGGCAAACGCCCATAGTAGCCTTGACCTCGGCGGCCCACTTCCCTCCACTGCGCCCACCCCACGCCCAGGTCGCAGCCTCGGTAGAAGGGCACGGGCCCCACTCCAGAAAGTGGGCAGGAGGGATCCCAGAGCAGGGAAGGACAGGCTCCGGGGTAGGGGTGATCGTGGAGCGCACGCCCCCCGCCGCGGAGGCCCCGAAGAAGCACGTGCGCGGAAGGCAGGCCAGGGCCACGCGCGCGGCGCCCGTTAACTGGGGTGTGCGTGGGGCTGCGGAGAGCACTGGAGCGCGCGCCCGCACGGCAAACGAGTTTGGGGAAGCAAACGCGAGGCGCGGAGCTGGGGGGTGGGGGGCAGGAGGGCGTGCGAACCGAGGACCTGGCGGTAGGAGGGGGGCGGGGACCCACTCACGCTCTCGGAGCCTGTTCTTGAAGTTGGGGTCGCTCCGTCTCTTGCGGTCAAAGTAAATACAGTAGCCGATGAAGAGGGCCCCGCACACGCCGGCGGCGATCGCGCCACTCCGGCCCACCATGTTTCCAGCTGCTGCTCGCGGTGGAGGTAGCAGCAGCGGCGCCGTCCCCCGCTGACCCCCAAGCCAGGAGAGTAGGCTCGCTCCGCTCCCGTTGAGGGCGGAGACAGAGAAAGGGGACGGGGAAGGACCCTTCGGCGCCCCACTTCCGCTCTGACGTCATAAAAGAGCGACGTTCCCTAGACGTCTAGGGCAGAGCCTGAGGAGAAAAGGGCTACATTATCTGTCCCGCGCATGCGCGGCGGAACTCGGCCCTACGACGTGGGACAAAGTCCGAGCTGTAGCCGGAGCGGGAGATGCTGCAGCTGGTAAATAAAGCGCTTCTTTGCCTTGCATTTAGGTAACTCTAGATAAACGTTTACTAAATGAATGAATGGCAGTGTTTTCTGGAGCAGATATACGCGCTTAACGAGGGCAGGCACTTGAGGGGATCACTAGGGAACGCTACGCCCTGGGCAGCCCAGGCTGGCATTGAAATGACCTCCCGACCCCGCCCACCCTGTATAGACTCTGGCTTTCTCCCTGACGTCGGAGGCCGCGCTACCTTTAGTGCCAGGCTAGCACTGGACTGTCAGTTAATTTAAACATCTCACCTCCGATAAGGGCGAGTCATAACTTCTCTGGGCCTCACCCATCTGTAAATTAGTTCCCTGAGAGCTCTACATCTGTGGTCCTCAAGACCTTCCACAGTTTAGCTCCAACTTATTTCACATTTCAGATTTGTGCCATATCACTCTCCTTTATCTATTCTGCCTTCATTCACATGCTCTATGTCTCCCATGCATCTAATGTAGGGCTCAAAATAGAAGCAGGGCTACTAAACCATAAATAAGGATCCCTGTCAGTCACATATTGACTTAGAAAACCATGTATTAAGATAATCTGTTTTATTAAATTTTTTTGTCACATTTGTCAAATCAAAATTACATTTTCATCTGGTTTGGGCTTGTACTAGGGGTGTTGTGTGACCATGTGACCTATGTTTGATGCCTCTGCCCTAAGGTATTTCCACTTCTTTGATTCTCATAATTTTCAGAAATCATAGACTCTGCTAGAATTTAAGGGCATCAGTAGAGACTATCTAAGCCCTTCTCTTTACAGATGAGGAACCGGCCCTGAGAGGTGGCTACTCTAGGGAATGGAAGCTCCAGGTTACTCTAGCACTAAATGGGAGAGCTAGGATTGGAACCCACGTTCCTGTGATACCAAAGTCTCTTTCCACTACACCACACTGATAACTGTCTTTCCAAATTCACTCAGGTTCTATTTTTTCTCTAAATTACCACCTTTTCCCCAGGCACAAGCTCTGTTTCCCTGTTCAGATTACCACTTACATATATACATGTTACATCTGCTAGTACCACCTTTTCACCTGGTGGACCCCTAGCGCAATATAATAATCTCCTTATAGGCAGGAACTGTTTTATATCTATGTCCATGGCACCTCCTTGAATGCTTAATGTATGCTGATTAAATTAAATTCTAATTTACTCTTAAACCTAGGGAATCTAGCTTCACAATCCCATGCCCTAGTTTCAAACAAAAGTCTGTTTCTAAATTAATATTTGCAATCACAAGGACAAAAGAAGTCTCTACAAATTGTTTTTGTTTTTTGGAGGGGAGGGATTCCCCTTGCCTCCATTCTGACTTGAGTTACAAAAGTACTACCACAAGTTAATGCTATAGACTACACTAAAGAGCCATATGACAATGGTCCCTACCCTCAGAGAGTTTATAATTCTCCAAATGACACTGCACCCCTGGTCACCACCATCACTAGCTGCATTTTCATATACTTCCCCTCCAGGTATACAAAGCATAGGTACTTTAAAATGCTTGTTTCCTTCCTTCCTCCTTCTCTTAATCTTGATCCTATAGTTTAAGGGGTTTACACTGTAATTGTAATTCAAATCTACACCATCCTCTTCCTTGCCCCCTCGTTATTGTGATGCTCATGTTTTGCTAAATCTCAACTATGGACCACTTCTACCCGTGTACTGCTCAACAGAGTGGAGGAAATCAGGCAAATAAGCCAGCTGAGTCCAATATACATTTATTATCTAATTTTTCATGTTCTTACTTACAGATTCTCAATCCCAGTCCCCACAGCATCTATTCTAAACCTGTTCCTCTCCTTAAGCACCACCTCCACTCCAAGAAATTTGTCTCATACTTGACTGAGAAAATAGAGACCATTTGCCATGAGCTTGTCTTTCTCTACAACTCAAAACCCCTTGTTATTCTTGACTCTCCTTTTCTCCTCTTCTAGTTGGAAGCCACTTTTCACCAATGTCAATTCCTCCAGGTATAACTTTGATTCTGTCCTTTTTGTCTTCTCCAGGTGACTGCCCTCACAATTATCCCATCTGTCTCTCTAGTCTTCTACTTCTCCCTATTTATTTGTTCTTTCCATACTGCTCAGAGACACACTCAAGTCTCCACCATTCTCCAAAAACCTTACAAGATCCTACCAATCCCTCTATCATTTTCATCTCTCTTTCCTTTCTGTTAAACTCCGAATGAAAGCTATTTACATGCATTGTCTCCATTTCTGCTTCTTTTACCAGCTTTTCAACCCCCTATAATCTGGCTTCCTCCTACTCTTTTCACTCAACTAAAAGTGCTCTCTCCAAAGTTAGAAATGATCTCTTAACTACCACATCTAATGGCTTTTTAATCTTCAACCTTCTTGAAATCTCTGCAGCATTTGACACTGTTGACCACCTTCTCCTCCTAAATATTCTTCCCTCTTAGGGTTTTCATGACATTGCTTTTTCTTGATGCCCCAAAATTTCTGACCACTCCTTGGTCTCTTTTTCTGGATCATCATCCATGTCATGACTTCTAACTGTAGATATAATCCAAGGTTCTGTCCCAGATCCTCTTGTCATAATAATAATATTAATAACTAGCATTTATGTAATTTAAGGTTTGCAAAGTGCTTTACAAATATTCTCATTTTATTCTCACAAACACCCTAGAAGACAGGTGCTATTATTATCTCCATTTTATAAATGAGGAAACTGAGGCAGACAGGTTAAGTGACTTGCCCAACTGGTGTCTGAGGCCATATTTGAACTCAGGACTTCATGACTTCAGGTCCAGTGTTCTATCCCCTGGGCCAACTAGCTGTCACTATCTATACTATCAATTAACTTCATTGGCTTCCATAGAGCACATTAGCATTTCCATACAGATGACTTCCAGACCTGTATATTCAGGTTCAGTTTCTATGGAGCTCCAGTCCTCTTATCACCAACTAACTACTAGACATTTTCAACTAAATGTCCCATAGCTATCTCAAAGTCAATGTCAAAAACTGAACTCATATTTCTCCCCAACCTACTCTTCCAAACTTATCTGTCAAGGGCAGGGGTGGGGAACCTTTGGCCTCCAGGCCACATGTGGCCCTCTGGGTCCTCAGTGCAGCCCTTTAACTGATTTACTTTTTCAGTGATTAGTCATCTAAGTGATTCAGTCAGAGGGCTGCACTTGAGGATCCAGAGGGCCACATGTGGTCTGGAGGCTACAAGTTCCCCACCCCTGGTGAATGGTATCATCATTCTTCGCCGCCTACAGTCTTAAGTTTACCACTGTCTTTGACTCCTAACTCTTCCTCCCATCACATATGTAAACTGTTGCCCAATCTTGATTCTACCCCCACATCCTTCATATCCATTTCTCTATTCACATAGCCACTCCCCACCCCCTTAGTTCAAGCCTTCATCATCTTTCACTTGGGATTATTGCAATAGCTTCCTAATCTTGCTCCCTGCTTCACATATCTTCCCATTCAATCAATATAGGGTTATGAGGAAAGCATTTTGTATCCTTTAAAGCAAGCACTATGGAAATGAAGTTGATATTATTCAGTAGATCATAGCTCTGATAATTGCCTCTTCCTCTGTGGAAGTAAGAAAATTGTTCTCCCTTTCGAAGGTTGTGTGTTGTATAGGGATTCTTCATTACTCTAATTCATCCACTTGTTGACTTCTAAGTGCAGAGACTCTCATGCACATCTTAAGATGTCTAATCATCCTATCCATGGCAAACTCTCATAGGACGATAGATTTAGAGCTCAAAGGAACCTTAGAGGTCAAGTCCTTTTTACAGATGATGAAACTGAAGCCCAAAGAGGTTAAGTAACTTAATCAGTGTCATAAAGTGCTTTGGTAAGGATCTGAACCCAGATCTTTCTGACTCCCAAGTCCAGAGCTCATTTACCATACCATGCTGCTGCACCACTACAAATGCTGTACCATGATTGTATACAAACATATCTACTACCAAAAGTATCACAAAATCTGTGTTGAAGTACACCTGAGGCCACACCTGAACAAGGATCCCTTCTATAATGGTCAACAATTGCTAACATTTACATAGGGCTTATTATGTGCCAAGCACTGTGCTAAGCATTTTACATTTATCTCATTTGAAATATTATCTCAAGTTCTTTTACTTTGGCTTCTATCTAGCTGGTTACAACTTAGTGATCAAAGAGTTTTTGGTTCCACTTAAAGGTCAGCAACCGTACAGGACTCAAGATCTGTCATCAAAGGGAATACAGCAAACTGGTGTGGCATTTTTAAAAGTTGCCATGCAATACTTTTTATAATATAAATTAACTGCTACTGTGCATGTTATCATGAAGAAAACACTAGACAAGAAGATCTGGCTTTGAATCCTGACTCAGCTTGAAACCAACTCACTAGCTGTGTGATTATGAGTAAGCCAGAAACTCAGATTTTAACATCAATTTCCTCATTCATGATGATGGTCATAAATGCATTTCTGCTTCACATGATTGTTACAAGAAAAAGGAATGCGGATAGTTATGTTTTTTAATGAGTAAATATTGTGTTAAGAAAGTCACTTAACCCATAAGCATGTGATTTCAAAAGGTTTGTGGTTTTCAAAAGATTTGTGGTATTCTAAAGTATGATTTTTATTAAACTCGACAAATTTTCCCCATAGGAACCATCTCTAATATTAGCTAATCAACCAGCATTTATATAGTGCCAATCACTGTGGTAACTATAACATTTGCTTTTTAGCCAATTTCAATAATATTCTATTATTGTTTTTAATGAATAAGAAAGTACAATTTCTAATATTTGGGTTATTAAACATTAGCTAGCTCATTTTTCAAGGTCATCCAAATCAAGTGTCTCCTATGCAGAACATATGAGTGGCTACAGGATTAGAATAACAGTTCTAGAGTCAGAAAGATCACAACTTCTGACATATACTAGCTGTGTGAGTATGCTAAGTAACTGAAACCTCCAGGCCCCCCAGGGAACATTTTAAGACTTTTGAAGTTTCAGGAATTGCCAATCCCTATCAGTTGTGAAAGTGTCTACTTTGGGGAGCTCCCTACACAAATAAAATAACAGATGCATGTCAAAAAAAATATGTAGAACATTATGCTGGAAAGAACACTGAAAAAGCAAGCAACTAGAAAAATATCACTTAACATGATAGAAATAAATGCTATATTCAATCACAGCCCTTCCTTTTGAGGAGCTAACTCTATGTTAAATATTAAAATATTCTGCTTGTTGTCCAGATGTCCATACCTTATTTATAAATGAACAGTTCTCGAATTCATTAAATAAAACACAATTTTATTAGCAAATTATCCAACAAGTAAAAAAGTCTCAGACTGACTCTATTTGTGTTTTTCCATTTGCTTTTTAATTTTTCCACTTTTCTGCCATTTCTTTTTCTTTTTCAAGGGATTAGCTTTTTCTCCAGCAAATGTATTTTCGGAATGCTGTCCTGTGTTTTTAGGAGGAAAATTAAGTTTGTGCTTAAATTTGGTGGAATTCTCCAAAACTCTGCCTGTAGTATGTGATGGTTTAATCTTTTCATTATTAACATAACGCTTGACCCGTAGTTTTCTTCCCATTAATTCAGAGTTGTTTAATCTCAAAGCAAGTTGTACAGCATCAGTATTCTGAGGAAATAATTCAAAGATTAATTACTACCAAACAAGATTTCATGCTAAACTATACTTGTGCACAGAAACCAAATAAATAATTTTAATGTATTAGAGCAGTTACTTTTCATTTGTAAGGCCACAGAATCCTTTAGTTTGTTTTTTCTGGCCACCCCTAAAATCCCACCCCATAGATGCAGCAGGAGGAGAATCTAAAAATAACAAGGCAGACACCAAAGTGTCTAGAAGAATACTATAATGGTTGTGTGGCCTTAAGTCACCAGGCTTCAGTTTGCTCTATAAAATAAGGGACAGTTGTGTTACAATGCCTTCCAAGTCCCTTCCAGTTCTGTAATCTTCTGATACAGTGTAGTTGTAGATCACCTATTTTGTTTGAAGCCCAAAGCTTACTTATAATATAAGCCAATACAAAGTTGTATTTCCAGTTTTCAAAATGGAAAACTGAGCCATAAATTCACACTTTTTAAAATTTTAAAACATGATAAAAATAAGTATTGTCAGAGGTAGACTTATTAAACATTACTAGGAAATTTTTTTGTCAGAAAAGTATTTGTTGTATTGGTCCTTGTTATAATGGGGTTTGAACTGTATTATTTTTTCCTAATACAGAATTTGAGAATGGAGATTTAACAATATAAGGCTGAGCACTAACTCAGTATTATTTTCTTTTAGCTAATCTTCAAATATCTTTAACGCATTAATCTTCATACCTCAAAGAGCACATAGCCACACCCTTTGCCAACACCAGTAACTTTGTTTCTCACAATTTTTACTGCTAAAACGCTTCCACAGTCAGAGAAGTGCTCTTGAATAGCAGCCTCTTCAATTTCTGCAAGCAAATTCAATGAAACAGGTTAAGAATTTATTACATTAAAAAAAATTTTTCAAAGGATATCTAAAACAAATTTATTTTAGTACATTTTCCTATAAGTTAACATTTTTTCATTATAAGTCAATTTTAAATCAGAAATTTAGTCAATATTTATTTTAAAAAACCTAATTTTTATTTTAATTTTATTCTTAATTATTCTAAAGATAGAATGTTTACTTGAACAGTTGTAAAAAAAAAAAACTTACTGTAAGGGAGGTTCCCCACAAACACTGATCTCTTGCCCCTCTGAAACAAAAATTTGAGTTTAATATGGTAATGAGGGGAAAAATATAAAAGCCAGAAATAAAATCAAGGGAGATATCTATATAACCAGGACTAGTACTGAATGATAAAGTTCTGCTCATGTAACTAGAAAGCACTTCTAGCACCACTACAACTCTGTAATGGAGACCAACGTCAAGACAAAATACCTGTGTCATTTTGTGCCTTCCTCTAAATGTCACTTTTAAAAAGTATGTTAAATAGAATTCAGCAATTTTAAAAATACAATCTTAACTTACCAAAGGAGTGTCAGATATAAGTTCAACTCTGATGGGAAATCCGTCTGCAATCAGAGCACCATTTCTATTAAAGATGTGAGAAAGATGGTTATGAAAAAGAAATGAAGAACAAATGACAAAGATTGTCTAAGAATGACAAAAGAAAAAACAAGATTTTACTTCAGAGGTAACAGATCAAAAGATAAAATTACCTTTTCAAGGCCTTTTCAGCAGCACTCTCTTCCTTAAAAACAACATAACCATTAATACTCTTCTGTTCAGGATGAACTTCACGTCTTTAAAAAAAAAAAGTGATTATGGAATTTTTTTTTTACTTTGTAAAATACAAATACATGTACATGCTCCTATTCCTTACCCTTGGTCAACACTCAATAAACAACTATTCCCAAAATAAATTGTTTCTTTATATAAATATGTAAAAATGAATACAAAGAGACTATTCAAATTGTGGGACAACTTGTGGGACAATAATTTAAACAGATAACCTGTCCTTACAAATAGCTACTGTACCAGAAAACTGGTAAATTGTATCTGTGACTCTCGTCTATGGGAGAGTTCCAGGACATTGGAATTTAAAATTGGTGAGATTCACTTCTACACCTGGTAAGGTGGACAGATTTGTAATAAAAGCCTAGAATAACAACAGGTATGACATTTAAGCAAATTAAGTTGAAAACAATTGCTGGACCTGACTGAATACAAAGAAGAAATCTGTAACAGAGGTGACAAGATTTCAAGGCATTCCAAGATCAATTTTCATTGAGAAGAATCTAAGGAATGAAAAAATAAAAAAGCACCTATCATGTGACAGTGTTAGGCACTAAGGATACAAATGCAAATAAGAATTAGTTCCTGGCTTCCAGAAGCTTACAATATTCTAATAGAAAATGACAACATGGATAGGGGAGCAATGGCCAGAGAAGAGTTTGTGGTACTCAAGTCATAGGGAAATGCAATAGTGGAGCCAAAAGGTAATTGATTCTTATGTCCTTCCCTGTATCAGGGGTAATATTGATGTGATTACAGTCTCCAGAGTGTTAGGAAGGGAGGGTGGGGAGAGAGAAGAGGCAGAGGTGGCACAATGCCCAGACAGGCCCTGGTTTCCTAGTGGATGACTGGATGGTATATGAAGCATGGCCAAGGACTGGCTAGATATAGAATATGAGTTGAATTCTATTTCAATAGAATAGAAAAGATTAAAGACAGTGCTTCTACAAAAAAAAAAAGCTGGAAGGAGGGAGACACAAAAGAAGACATCATCAACTACTAACTCAAATATGTCTGTATTCTCATCACTATAAATTTTTTCTACGATTGTTGTCTATTGAAAGGTAGCCTTGATGAAAACATAAATGGGACCAGACAGCCTTTCTTTCACAGATGATTTTCTATATCACACCCCAGCTTTACACTCAGAACCAAGAATAAAGAATTTAACACTTCACTATGTCAATTGCTTATTGATTTTTAAAAAGCTCTTTATCTTATAGAATCATGGCTCTCCTCAAGTGTCTGCCATATAAAAATATGACTATAGAGATAATTTTGTTAAATGATCCATTTCACTTAAACATGAAAACAAGCAAATAAGCTCTTATTCACAAATGACATTGTATTAATTTCACCATACCCCAGTACAGTGAAAAATCCTTAATAAAACCCATAGCAATACAAGAGATTAGTCTAGCCATGCACACTGAATGAAAAATGCAACACCCAGATGAATGTATTAGTCAATTAATATTTATTAAGCACCTAATATGTGCCAGACACTGTGTTAAGTGCTAGATATAGCTTTAAAGGTAGCCTGTTGAATTAAGTGAACAATAAGAATATAATGGATGAACATTACAGCTGGACAATGAGCCAGATCAAATTGGGGGAAGTGCTTTTACCATGCTGCAATAGTCATCAAAACAATATGGTGCTCATCCAAAAACAGAGAAGATCAGTGGGACAGACTAGACAAACAAAATCTAGAATCAAATATGCAACTATACCCTAGTGTATATGTGGGCCTCCCTAAAAGAAATGCTTGGAAAACTAAAAAAATTAGAAAGAAAATAGACTTAGACATGCAGCTTACACTACAATAAACTCCAAAAGGACACATGACCCAAGTGTAACAAATTGCATTGTAAAGAAATTAGGGAACTGATGGTAATACATTTCAGATCCATGGCTAGGGAAAAATTCTAAATTAAAATTCTAATTAAAATTAAATTTAAAATTCTAAACCAATAGAGACCATAAAAGACAAAATAGTTTCAATCCAAAAAAAAAAAAAAAGGCTTTTGTACAAACTAAATCAATAGCTGGAATAAAGAGAAGTTGAAGAAAGGGGGAAAAAATCTTTTTAAGTCTAACACATCTGATAAAAATCTGAATTTCATAGGATCTCAGAGGCCTTCTAGTTCATACTATATTGATGAAGGAAACTGGGGCTCAGGGAGGTTATAAGTGACTTGTCCAAGGACAGGGAACTCTCATCTAGATACTATCTAGCTTATCAATGTTATTCCTAAAATATAGCACTTAGAACTGAACCCAGTCTCCAAATGTGGTCAAATGAAAGCAGAGTAAAAGATGGCTACCACACCTTTACTCTTGGACTACAAGCCTTTCTTAATGTTGCCTATGCTTGTATTACCTTTTCTGGCTACCCTAGCACACTGCTTGAATTGTCATGTCTCTACAAGGCTGCATCTGTGAAGCTGATTTTTTAAAAGATCCAAGTGTAACACTTTACCCAAGTGTAAGACTTTACATATAATTGGCAGAATTAAAATGACAACTTGAAAAGCAATGAAAAGACAATAGGCACAAGCAAGCTATACCCTTGAATACTGATGATACGAGTGAAAAATGGGGTCAAAGACAAGAGGGATGGGTGGGTGGGCCAGTCAGTAAGCAAAAATGGAAGACAAGGCGGGGATCCCAAATGCTGCCCCAGTGCTTCCAAGGCAGTGAAAGAAATGAGGAGCCTCTCCAGCATGATGAAGGACTTAATAGGAACACAAGTAAGAAGGCACAGATGAGAAGGAATGGAGACATCTCTATAGCTAGTTACAGGGAACACAAATAAAATCATCAACTCACTAACAAGACAGAAAGCATCAACATTACAGAAGCAGAAATAACCTGTAACCAGAAGGCAGCACAGCTGCACTAAAGTACATTACCCTCAATAGTTCTCTGAGTCTAGTAACATATGGATCAAAGAGAAACAAGAGGCAAAATGTACTTAGCTTCCCACAACCCTCTGACAAATACTCACACAAATAGTTACTGTCTTGGAGCAGCCAAATTCTAAGTTTAAAGGGATAAACTTAAAGACCTCAAGAGTCTATCTGATCCAAGATACTTTTTCTTTACTTTTTTGGGGGGGGGGAGAGGAGGGAGTTGGTCTGTTTCCTTCACAGTGTGACTTACACAGAAATGTGTTTTGCATGACTGTACATGTATAACCTATGTCAGGCTGCTTTCTTTCCCAATGGGGGGGAGGAAGAGAGAATTTGGAACTCAAAATTTGAAAAGAGGAATATTAAAATTGTTTTTATGTGTAATTGGGGAAAAATATTAACTTAAAAAAAGAGTATCTGAATTGGCAGAATGTGACTATCACATTCAATAAAGGCAAACTATATTTCTAAGTTTATGACCTCTAAGTAAAAATGACAAGTCAGACAAAGAATTAAGAATAGACTTTCCTGAAGACAGCATGGGCTACTGTGGGGCCCCCCCATCCAAATCAACAAAACGATGAGCAATAAAGAAAAACACTTAAAAACAAGACAAAAACTATAGATCTCAGCAAAGATTAGTAAAGCTCTAAATTTCAGGTATATCATAGGTTAAATATACTTTCAAGGCTAGTTTGGAAACCTAATGAACTATGTGGTAAACACAGTTTCTCTGGGGGAAAAAAAGGGCTCAGAATTAAAAAAACAAACAACAACCTTGCCTAAGAAATTTATGGGATGTAACTCATTCATAAGGAAATGCAAATGATCACCTAAGTTTCTCTATCCGTAAAATGCAGATAATGATACCTGTAGGTATACCTTATAGGGTTACTATGAGGTTACTAATACCTTAGAGGGTTACTATGACACTAAAATACGATAATTATGAAAAATACTTCAAAAACTTTAAAGGATTTCAATAATAAATGTCATTATTACAACACAAGGAAATTAATCAAATATTACACAGCAATACACAAAAACTTAGGTAAAGCAACACATAAAAACTTAGGTAGTAACAACTTAAAATTTTAAAGAAAAGAGGGCAGAAAGGCTTTAACTTACAGACTTTTTCTTTAATAATTAACTTACTTTATTGCGGCAATCTTTTTGGATAAAGTGCTCTTCGCTGGAATCTTTAAAACAAAAAAAATGTTGAGTCTTAAAATATTTCTTCAATCTTAAATACAGGAAAGAAAGAAAATTTCAAACAAAGTCTACCCATTATCCTATATTAAAAAGCCAAAATATGAAATTTGTTACACTATAATTGAAGATATTCCTAGAGAAAAAAATAAAATGAGTAGCAAAAGTTTCAAATAATTTCATTAAAAAAAAAAAACAAAACCTTAAGCATGAAGCTGCCCTTATCATGGAGTTCATCTCTTAGGGATTTGTGGATTGTTTTATGCTATTTTAACAGGAATTTTATTGATGTCTTTTGTTTTTGCATTTACCTGCATTTCCCAATGTATCCCTCCCCTCAACCCAAAATTATGCCTTATAACAAAGCAAAAAGAGAAAAAAAAGGAATTCGGCAAAACTAACATATCAACCAAGTCTAAACTACAAATTTTTTTAATGACAGATAAAAATATTCCATAAGAAATTGGCAAAGTTGGTCTAAGGATAAGTAACATAAGAACTTATAACAGAAGTGTCTCCTCCACAAATACGAATGTACAACTGCGGCTCTGCGTAGGGACGAGCCTACAGAATTCCTGTATAGGAGAGTCTTTGGGCTCCTTCCTGACCTTGTATGACAGACACTTACTTGCCAAACATAAAATTTATAATTATTCTCAATTTTAGGTAGTAAATTAGATCTGCTTCTGCCAAATTATTTTGCAAACCAGAACTACTTAGAAGTGGCGAAACAATGTAAATGAAAACTGAAAAACATTGCTAATTTCAAGATAACTAAAGTGATCAATCTTGATTCCAAGGAAAACAGAAGACATACATTTCCCCCCTCAGTAGTAAGGTGGAGAGCTAAGGGTGTGGAATGATGTATATGCATTTTTGCTTGAGGTTTATTTACATTTTTCTTTGTTGTAAGGGAAGATTCATGGCAGAGGAAGTATACTGGGAAGTAATTCTGTTATTTTTAAAAGGCATAAATATTATTAACTGAAGGAGGAACTATTATTTACCCAAAAAACCCCAGAAAATTGGAAAACTTTATGAACATAATTATGAAACTGGAGAAGGAACTGAATGCTATTTATGAATTCATTCAAAAACACTTAGTGTCTTCTATATACAAAGCACTAAGTGCTCTATTTCAGACAGGAAATAAAATATACAGACACGAGCAGTTAGGGTGTAATCGATAGAGCACTGGGCTTGGAATTGAGAATACCCATCTTCATGAGTTCAAATCTAACCTCAGACACTTACTAGCTGTGTGACAATGGGCAAGTCATTTAACCCTGTTTGCTTCAGTTTCCTCATCTGTAAAATGAACTACAGAAGAAAATGGCAAACCATTCTAGTATTTTTGCGAAGAAAACTTCAAATGAGGTCACAGAGAACTGGACACGAGTGAAAAGTGGCTTAACAACATAATATTGTACAAAGCAGTATGTAATGAAATGCCACAGATTCATTCATTAAAAGACCCACATTTATTAAGCACTTTCTATAGGCAATGCATTTGCTAATTATGAATGAAGAGGAAGATAAAATTTCCACGTAGGAGAGGTTACCCTGCAAAAAGCTTCATGGAAGAAGTGGTATTTGGACTGTGCTTTAAAGAATAGGTAGGATTTCAAAACTTTAAAAAAGGAAAACAGTATCACAGGAGAAAAGAATGGCTTAAACAATGATGTGGAAGAAAACGAAGGTCACATTTGAGGAATGTTCAGGAGTCATGTTCACCAAATAAAAAAGATTTTTACAGTGAGTGATGATAGTGTAAGGGTTAGTTTAGGCTTGACTGTGAAGGGCCTTGAATCTCAGGCTCAGGAGTTCAGATCTTTTTTTTTTTTTTTAGCAAGGCAATCTGGGGTTAAGTGACTTGCCCAGGGTCACAGCTAGTGGGTGTTATGTGTCGGAGAGTGGATTTGAACTCAGGTCCTCCTGACTCCAGGGCTGGTGCCCTATCCACTGTGCCACCTAGCTGCCCCCAGATCTTCTTTAGAAGGCAGTGGGAAGCCAAAGAAGATTTTTTAAGAAAGGGAATGACATAATCAAAGGTGTACTTTAGGAAGATTAATTGCACAGTGGTATGCAGAACAGACTGGAGATGGGAAATAGGGAGACTAGTTAGAAGGCTCTTGCAACAGATTAGGCAAAGAGTAATGAGGATCTAAACTAAGGTGGTGGCAGGAAAGAAAGGGCATGATTCAAGAGACACTGTGATGACAGAATCAACAAGGTATTATATGGCTTGAGGGTAGGGATGAGTTAAATATAACTGAGGTTTGCAACCTGCATGACTGGTGGTATTAAAAGAAATAAGGAAGTCAAAAGGAGAAACCGGTTTGGAGAGAAAGGGGACAAGGGAAGATGGTGAGTTCAGTTTTAAACATGTTGCGTCTAAGGTGCTGGCAGGACACACTGGTAGAAACTATAAGCAAGCAGCTGGAAATGCAGAAGTGAGGAACTTCACAGAGGTCGAAGAAACAAAGATTTGTGAATCACTTCCAAGAGAGGAGTTGAATTTGTAGAAATACATAACATCTCTAAGACAGTGCAGACAGACTAAGGACAAAACCTTGAATAATTCTGACATTTAGGGTGAAAGCAAGAAAACAGTTATATGAAATTAAAAGTCTTAATTCTATTTATTCTTTCACTGAACACAAAATAGTATCCATTAATATTTCCTTGTCAATGGATGGCCAGTAGACAAGAGGTAACAGTTTCTGTCAAGTATAATGGTAGCCTTAATAATACAGCTAGCAATTTACTACAAAACGAAGACATTAACTTAGACAAAAACAAATAGATAGCAAATAGATAGTAATAACAAGTTAGGCCACTCAACATCATGGATTGGATTTGATGGACTGGATGGTCAATCCAGAAAGCATAAGTTTAGTAAACTTCCACTATACCAATCTTTATGGTAATAAGAGATTTATACATAATAAAACTATTATAGTATTTAAATGGGAACATACCAAAGAACGGAATCGTACACATTCTATTTGTCCATACTCTTTAAAAAATGACTTCAGTTCCTACAAATGAAACAAAACACTCAATTCTATTTTCACATTAAAAAATCAGTATGTAACACACATATGTAACCACAATATTTAGCCTACTATATATTAATCACTAATTTTCAAGCAAAGGAATAGTCAAAGGGCAAATGGTCCATCCACTCCAGCTACTGAATTTAGTTGGGAAACAAAAAAACCTTACCCATACTGTATGTGCAACCGTTAAACCTAATTCCAACTCTTGGCATTTGGAGTATATATTGTACTTCACAGCATCACTGTTCACCTGAACCATTATAATAATGGCCTTCTGGTTGGTCTTCCCTTTCTCAAGTTTCTCCCCACTCCAGTTCATCTCTACTCAGTTATCAAAACCATCTTCCTAAAACACAAGTCTGACCAAGTCAACCCTTCCACTCCACATAATAAACTCCAGTGACTTCCTCTACCCCTCAGTATTGAATATAAAATCAGTTTGGCTTTTAAGGCCCTTCATAACCTGGCTCTTCTTACATTTCCAGTCTTCTTACCCTATATTATCCTCTACATACTCTATGGTGTAGTGATACCAGCCTCCTTGCTGTTCCTTGGACAAGATACTTTATCTCTCAACCCTGCTTTTTTTGTTAGCTGTCCCCATGCCTGGAATACTCTCCTCTGCTTCACCTCTTGGTTTCTTTCAAGACTCAGCTAAAATCCCAACTTCTCCAGGAAACTTCTCCCTTTAAAACCAGTGCTTTCCCTCAAAGATTATCTTCAATTTATTTTGCATAGATCTTGTTTGTACATAGATATTGCAAGCTGTCCCTTCAATTAGAATGTGAACTCCTGAAGGGCAAGAGACTGTTTTTTGCCTTCAGATGTGATAAAATAAACTACTATAAATCTCTACAATCCATATATTCACTCACCTTTTTTTTACAGGTGACAGGTAAATTTCCCACAAATACAGTTCTCTTATTCTTTATTCTTTCCTCTGCCTCACTGACTTGAATCTTCTTTCTTTTATTTATTTCAAATGAATAATCTGAATTATCAAGTATTTTACCACCTGCTGTTTTGTCATTATTATTGGCTTGAGATATTTTCCTTTTCTTCATCTGTTTAGCTTGCATTTTTTCTTCTTCTTCCTCTTCAAGATCAGAAGATGCCAAAGCACTTTCTCTTTAAAAGACAAAACATACATAAGAATAATAGGAATACCAAACATAATGGTATGTCTAAAACAAGTTAAGAAATACCATTTTTCCAACTGAATATTTCAAAAAGTAGAAAAAAGCTAAATTTAACATGTGGCTAGTTTTCTTTAACAATATTCTTATTTCACTAAGTCTAAAAAATAAAGATATATTCTATTAAAAAAAAAGACAAAATGTCTAGCAAATTAGTTTCTTTTATACTTCCCATTTTAATAACAACAAGCTATGGTGTTTCCAGGCACTGCACACAAAGTTTTCAGTCTATAAATATACATGTATACTGAATACCACATTCACAATAGCCATGTTTCCCATCCGCAATTCTATTTCTTCCACAAACTTATATTAATGCAACCTATTAGAAATTTTAAATAGCAATCAAAATAAGAGAGAAAATATTTTAATAATTTCACTGTCATTATAATATATGAGATGAGAAATTAAATTCTTGTATCTATTAAGGACCTACTATGCGTAAGGCACTGTAGTAGGGATTCAACAAGGAAATAAGACCTAGCCCTTACCCTTAAAGAGTTCACAATCTAATATGGGAGATTTGACACGTACATAAGTATCCACTATAAATCAGGTTATGTTAAGTGTAAATAAGAGGTCCAAGTCTTATGAGAAACTTGAAGAAGGAGGGGTAACTTCAGCTGCCATTATTGATGACTTCACAGAGAAGGCAGAAATGACGATGAGTCCACTCCAGAAATTCAGGACCGAATAAATAAAGAAAAGAAGTAAGGAAGAAGGGAAGTAAAAAAGAGGAACAACAAGTAGACTTTAGTTTGAGTAAATTATAGAATATATGAAAGAGAGCAGTGTGAGGAGGATCAAAAGACAATTTACAAAATTAACAGAAAACCTTACTTTTCCATGTCTTGATGTTCAAAGACAGAGCCTCAGTCTACCCACAGTGCTACATTAACATAGTCTTTCCATGTGAATTTCAAAGTTTATAGTCTAACATCATATACTACTTCCAAATATCAAAAATATTAGCCTTTTATTAAGAATATTTCAATATTCTCTATAGTCCCATCTATTAAAATCTCATCTATCTCCTCCACCATATCTTCCTAGAAATCTCTGTCTAACCCTTTGCTGTCATCACTCCCTATCTTGTATGGTACCAAATTCTATCCCTAACCACAAAAGACAGTAGCCTTCAGAGAACAGGTGGCTAGGGGTCAGTTTTTGCAGGCATCTAGGTGGTAACAGTATTGCTGTGTACAATGTTCTCCTGATTCTCCTCAATTCGCTTTGCATCAGTTCACTTAATTCTTTCCAGGTTTTTCTAACACCACCTTGCTCCTCATTTCTTATAGCAGAATTGTACTCCATCACAATCATACAACAGAACTTGTTCAGCCATTCCCCAATTAATGGGCATCCCCTCAATTTCCAACTCTTTGCCACCACAAAAAGAGCTGCTCTAAATGTTTTTGTACATAAATGTCTTTTTTTTTTTTTAATCTCTTTGGAATACAGACCTAGTAGTGTTATTGCTGGGTCAAAGGGTATGCAGTTTTATAGCTCTTTAGGCATAGCTCTGAATTGCTCTCCAGAATGCTTGGATTACAATTCCAACAATGCATTAGTGTCTCAATTTTTCCATATCCTCTCCAACATCTGCTATTTTCCTTTTCTGTAATATTAGCCAACCTGATAGGTAAGGTGGGACTTTAGAGTTGTTTTAATTTTTATTTCTCTAATCAATAGTGATTGAGAGTATTTTTTCATATGACTATAGATAGCTTTGATTTCTTCTTTTGAAAACTGCCTGTTCACATCCTTTGACTATCAACTGGGGAATGACTCATATAATGACAAGCTTTTAAAAGTACCTGCTTGCGAGATTCCTACAAGTTTCATTTTCTACTCAATAAAAGGTAAGCTCTTCATGCATAAATAGATAGACAAACAAGATAGACAAATTTTTTTTTTTTTTTGGTGAGGCAACTGGGGTTAAGTTGAGTCACACAGCTAGTGAGTGTTATGTGTCTGAGGCTGGATTTGAACTCAGGTCCTCCCCACTGCATCATCTAGCTGCCCCTAGACAAATCATTATTAAGCACTTAATAAGTGCTAGGCACTGTGGGAAGGGCTGTATTCATTTTTTTCTTTGTATCTCTAGTATCTATCAGTATAGTATACAATAGACATTTAATAAATGCTGAATAGATGGAATGACAGGGACTGTCCCATTTTTTAATCTTTCCATCTTCACAGTCTGGCACAGTGCTGTGCACATAGTAGGCCTTTATTCAATCATTTAAGAAGCAGCAACCTACTCCATGCAGGCACTATAATAGGCTACAGGGGTACAAAGACAAAATAAAAAACTACCCTTAAGGAATCGACATTCTATTGAGGGAGCTTACATTTCACTTAATAAACGTTTACTGAATTCAGTATTCGTTTTATGGGTGAGTGCATGAGGGAGAAACTTTTAAAAATTAGCTAAATGATCACACTGCACCTGGTGAGCATTCTCCATGTCTCTTCTCTATTCACTCTCTCATTTAGTGACCTCATCAGCATTCACTCCCTCCAAACCCTCACCTCAGCATATGATTCATAGACTTACTGTGTATATAACTAACTCCAATCTCTCCTCTGAACTTTAAATCTCACATCACCAGTTTCTCATAGAACATTTCAAACAGGATGTCCCAAAGACTTCTCAAACTCTACATGTCCAAACCTCAACTTTTTTCCCTAAAACCTAGCCCTCTACCAAATACCCCTATTTTTATCAAAGGCACAACCTCTGTCACCTCAAAGTTACTTTAAACTCCTCATTCCACTATTTAATGAGTTGCCAAATCCTATAATTTCTACCTCCACAACATCTTATACACCTCTCTATTCCCAGAGCCACCATCTTGGTTCAGGCCCTCATCTACTTTTAAGACTATTATAATAGCCTCCTAATTAGTGTCCCTGCCTCTAGTCTCTTCCCACTCCAAACCAGCCTCCACAACTGCCAGAGTATTTTCCTTTGTCAAAAGATCTGACCATATAACTCTACTATTTGATAAATCCCAATGGGTCCATACTGCTTTGAGATAAAACATAAAACCTTGTCTTACTTTTTTTTAAAGCCATTCATAACCCAGGTACAGTCTAAATTTCCACATTTTATGGTCCAACCAAACTAATATTTTTCTTTATATATAGCATTCTACCTCTCATCTCTATGCCCTTGAACCAGCCATCTCCAATGCCTGGAATGTACCACTTCTTCACCTGTGCTTTTGAGAAGCCCTAACTTCCTTCATAGTACAGCTGAAGCACCATCTTCTAGACCAGGACTTCTTAAACTTTTTCTACTAGCTTTGGCCTGAGGGCATGGCATAGTGCCCCTGCTTGGCCTGAGGGCATGGCATAGTGCAAAGTGCACATGCTTTGTGTTCAGAATCAAGGCTGCAGTGAAGTTCCACACGTGGGCAAGCGCTGCCAGAAATACCTTGGATCCATTGTGTGTTTGATTTTGAATTAATTTTTGGTCATTGTGTGTTCAGAAACCTTTTACTGTTGCCAAATTTTTTGCAACTCACAGTTTAAGAAGCACTGTACCTAGACTACAACTTTCCTGATCCCTCCAACTATAATTCCCCCTCACCCAGTTTATATACTTTGCATTTATTCTATATGTACTCATAGAAGTACAAGTTGTCTCCCCAACAGAATGTAAGCTCCTTTGGAATAGGAACAGTTCCACTCTTTGGAATTTGGAATTGGAGCAGGAGGTTCAGTGGACAGAGCCCTGGCCTTGGAGTCTGGAAAACATACATACTAAGGAAAAAACAGGGTAGAAGCAAGAGTAACAATGCAGGCCTGAAAATTTCAGTTTTTAAAACAGCCATGAAAATATGCCTCGTGACATTGCACTGACCTGTTTGCCAACATTTTATCTGCATCAGAGAGATCCTTTTTCACTATAATTCTCTTTGCAGGCATTTGTTCAATAGCGGCACAAGTTCTTTGACTGTGGGATGCAATCTCATCTTCATTATGCTTTCTCTTCTTGCTGTTAGCCTTTAAAAGAAAATAAGTTATATTTAAGAGTTTTTACTCAGCACAAATACCAACTTATGCAAAATCCTCCTCTTTTCCTCTCTTCCCACCTTTCCTTCTTCAATTGGTAGAACCTTCCACTCTAAAATTACTTTCCATTTACTTTGCATGTATCTTGTATACACCTAAATATTAACACATCTCCCGTCTAAGTTCCTTAGTCGTCAAAGTTTGTTTTTACCTTTCTTTATGTCCTCAGCATTTAGCACAGTGCCTGGCACATAATAAATGCTTATTGATTGACACATGATGATATACTAGATTTGGAGTCGGGAGACCAGCTGTTTCTTACTATCCTTATGACCTTGGGATAGGCACCTCATCTTTCTGGGTTTCACTTTTCTCATTGTAAAATAAGGGGGATGGATTAGATGATTTCTGAGATTCCTTCTAACTATAAACAAGGATCTTATGAGTTCCCTATGAAACTAAACACAGGGTATAGCTTAATGGATAGAGCTGGCTTCCTACTGGCTTTCTGGATAAAGAGTAGACCTTCTTAGTAGGAAAGATCTGAATTCAAATGTAGTTTCTGACCTAGGGCAGTCACTCTGTCTCAAAGTACCCTCAAGAAATCCTCTAAGACTATGAACTGCAATGCAGTTCCTATGAATATATATTCATAGAGGAAATTCACTATACCAATGAAATTAAATTTCAGCCAGGAGAAAAAAGTGTTTAGTAAGGCACCAGATCACTGTCTGACTTACTTCTCCAGCAGCCACATAGACAGGCTGCTGCACTTCTGTAGCTGAGGAGCTGAAGAGTGATGCCAGGTGGCTCTTGCCAGTCTTGAAGGGCTTGTTCTGAAACAGGCTGCTGGCCACTTGTCCAACCTGATACTCTCCAGATGAGGAGCTGCCCATTCTATCTTCCATTGCTCTGCTAGAAGGAAATAAAAGCAGGTATCTTTATAGCACTTTATTTGCAAAGTGCTTTTCATATATTTTATTTGCTCCCCATAACAGCCCTTTGAAGTAGATGCTATTGTTATTCCCATTTTATATGTGAGGAAACTGAGGCTAAGAGAGTTTAAATGACTTAACCGGGGTAACAGACAATTATTGCTCTCCCCTCCCCCCCCCTTTTTTGGCCTTTCGCAGTATATCCAGCACTTAGTACAGTGCTTGGTACATAACAAGTGCTTAATAAATGCTTGTTAACTGACTGACTATCAGAGAAGGGACTTAAACCCAGGGCTTCCTTACTTCAAGTCCAACTATTTATTCACTGTGCCCCTGTTTATATACAGCTTTAAGATTTGTACAACTGTACACACATATTTACACATACACATATATAGATGATATAGATCTATCTATATATCTCTATCTCTGCTGAGATAGAAGAGAGCCATCTCTGGGGCATTTGGGTGGTGTGGTGGATGGAGTGCTGAGTCAGGAGTCAGGAAGACCTGAATTCAAATCCGACCTCAGACACTTACTAGCAGTTTGATAATGGGCAAGTTACTTAACCCTGTTTGCCTCAGCTTCCTCATCTGTAAAATGAGCTGAAGGAAATGGCAAACCACTCCAATATCTTTGCCAAGAAAATCCCAAATGGGGTCACGAAGAGAAGAGTGAACAAGAGGTATAGAGGGGTGTGCGTGTGCGTGTATGTGGATATAAGTATGTAAATGTGTATATACACACACACACACATATATAAATAAATTTGATCCTCACAACAGTCCTGTGACGTAAATACTGTAATTATCCCTGTTTTACAGGTAAGGAAAAGGAGGCTAAGTGACTTCCCCTGGGTCAGAAGCAGACCTTGAACCCAGGTCTTCCCTTCTCCAAGTCCTGTGCTCTCTACACCACGCCACTCAACCGCCCAGGAGGGGCGGAAGGCTCGAGATGCTGCGCTCCTGGGAGCGAGGCAGGGGTCGCAGACACGACTTCTGAGGGCACGTCTGCTCACCCCAGGGGGAGGGGCCGCCTGAGCTCCAGAGCAGATCACGGACCTAGGGGACCGGAGGGACGGCGAGGTCTCCTCCTTCCGGCCTCTACACAGACTCGGGGGTGGAGGAGGGGAGGGAGGGGACGGAGAGGAGGGAGCCCCCGGCACGCGTCCGCGGCCTACGCACGTTCCTCACCTGTCTCCGGTCCGCTTCTTTTTCTTCCGTTTAATCTTCCCTTCCGCAGCCATCTCTGCTGTAAGGCTGCGCTGCCGCTGGATGTGGGCCACGTGATCCTGTCACCTTCTGGGGCTCTGACGCCACTTCCGCACGGCCGGCCCGCCCTTCGCTCTCTCTCTGTCTCTCCGTCTCTCTGTCTCTGTCTCTGTCTCTGTCTCTGTCTCTGTCTCTCTCTCTCTCTCCATCCTGCTTAAATCTAGTCTTTTTTCTGAGGTTGTTGATAGCTTCATAATCCTCGCTCCATAATTATAGTGAATAATGCCAGAGCTTAGGGAGCTGAAAAAATGGACCGAGCTCCTCTTTTCAATTTGGTGCATATGGAATATTGCCTATACTGTTCTAGAGGCGGGGAACTGTAGATACGGAGTGTTGAATGTACTTTCAAACACGATCCGTGTGTCCTTAATTTTGCTGATCTGCTTTTTTATTTTTAAATCTTTTAGAAGGGATGGCTCCCTGATTAGGGGGGTGGGGAAAGAATACATTCAGAAATAAATGAGATGTAGAAACAAAAGGCATTCATTAATAGATAACTTTTAAGGCGATATTCAGAAAAGAGGCAGGTGACAATCTTAGCACACCCCTTCTCAAAGAAATCCAGACACGGATAAGCCAGCGTCGCTGTTAAACCTGGGAACTGCATCCTTCCTCAGGAGCTTTAGAGGAAAAGCCTAGGATGTAAAAACGGTCAAATTAACAACCATTTATTAAATACCTACTATGTGCCAGATACTGTACTAAGATCTGGAATTATGAAAAAAAAGGCAAAAACATCTCCTACCCTCAAAGGAGCCCACAATCTAAGGGAGGAGACAACGTGCAAACAGGTTCCATTCAGGATAAATTAGAAATAATCTCAGAGGGAAGGCTACTAAGATTAAGGAGGATTTGGAAAGGCTTCTTAAAGAAGGGACGATTTGAGTGGAGATTGGAAGAAAGCCAAGGGGCCTGAGATGAGCAGGGAGAGAATTCCAGGCAAAGGGTATAGCCAAGCGAAAATGAACTGAGCTCAGAGGCAGAGTGTCTTGTGAGGAACAAAAAGGAGGCCAGTGCTATAGGCAACTAATGAGACTTATTTTTTACGAATCACTCCATTGTTTCTACTTTGTTATACCCAGCCCCACTCATTTCTGCCTAGCTTCTAACATCAGTCAACTGAAAACCATTGTCCAAAATTATCAATTATCTTAAAAAAAAAAAGGGTACGTTTTTTAAAATGTTACTTTTTATTTTACTTTTTTTGGTGAATTTACAACCATTTCTTTTCCTCTCCCCCTTCTCACACTTAAGAAACAAACAAACAAACAAACAAACAAACAAAACCAAACATTCACATAGTCAAGCACAGAAAATTTTCACATTGACCAAGTCCAAAAATCTGTCTCATTCTGTACTCTGAGTCCATCACCTGTCAGGAGGTAGGTACTATGTTTAATCCTGTACCTCTGGGATCCTGGACAGATTAATCAGAGTTCTAAGTTTTTACTAGAACTAAAGCATGATAGATTTTTCTGTAGCCCCTTATTTTAATTCTGTGTGAATCTTTATGTTTAAGGTGTGTTTCATGTCATATTGTTGGATTATGCTTTCTAAGCCATTTTGCTATTCTCTTCTGTTTTAATGGTGAGTTTATCACATTTACATTCACAGTTATGATTGTTTTTTCTTTTTATGCTCTTGTACTTCATATTCTCTGTTTCCTTCCCCCTTTTTATATAGAAGAGGATGCTGAGAGAGAAGGTGTGTGCTTGTCACCAATGTTCTAGGTTTGGCGAATTCTGTTTTTACTTCTCTGTTTCTCTTGTCTTTCTCTCCCCCAGAACCCAATCATAGGTTTTTTTTCTTTCATTTATTTTTTTAAAGCCCTTCTTTGCAATCTAACCCTCTGAGTTGGAGTTCGTTTTGCTTAGGATTAATCCTTCCCTTAATCTATTCTCTTGTTCTCATTTTTAACTTCTTCCCTTTCCCTCTTGTTTCCCTACTGAAAGAAAGCTATTTTTGTACCCACTTATGCATGTGTATTCTCTCCTTTGATCAGTTCAGATGAAGGTGAGGTTCAAGTGTTGCCCACTTTCCCCACCCTTCCTTGTTGTTTGTATAGGATTCATTATATTTCATGTAACTGCAAACACCAATTTATGTGATATTTCTCTACCTTTCTCCCTATCTGCCCCCAGGATATTTCTCTTTCCTTCCCTTTCTTTTAAGATAATCAAAATATTAAAAACAAAAACCTCCCAGGACCTCTAATTACCCTCTATGACCACTGATTATAGGATTTTGAGAGAATAAGTATCATCTTGTAGCATTTATTATATTTATATATATATATATTTATATCATCAAGTAGCATTTATTAAATACTTACTATGTGTCAGGCACTGTTCTAATACTATCTCATATTAAAATGTAAAGAGTTTATCTTTATTTAATGCCTTATGATTTTCACTCATGTTTAACTTTTAATGTTTCTCTTGACTCCTGTGTCTGTATTTCAAAGTTTCTATAAAGAAGCAGAATCAAGATGGCAGAGTGACAGCATTTTTTCCCAGTTCACCTAGCATACTTCTTCCACAACAACCTAGGAAATGCACCAGACTGAATTCTGATAAGAAAAAACAGGAAAAATTCACAGGAAAAATTCACAGTAAGTTATTTTTCCAGCCAAAGAACTCTAAGGAAGATAAAGAGGGAAAACATTAGGGCAGAGGATGACCAGGATGCACCATATAAGGAGTGGGGACTATTCCATTGGCCAGGAATGTAAGGAGATTGAGGCTGAACATCAAGGCTGGAAGCATCAAGGCATAAAAAGTTCCCAGGGGACCCCTGAAACAGAAAAGGGGTGCTGTCACAGTTCCAGGGTAGAGAGGAACAATCCCATAGGAGATGGGCTCTACCTGTAATTTTAAAAATCAAATAACAGCAGTAGAGGAAAAATGGGGAAATAAATAAGAGCTATGTGAGAAAGTTATGAAAAGAGGATTAAGGGCTTGGTAAGAAGAGTTACAAATAATTCTGAAGAAAATAATTCCTTTATGGCCAGATGGTAAAAGTGGTACAGAACCCCACTGAAGAGAATAACTCCTTAAAAATTAGAATTGGTCAAGTGGAAGCTAATGACTCTATGAGACATCAAGGAACAATAAAACAAAGTTTTAGAAAGATTGTAAAAATAGAAGAAATATGAAATATCCAAAGGCAAAACTACTGACCTCGGAAATAGACTGAAGAGATAATTTTAAAGTCGTTGTACTAACTTAAACCCATGAACCAAAAAAGAACTTTAACATCATATTTTAAGAAATTATACAGGAAAATTTCTCATATATCTTAGAACCAGAAGCCATAGTGGACACTGAATGAATCCACTGGTCACCTCAAAGAAATCCAAAAATAAAAACTCCCAGGAATATTATGGCCCAAATTCAAAACTCCCAGGCCAAGGAGAAAATACTGCAAGAAGGCAGAAAGAAAGACTTCTAGTACTATGGAGTCACAATCAAAGTCACATAAGATTAGGCAGCCACCAATTAAAAGACACAGAAGGCTTAGAATATGATATTCCAGAATGCAAAGGATCCAGGACTATAACAAAGAATAACCTACCAGCAAAACTGAGTATAATCTGACGGGGGAAAAAGGAATCTTTAATGAAATAGAAGACTTTCAAGCATTCCTGATGAGCAGACAAGTGCTGAAGAGAACATCTGATATTTAAACACAAGACTCCAGAGAAATAAAAAAAGGTAAGCATGAGTGAAAAATCATAAGAGACTAAACCAAGCTTAAACATTTTTATATGGAGAAGAGGATACATATCCCTCATAACTTTATCATCACCAGAGGCCTTAGAGGAAGTCTAAATAGAGGGCCTGGGTGTGATTCTATTATACTGGGATGATCTTAAAGGAAGAATGGAAGGATGGGAAAGAGGAATGCCTCCTGAGATGAGAGAAGGGAGAGGAGGAATAGGGTAAATTATCTCATGTAAATGGGGCACATAGCAAAAGTTTATATAGTGGAGAGGGTTGTGGAGGGCACCAGGCAACACTTGAACTTCACTCTAATCTGAACTAGTTCAAAGAGGGAAGAATAAACACATACACAAGCAGTTAGGTATAGAAATTTATCTTATCCAACAGGGAAGCAGGAGGGAAAGGGGTTAAGAAAAAGTGGTGTGAGGTAGAATAAGGAGGGTAGGATAAGGGAGGCAGCTGTCAGAAGCAACACAAACTCTCGAGGAGAGGACAAGGTAAAAAAGATAAGGATACATATAAGAGAATAGGATAGCAGCTAATACGTAGTCAGCAAACATACCTGTGAGTGTGAACGGGACTAACCCATAAAACAAGAGGACAACAGAATTATTTAGAAACCAGAATCTAACAATATGTTGTTTACTGGAAAGATACTTCAAACAGAAAGATATACAGAGTTAAAATAAGGGGCTGAAGCTGAATTTCTTATGGTACAATCAATAATTTCTTTAAAGATAATGACAAAAGGAAGAACACATCCAAATTTGTGGGATATAGCCAATGTAACATTTAGGGGAAAATGTTTATCTCTAAATGCCTACATCAATAAAAAACAGAAAAAGCAGTTCAACAAATTGGGTGTGCAATTAAAAGAACTAGAAAAACAGCAAATTTAAAACCTCCAATTAAATGCTAAAACAGAAGTCCTGAAAAATCAAAAGAGAGATTAACAAAAGGAAAGTAAATAAAAAAAAACCGCATTGAACTAATAAATAAAACTAGGGGTTGGCTTTTTGGGGAGAATAAAACAATAAAATAAACTACTGGCTAATTTGATTTTTAAAAACCCAAATTATTAGTATAAAAAATGAAAAAGGTCAATTCACAACCAATGAAGAAGAAATAAAAGCTATTATTAAAAGCTATTTTGTCTAAATTCCAACAAAACTGAAAAGCTAAATAAAATGGATGACTATTTAGCAAAAATAAGTTTTCCAGATTAACAGAACAGGGAATAGAATACTAAGTAACTTTATCTTAGAAAAAGAAATTGAACAAGCCATAAACAAGCCCTCTAAGAAAAAAATGCCAGGACCAGATATATTTACAAGTGACTTCTACCAAACATTTAAAGAACAATTAATTCTAATACTATATAAACTGTATGGAAAAATAGATAAAGAAGTCCTACCAAATTCCTTCTGTAACATAAATATGGTCTTGATACTTAAATGAGGAAGACTCAAAACAGAGAAAGAAAACTGTAGACCAATTTCCCCAATTAATATTGCTGAAAAAATTTTAAATAAAACACTAGCAAGGAAATAGATCAATCGATCGATCAGTTGAGCTCACAGTATACCACAAAGGTCATCCACTATGACCAGGTGGGATTTGTACAAGAAATGAAGGGCTGGTTCAATTTAGGAAAACTATAAGCATAATTGACCATATTAATAACAAAAACAACAAAAATCATGATTATTTCAATAGAAAACCTTTGTCAAACATACCATATGTATTCCTGCTTAAAAACAAACAAACAAACAAACAAACAACACTAGACAGCACAGAAATAAGTGAGACTTTCCTTAAAATGATTAGTATCTATCTAAAACCAAGAGCAAGTATTATCTCTAATGGGGATATGCTAGAAATCTTCCCAATAAGATCAATCGTGAAGCAAGGATGTCCACCATCACTGTTACTATTCAATACATATCAATAAGACAAGAAAAAAATTGAAGGAATTAGCATAGGTAATGTGCAAACAGAAGTATCACTTTTTTTGTAGATGATACGATATTTAATTAGAAAACACTAGAAAGTTAACTAAAAAAACTAATCAAAACAATGAACTTCAGCAAAGTGGCAGGTTATAAAATAAACCTACACAAATCATTAGTGTTTTTGCATATTACCAACAAAACCCAGCAGAAAGAAATTCCACTTAAAATAATTACAGAAAGTATAAAATGCTTGAGGAACAAAAATTCAAGAATATTAAGGAAATCAGTGAAAAAATCAGAAGGAAGGGGCCCAGCAATATAGATTTTAAACTATGGTATAAAGCTGTAATCATCAAAACTGGGAAAGAAATAAAGAAGTTGATCCATGAAACAGTTGAGGTAAACAACATACAGAAGTAAATGAGCACAATAACTTTGTGTTTGATAAGCCCAAGGATCCCAGCTATTAGAGCAAGAAGTCACTACTTGACAAAAACTATTGGGAAAACTAACAAACAGTCTGGCAGAAACTTAGAACTGACTAGCACCTCACACTGTATACCAAATTAAGTTCAAAATGGGTGCATGATTTAGACATAAAGTGTGATATCATAAGCAACTTTATGGAGCAGGGAAGAAATTGCCTATCAGATCTATGGAGAAGGGAAAAAAAATCATCACCAAACAAGGGATAGAGAAGTTCATAGGAGGTAAAATAGATAATTTTGATTCTATAAATTTTAAACATTTTTGCACAAACAAAATCAATACATCAAAAATTAGAAGAAAAGGGGGGGATGGGAGGAAAATCTTTGCACCAAGTTTCTCTGATAAAGATCTCATTTCTAAAATATGTAGGGAACTGAGCCAAATTTATAAGAATAAGAACCATTTCCCAAATGTTAAATGGTTAAAAGATAAGGATAGGTAGTTTTCAGAAGGAAAAAAAAAAGTCAAAGCTATCAATAGCCATATGAAAAATGCTCTAAGTCATTAATAAATAGAGAACTGAAAAATTGGAACAATTCTGAAGTATCACCTCACACCCATCAGATTGACTCAGATGACAAAAAGGGAAAATGACAAATACTGGAGGACATGGGAAAACAGATACACTAATGCACTGTTGGAGCTGTGAACTAGCCCAACCATTCTGGAAAGGAATTTGGAACTATACCCAAAAAACTATTAAACTTGGTATGTCCTTTGTATATCTAATATCCTGAAGAGATTAAAGAAAAAGGAAAAGCACCCACATATACAAAAATATTTATAGCAGCTCTTTTTGTGGTGGCAAAGAACTGTAAACTAAGGGCATGCCCTTTAGGCATTATCAGGGAATGGTTAAACAAATTGTGGTATATGAATATGATCGAATATGTTGTTTAGTCATTTCAGTCTGAGTCTTAGATACTGGAACAGTTTGCCATTTCCTTCTCTAACTCATTTTTCAGATGAGGAAACTGAGGCAAACAGGGTTAAGTGACTTGGCCAGGGTCACACAGCTAATAGGTTTCTGAGGCTAGATTTGAACTCAGGAAGATGAGTCTTCCTGGCTCCAGGGCCAGCACTCTATCCACCTCGCTATTTAGCTGCCCCCATATGATAGAATACTATTGTGCTATAAGAAATGATGAAGGGGATGTTTTCAGAACAACCTCAGACCTGTATGAACTGATGCAAAGAGAAGTGAGTAGAATGACAACAATATACACAGTAACAGCAATATTGTAGAGATCATTAACTTTGAAAGACTTACTGACTCTCATTAACACAATCACCCAAGTACTCATGATAGTTGTTTATAGTTGGTTGCGAGTGGTTATAGTGCTATAGTGGTTGCTAAATCATGTATCAGTTAGTCAATAAGCATGTGTTAAATGCCTGATATGTACAAGGCACTATGCTAAGTGTAGGGATACAAAGAATGGCAAAAAACAGTCCTTGCCCTTGAGGAGCTTACAATCCAGTGGTGGAGACAAGAAGCAAACAAATAAGTACAAACAAGCTATATACAGGACAAATAGGAAATAATTAACAGAGGAAAGTGCTAGAATTAAGAGGGATTAGGAAAGGCTTCCTGTAAAAGGTGGAATTCTAATTGGGATTTTAAGAAATGCAGAAGGCAGAGATGAAGAGGGAGAGCATTCCAGGCCTGAAGGACAGCCAGAGAAAATTCCTTGAGCTGAGAGATAAGAGTGTCTTTGTGAATCAGCCAGGAGGCCCTTGTCACTGTGTCAAAGACTATGGGGGGTTACGGAGGGGGAGAGATGTAAGGCACAAAAAGAATGGAGGGGGATGTTGCAGTGTTGATCCAATTGTAATTTGACCCTTGGTGCTTGAATTTTTGGATGCATGCTATATATACATACATATATACATATATACATATACATATATATGTATATGTGTATATATATATATATATATATATATTTTTTTACCTAAAATCCCCATTTTTAGACTATAATGTTTCTGGGAATTTTCAGTTTCTGGTTTGTTTGTTTGTTTTTTAAGGAGGTGACCAGTAGATTCTTACTATTTCTACTTTTCTACTTTTATCTTCTGTTTCCATGAAGTATAGACAGATTTCTTTTTATGATTTCTTTAAATATGTTGTCTAGGAAATTTTTTTTGGTCATAACTTTCAGATAATCCAATAATTCTTAAATTATCTCTTCTCAGTCTGTTTTCCAGCTCAATTGTTTTTGCTATGAGATATCTTACATTTTCTCCCATTATGTTCAGTCTTTTGACTTTGTTTTCATGTTTCTTGTTTATTATTTTCTATTTGTTCCATTCTAAGTTTCAGGAAATTTATTGTTTGGGTAAGATTTTATACCTTTTGTGCCAAGCTATTAATTCCTTTTCCAATTCTTTCTTCCACAGATCTCATTTTCCTTTCGTTTTTTTGTTTTTTTTTGCTTTAGTGCTTTTGTTTAATTTATTAAAAAAGGTTGAACTCTTTATTTAAAAAAAAATCTCTAGGTTCATTTCTTCAAGAAATTCTACTTGAATTTATACTTAAGCTGGTTTTTTTTTTCAAGACTTTGTTTGTAGATGTTTTAGAGTCATTTGCTCCTGGGTTTGTGCTTTGAGCATCCCTTTGTCATAATAGCTTTTTTGTGTATATGGAGACATGGGGGTGGAATTCTTTTTTTTGGAGGGGGCGGGTTCTCATTTTTCCAGCCTACTTCCTGACTTCAAATAGGCCAGGAGAGATTAGAAGAGAATATTAGAGAAAACAAAAAATAAAGGCTTACAACCAAGAATTACATATCGAGCAAACCCGAGTATCATCTTAACAGGGAGAAAATTGATTTTTAATGAAATAGAAGACTTCCAAGTATTTTTGATAAAGTTTCTAAAGCTAAATAGATACTTTGAAACGCAAACACAGGAGACATAAAAAGAAATACAGAAACCAAAAAAACATAGAAAGGTAAATACATTTGAGGAATTGGAAGGGATTATGAAGTGTCTAGGCCAAGCTCATGTCCTTTAGATTTTTGCTACCACTTTCTTGGGGCATTGAGGATTGTGTTATTAAAGGATCTCAGATATAGCTCAGGCTGAGGCAAGCTTTCTGTGCTCCCAAGGTGATCTATTTTAGGGCACAGTCTGATTGCTGCCCACCTTTTCTGAGCTCAGTTAAGTATCTGACCTGTGTTTGGGTCTGAGGAACACACCTGTGAGATTATCCTGATTGGAGTTCCAGTAGACTGATGCTAAACTCAGACACTATTAAGTCATTTGGAAAGATCTGATAGTTCACAGAGACAGCACTGCAAGCCCCTCTTTAGTCTGGATTTGCTGCATGGTTATTTTACTAGAGGCTTCAGACCAGGCTGGAGAACAGAACTGAGGACCCCTCCCCACACACACATGCCACTTTTTTTTTTTTCCCTAGGATCAGACCTACATAGCTATGGTTTGCTTCTGAATTTGCTCTCTGCTCAGTATAAAGCCTAGGGTCTGCTATCACTCCTCATGCTGTACCATCACTCCTAAATACATCTCCCCTCCTCAGTTTGCCCTGGATCTGTGACTCAGAACTAATTTGTAAGTAACAGAGCTGTCAATTGGCACCTGTTCCTGTACCCTGCACAAGTTCAGGTCCGCATACAGCCTAATTCTTCTTTTAGTCCCTGGGCTGTAACGTTTCACCTAGTTATTCCTGGCTACATATTATCTCCAATGTCCATAGAGTTATCAGCCTATGCTAACTTAGACTGAAAAAACAACCCACTTTGACTTTTTCTTTCTAGATCTTTGTGGAAGAGTTATAGGAGAGCTTGGTTGTACTTCCTGCTGTGCCACTATCTTGGTTCCTCCCCCTGAATTGTGTACATTTAAAAAAAATTGTATTTGTATTGATATCATTCTAAAATGTAACATTCATATCCAATCATATGCTTTCCCTGTCTTTTCTCCACTGAACCACCCCTCATAACAGAAATTTAAAATGAAAAGAAAAAAAGGGCAGTCCAGCAATACATTAGACCACATACCCAGTGGTCTTGAGCTGCTGAAATGGATGTAGTTTTTAATCAGTAGAAATAAACGTAAAGAAGATGCATTACCATATGCTTTGCCATTGAACCCTAAGGACTACTAGGATTTTCTGACTTGTAGCTGAAACCTATATAGTTTTTATTTCTCCATTAGGAAGTGAGCTCCTTGAAAGCAGACTCTGTTTTACTTTATCTGTTTGAATCCAACCCTTACCATAGTGTTTTGTACATGGTGATTACTAAATAAATTATTTTTCATTCATTCATTCATTAGCCCAGCCACTACGCAAATCCCATTCTCCAGCCAGCCTCACTCTGAATCTACCCCTTTGACCACATACTTTTACACTTTAGGAATTGATAACAAAGCCAACATTACCACTTCCTCCCAAACTGGTCATTTGTTGTTGTTCATCCTTCATTTTCAAAGAAGACCAATGACATCATGGGTGATGTCTTGATTTACCAGTGAATTGGATTTAAGCGAAGCAGGGTTGCACGGTCTTCTGAAGAAAAGGCAGGCTTCCCAGCTCCCACATACCTCCTTCAGCAAAACCCTGAAATCTATACTAGGCAAGAGTGGTCAAGAAATTCAATGAGGAGCTAAGTAAATAACCTCTTCCACCCCAGAATGACACAAAAAGTAAACCAGAAGCCCATGGACGATAGGAAGGTGCAATCATCCAGCAAATTAAGAACCAGCATGACAAGAGATAGGAAATATTTAGTCTTCAATGCTCCGTATCTGGCAGCAAGAGTGGAAGACTCCCCCTACTTAAAAAAAAAGAAAAGCCCCAGGGTGTTCAGAAAGTTCCACAGCGGTCAAAAACCCAGAAGAGGGACTTTGGAAGTTGCTAGAAGCAGCAGCAGCAACTGCATGGTCACAATGAGATAGGGATATCCAAGGTAGCCATTGGCTCCAATGTACCTAGCAGTCTGTCCTGAGACATTAGAAAGGGCTCTAAAGGTCCATCCCTCTGAATCTCAAAGACGTATGTATGGGGTGCTTAACCTCAGGAGGGGGAATTTCCTACAAAAATGCAGGAAATCCTGCTCAAGATCAAGCAGGGCTAACCACCCCACCCAAAATCTCAGCAGAGTTCAGAATATTCCCCAATTGCGGGCTAACTTCTTAGATCCTAGTTCTTTTTTTTTCCTTTTTCTTTTAACCTGTCATTCTTGACAATGCCATTCCAACTCCAATCCCTACATGGTTCTCTGTTGAACTGATGTATTTCTATATCACCCTCTGTGTGTGTGAGTGTGTTGTGTATGTGTTTAACTTTCTTTTGAAAAATGGGGATCAGGGATAGTTTTTAATAAACTAAAGAGCCAGGGGATGAAATGTTGAGTTTGGAGAAGAACTAGTAGCATAATTTTGGGTGGCCTATTTGGAAGTTTTGGAAGGGGAGTATTATGAAAGAAGACTAGGAAGATAGGTAGGTCTAGATCATAGATGGCTCTAAATGCCAGGCTAAGAAAATTGTATTTTACTCTGGAGGTAAAGTAAAGGGAGTTCCGTAAAGTCAGTGAAGACTTTTGAGGAAAAGAGTGATATGACCAGACCTGTGACTTACAAAGATAATTTTGGCCAGACTTTCAGGGGCAGAGCCAAGATAGCAGAGTAGAGGTAGCACTACAGCCAAGTTTTCCCAACATTCCCCTTCAAACAACTTTAAAATAAGGCCTCAAATTGGATTCTGGAGTGGTAGAGCCAATGAAACGTCAGGGTGAGACATTTTTCCAGCACAAGACAGTTTAGGAGGTCAGAGGGAGAGGTCTGTGACACTATGATAGAGGCTGGCCCTGAGCCCACACAGCAGCGATACTGGCTATGGGCCTTGGAGGTGGCAACAGCAGCAGCAGTAGCTTCTGGAGCTCTCCAAGAACTACTGAGCCAGAGACGATAAGGGGATCAGGGATAAGGTCAGATAGAGATTACAGGGGACCCCTGTGCCATCACTGGGTGCAAGACTACATTATTTGGCAACTCCATTACCTATACCCACTTCTGGGTCACAGTTCCATGGAGAGGGTACTTAATATGGATAAACTATATTCCTATATGGGAAGATGATACATGTAACTTCTAAGAACTTTATAAATATTAGGGCAGTTAAAAGGACTCTACATAGAGGGCGTGAAAGTGCGGGATGATATTTTAAAAAATATATGGGTGAGAAAAAGGAATACATTGGGAGAAGGGGGAAAGGAGAGGAAGAATGAGAAAATTACCTCATGTTGAAAAATCACTCAAGGAACAGTTTTATAGTGGAGGAGAAATGGTGAGGAGTAGGTGGAAGGGTAACACTTGAACCTCACTCTCTTCTGAATTGGTTCAAAGAGGGAAGAATGTGTATACATACTCATTTGGGTGTAGAAATCTATCTTATCCAACAGGGAAGTAGGAAGGGAAGGGGACAAGAGAAAGAGGGTGTGATAAAGTAGAGGGCAGATTAAGGGAGGCAGTCTCAGAAGCAAAACAGATTTTTGTGTTTAATTGGGGATTTTTTTAATTGAGGAGGGACAGGATAAAAAGAGAGAAAGACAAACAGAAGAAAACAGAATGGAGAGAAATACCGTTAGTAATCATAACTGTGAATATGAGTGAAATGAGCTCACCCATAAAATGGAAGCGGATAGCAGAATGGAGTAGAAACCAGAATCCAACAATATATTGTTTACAAGAAACACACTTGAAACAGCCACATGGGGTTAAAATAAGGGGCTGAAGCACAATCTGTTATGCTTCTGCTGAAGTAAAAAAGGCAGGGAGTAGCAATCATGACCTCTAGGCAAAGCAAAAGGAAAAAAAAAGACCTAATTAAAAGAGATAAGCAGGGAAACATCATCTTTCTAAAAGGTACCATAAATAATGATTAAAGATATATGCACCAAAAAGCATAGCATTCACATTCTTAATGAAGAAGTTAGATGGGTTAGAAGAGGAAACAGCAAAACTATACTAGTGGGGGAACCTCAACTTTCTCTTCTCAAAGTAGATAAATCTAACTATAAAATAAATAAGAAAAAAGTTAAGGAGATTAATATAATTTTAGAAAAGGTAGATATGACAAAACTCTGGAGAAAACTGAATGGGAATAGAAAAGAGTATATCTTTTTCTCAGATGTACATAGCACCTTCATAAAAACCGGCCATGTATTAGGACACAAAAACCTCACAAATACAGAAGAGCAGAAATATTAAATGTGTTCTTTTCAGATAATAATGGAACAAAAATTATAATTATAGGGAAGCACAGATTAAAAATTAAATGCAACGAAATAATCTAATCCTAAAGAATGAGTGGATCAAAAAACAAATCATAGAAACAATAATTTCATTAAAGATAATGACAAAATAACCTACCAAAATTTGTGAAATGTAGCCAAAGCAGTACTTAGGGGAAAATTTATATCTCTAAATGTGTATATCAATAAATGAGAGAAAAAGCAGATCAGTGAATTGGGCATGCAACTAAAAAAAAAAAAACGAGAAAAAGAACATATTAAAAATCCCCAATTAAACACCAGAATGGAAATCCCGAAAATCAAAGGAGAGATCAATAAAATTGAAAGAGAAAAAAAACAACACCAAACTATTGAATAAATAAAACTAGGAGCTGGTTTTATAAACACACACACACACAATAAAATAGATAAACCATTGGTTAATTAACAAAAAAAAGAAAGAAGAAAATCAAATTGCCAGTATCAAAAATGAAAAGGGTGACTGCACCATCAATGAAGATAAAATTAAAGCAACTACAAGGAGTTATTTTTGCCCAGTCACATGCTGGTAAAACTGACAATCTAAGTGAAATGGAGATTTGCAAAGATATAAATTGCTCAGATTAACAGAAGAGGAAATGGAATACTTAACCCTGTCTTACAAAAAGAAATTGAACAAGCCACAAATGAGTTCCTTAAGAAAAAATCCTCAACATGAGATGGATTTACAAGTACATTTTATCAAACATTTGAAGAACAATTAATCCCAATTCTCTATTTGAAAAAAATAGGTAAAGAAGTAGTTCTACCTAATTTCTTTTATGACACAAATATGATTTTGATACCGAAAGCAAGTAGAGCAAAAACAGAGAAAGAAAGCTATAGAACAATTTCCCTAATGAATAGCGATGCAAAGTTTTAAATAAAATACTAGCAAGGAAATTACAATATAGGACAAAGATCAAACAATATGACCAGGTGGAATTTTTACAAGGAATGTAGGACTAGTTCAACTTTAGGAAAACTAGAAGCATGATCAATCATATCAACAACAAAAACAACAAAAATCAAATGATTACATCAATAGATGCAGAAAAAGTTTCTGACAAAATATAATACTCATTTCTATTAAAAATGCCAGAAAGTATAGGAGTAAATGGAGCCTATCTTAAAATTATAAGTAATATCTATCTAAAACCAAGAGCAAACACTATTTATAATGGGGATAAACTAGAAGACATCAATAAAATCAGGGTCAAGGATGACCATTATCACCACTATTATGATAAGAGAAGATTTTATGACCAAACAAGAGACAGAGAGGTTCATGGGAAATAAAATGAGTAATTTTATTATAGGAATTTAAAAACGTTTTTGTAGAAACAAAACCAGTGCAGCCAAGATTAGAAGGAAAACAGGAAACTGGGGAAAATTTCTTTACAGTAAGGTTCTCTGACAAAGGCATCATTGTGTGTGTGTGTGTGTGTGTGTGTGTGTGTAAAACTGAGCCAAATTTATGAAAATGAGAACCATTTCCCAAGTGATAAATGATCAAAGGATATGAACAGGAAGTTTTCAGAAGAAATCAAAGCTATCACCAGTCACATGAAAAAATGTTCAACATCACTATTTATCAGAGAAATACAAATTAAAACAACTCTGAGATACCACCTCACAGCTATCAGATTGGCTACCATGAAAAGGAAAATAAAAAACATTGCTGGGAATGTGGAAAAACAGATACACTAATGCACTGTTGGTGTAGTTGTGAACTGGTCCAATCATTATGGAGAACAATTTAGAACTATATCGAAAGGGCTCTGCATACCTTTTGATCCAGCAATACCACCAGGCTTGTATCCCAAAGAGATCAAAGGGAAAGGACTTATATGTACAAAAATATTTATAGCAGCCCTTTTTGTGGTTATCAAAGCATTGGAAATTGAGGGGATGCCCATCAACTGGGGAATGGCTAAACAAATTGTAGTATATGATTACAATGGAATACTATTGTGCTATAAGAAATGAGCAGACTGATTCCAGAAAAACCTAGGAAGACCTTTATGAACTGATGCAAAGTGAGCAGAATCAGAACACTGTATACAGTAACAACGACATTGTAACAATGACCAACTGTGAATTCCAAAGGACACACTATGAGAAATGCTATCCAATCCCAGAGAAAGAACTGATGAACAGTTCAGTGCAGATTGAATCATACGTTTTTCACTTTATTTTTCTTGTTTTTTTTTTTAAACATGACTAATATGGAAATGTCTCACAAGTCTTCACGTGTATAATTGATACATATTACTTGCTTTCTAAATGGGTGAGGGAGAGAATTTGGAACTCAAAATGTTTTCAAAATTAATGTTAAAAATGAATAAAAATTAAAAACAAAAACAAAGGATCATTTTGGCAACTGGGTGGAAGATAGAGAGGAAAAGCTGGGAGAAAAATTAGGAGAATATCATAATATATGATGAACATGAAGAATTCTGAGAAATGTGGGAAGACCCATTTTGAATTGATATGGAATGAAGTGAAAAAAACAAAACAAAACAGGACAATGCATAGTTATAAGCTCCTCTGTTTGGCTTTTAAAACTTCTCAATTTGGCCCAAACTTAATGTTACAGCATTATTATACATTATATATGATTCCTCTTCCAATACCTTACATTTCAGCTAAACTAGTCTTCCTGTTCCTCAAACATGGGACTCTGTCTCTAGTCTTCATGCCTTTTCACTGGCTCCCAGACCTAGAATGGAATTCCCTCCCACCTTTATCTCATAGATTCACTCACTTCAATCAAGATCCAGCTCAAGCACCGCCTTCCTCACAAAACCTTTCCTGAGCCTCCCACTTGCTAGTGTCGTTCCTCCTTAACTACCTTGCATTTATTTTTGTAACCTGAGTTTTCAGCCAAACCTGGGACATTTTGCATGTCACTCTCTTAATTAGTTTATCCAATGCTGATGCCATGCTGCATTACTGCATGAAGGTGGGATTGGGGTGATAGAGGATTACAGCTAATGGAGATAGAAAGATCAAATATTTTTCTTTTTTAAGGATGGGGGAGACATAGGCTTGCTTTTAGGCAGCAGGAAAAGCAGCAGTAGATGAGGAAGGATTGAAGAGGTAAAGTGTACAGTTGAAAGAGGAGTCAATCTGCTAGAGAAGAAATTGAATGGAATACTTTGCCTTGGTCAGATTATACATCTGAAGACCCGTGTTTATTCTGGGAACTCTATTTTCAAGAAATAAGTTGGAATATCCAGAGGAGGACAACTAGGATGGTGAAGATCCCCAAATCTTTGCCACATTAGGATTGAATGAAGCAACAAGGAATGTTTAGAGCACAAAAGAGAAGGTTTAGAGGTATATGCAGGTAAATACATAGTCTTGTTCTATATGACCCCAGAGTACAAGAAGCAATAGGAGGCAGATTTCAGCATGATGAAATGGGGGTCTTGTACATGTGCAGAGCACCTGGGATGTCATCTCTTCATGCGACAAACCTTAGAAGCCTGTTTCTGGAAGAGCTGTCTTGACCTGTAGGAAAAGTACCTAGAGAGGAGGAACATGCATAAGCATTCTATAACTGATTCAAGTTAGCTAAACACTAGTTGGGGAGAAAGCTTTTTGATTGGCCACAGAAGCATTAAAAAAGACCATTCAGCTTCAGCTAATCTCTCTTTTGCTTCATTCACTCTTCAGCAATTTTGGTGATTCATTTGCTTATCATGTTCTGGAAAGGGAATTATGTCTCTGCCACTCCCTTGGGCATTTTGAAAAGTGAGGAGAGTGAGATATAGGAATCTGGTAGTCAGAATCCAGGCCAGGTAATTCAGCTAGCCCAGAAATGGCTTGCTAACAAGTGACTTTCAGGAGGACCTTTGGGTCACTAAGCCAGTGGTGGCTAAGACAAGAACTCATCCAGCAGAGACACTGCCTTTGGACATGAACTTGATGGGACCATTTCTATGTAGGAAAAGAACAAAGTTCTGAGCCTACTTCTCCAGGGAATGAGATAATGTAGGGGCCAGTATATTCCCCAACGTACTGTGTAAAATGTTTGTATGCTTTTTTGTCGCTATGTTTTTAAAGTGGACAGCAGTAGCTGGTGACACAATGGATAGAGCACTGGGCTTGGAGTCTGCAAGAGCTAATTTCAAATCCAGCTTCAGACATTTACTAGCTGTGTGACTCTGGGCAAGTCACTTAACCTCTTTTTACCTCCATTTCCTTAAGTGGAAAATGAAGATAATAATGGTACCTACCTTGTAGGGTTGTTATGAGGATCAAATAAGATGAATTTATAAAAAGTACTTATACAGTAGTTGGTATACAGTAAACACTATATAAAGTTTATTCCTTTCCTCTTTCCCCCCTTTTTTTTTTAAAGTAAATATCCTTTTGTAAAGCAAATTGGTATTGTGGTTAAATGGAACTTGGCCACTAGTCATTGGCTCCTAACAATGGGTGGGGTTACAATTGGTTGGGGCTTCAGCAAATAGCATTAGAGAAAATATGTCCTAAAGCCTCAGGATGCTCTGAACCCCTGAAGATCAATTAGCATGCTTGGCTCTGGGAGAGAGGGCTCCAAGTCTGCCTTTATTCACGAAGTACTCCATGGAATCTCTGGAGCTTTTGTTGATTTGTTTTTTGAAATCTGTTCTATTAGACAAGTTGACAGTTACTTAATTTTGTTTTTTTTTTAAAGCCAGGCCCCTGATTTCACAAGCACAGGGAAATCCCAAGTGAGGAAGCTAACTACCAAGGTAGATTTTAAATGGTTCTACAACATAAAGTTTAGAGAGTAGCCTGTACAATTGAGAAGTTAAATGACTTACCCAGAATCATTTATGTCAGAAGCAGGAGTTGAACCCAGGTCTTTCTGACTCCCAATCAATCAATCAACAAGCATTTATTAAAGACCTTTTATGTGCCAGGCACTGTTAGGTGATGGAGATGCAAATGTAAAGAATGAATCAATCCATACACACAATAAGCATACATTCTGGTGGCGAGGGGGGGGCCAATATTTCCAAGTGTATATGTAAAGTACATATAAGATAAATATTTAAAAAAAGGAAAAAAAATCTAATTTTTTTTGGAGGGTGAGGCAATTGGGATTAAGTGACTTGCCCAGGGTCACACAGCTAGTGAGTGTTATGTGTCTGAGGCCACATTTGAACTCAGGTCCTCCAGCCTTCAGGGCTGGTGCTCTATCAACTGCGCCACCTAGCTGCTCCCCTTAAAAAAAAAAACTAATTATTTATTAATTGCTTAACATGTGCCAGGCGTTGTGCTATATGCTTTACAAATATTAACTCATTTGATCCTCACAACCATGGAAGGTAGGAGCTATTATGAGAAAAATTAATTTTAATGCTGTATCATTTGATTATTAATATTAATTTGTAATATTCCCTTCTATGTCAAAAAGCCATCTCTCATATGAGTTTACAGAGAAAACCCACTTGGCCCATTCTAACTGAGGAATGTCACATTCCTGCTCCCCCAGGGAGAGGCTGGGCCTTTCAGTTTGCCCTGTAAACAGTAACTGAACTGACCTCAAGAGCTACCAAGAGCTACTCTCGACTTTGTTCCCATCATTAGCGTTTGGGGTAACCTAGCTCACAAAGGAGAAATCAAGCCAGAATAGAGTAGTTTTTCTTTCTCAGATTGCTGGCGGCTGCTGAATCTCATTTTAAGGCCTTGTTCCTCAGCTGACCTCCCTCCTTTAAAGATGAAGTAATAGGGAGAGGATTGAAGACTCAAAACCCACCCCCTCCTTAAATGTCCACCAATCAGGGCTGCTTTTTGCTTATCGGGGGAGGTCCCTGTCAGAAGGACAACATCTAATTTAAGGTGGCTCTGAGACTCCCTTTTCATCTTTGATTACCAAGAGAGATCACTTGACCATCAATTTATTGATTATTGACTAGCCTCATTAATAAATTGAATTCTAATACCTATGACTTTGTCTCTTGGAATTTCATATGCTACAATTACTAACCTCATTTTGCAGCTGAGGAAATTGAGGCAGAGTTTCAGTGGCTTAATCAGGGTCACTTAGCTAGTAAATGTCTGTGGCTAGATTTGAACTTGGCTCTTCCTGACCCCAGGCCTAGCACTCCAACCACTGTACCACCTAGCTGCCTCAATAAATACAAATAAATGCCTATTAGTTAAATATAAGGTAATTATCTGCCTAGAGATGATAGTTGTATCTATAAAAGTGGATGAGATAATCAAGAGAAAGAAGAGGGTGTAGGACAGAGCCAAAAAATACACTCAAAAATAGAGACTGGACATGGATGATGATGAATGAGTGAATGAATGAATGAAGTAGCATTTATTAAGCACTTACTAGGTACAAATTGGGTTGTATGGGGTGTTCAGGGAGGAGTAGCACCTCTGGTGTGAGGGATTACTGAGCCCTTTTCATGGGTGCTCATCCACCTTTGGTGTCTACATGGCACTCAACTTGCACCTGGGACTCCAAGAAGCTATAGCATGCACCGCAGCCACACCCCAGTAAACCATCTCAGCAGACAGGCTAACCCAGGTTGAGGATAACTGACAGACCTCAAACCTGTCGGTGAGTCACGGGGATGTCCATCCCAAGTATGTGAAGACTGCTCCCAGCAGAATGGGTGGATGAGAATAATTTGTTCCAATGGCCACGAAGGCAGCTGAATAGGTGCTGTGGAGCTCTTAGAGCTTAGTCAGGCATTGGAGACGTCCAAAGTTATACACTGCATCCCAGGCCATCACAAGTCGTCTTGGCTCTTGTCTTGTCACTGGACTTAGATAACTCAGGAAGAGAGAGTGAGGCTGATGACTTTGCCCAATTTTGCCTCATTTAAATCCAATTCACACTCAAATCAAGACATCACTCGTGATGTCACTGTCTCTCCTCAAAAGTGAAGGTCAAACAACAGGAACAAATCACTGGGTTAAGTTTTAGGAATATGAATAGAAAAGCAAGACAGTTACTGTTCTCATGCATATCGCAGACTGATAGGGGAAAATAAGAGTTACAAATCAGATGGAAAGATTCAGTGGTCCTTAGGATGCAGCAGCAAAGCAGATGGGAATACATCTTCTTTAATGCCATTTCTACTGACAAAATCATACCCATTTCTGATGCTGACCCATTTGGAAATCACCAGGACTTTGTTGGCAAAGACTTTCTTTTCCAGGTTTTCAGTAGCTGTGGCTGCTAAGGAGGTGGTGGGGGTAGGGGGAGCTGCAGCACCTGGAGAGGAAGTTGACAGGTCACATCTCCACAAGCATTGTTTCCCTACACAACGGTGACAGGGCCAAGCTGAGAGCAGGATTGGTGGTTTAGGAAGAACTGTTACTCCTGGGGCTCTGGCTTACCTGAACATCAGTGGCACTTAGTTGGCAGCACCAGTTGGTGCTGGTGGTGAGGATGATGTGTCCTTTCTTCACTAGAATTGCTCTCTTCAGTGATGGCTGGGGAGACCAGGCAGAAAGCAGGACTGCTACTCTGGAGGGGGCTTCAATTCCTGGAGCTCATGGGCTCTGGGCCTCGGACTACCCCTCCACCTGGATCGGAGGGTAATGATGCTGATCTAGCAAAGGAGACTGACGAGAGACTAGACAGGTAGGAGCAAAATTAGGAGAAAGCCAAGTCACAAAAACCCTGGGAGGAGAAATTAGGACAGAGAAAAGGTCACAGTCGTCAATAAAGAGATCATTAGTAACATAGGATAGAGCAGTTTCATTTGAGTGATGAAGCTGGATCCCAGATTGTTAAAAGGGCAAGAAAAGATTGAGAGGAGTGGAAGTTTAGAAAGCTTTTTCTGTAAGTTTGGCTGTGAAAGATATGACAAAATTTTGAGGGAATGGTAGGATCAAGTGAAGCATTTTTTTAGGAATGGGGAAGACTTGAACATATTTGTGGTCGGCTGGGAAGGAGCCAGAAGAAGATTGTAAATTAGAGTGAGAAAGGATGTGGAGTAGAAAAGTAAGTTGACTAAGGACTACCTTTTCATGAGACTGAACAAAGGAGTACAGAATGGGGATTCTGAGAATTCTGAAATACAGAACAGGGAAGAAGAAGATTATAATAAATGGGCTCTACTTCCACAGAACCAGTTTGAAGGGATCTCAGGGCTGTCAATCCCATATACCACATACACAAAAGGAATCTGCACTATAACATATCCAACAAATGGTCATCCAGTACCTGTTCTTTGTAATCACTTCTCTTTTGAGATACTCACCAACTATCCCTTTAATGTTCTAAAATTTTTCTAGTTTTTTGTTTGTTTTAAAGTTAAGATCACTGACCTGTAGTTCTTCTGCCCTAAGTGACTTTAATTCAAGGGCATCTAGAAGCTCTTTGCACTATCTCCCTGTTTCTCTTAGGCATCAACTGTTAGCCATTTCCCCCTTTTTCACTTCGAGTAGAGAGAAACAAGCAGCAAAACAAGAATTCAACAACTTCATGTTCTCTGTCATCAATTATCATTGTCCCAACCACCCCAGACAAAGGTCCTATCTAGTCGTGTGCTGATAAATTTTTTAACAAGTAGCTCTCTGGGGGAAATATATATATATATATATATGTATCTCAATCACATCATTCTTTAAAATTCAATCTGCGTTATTAACATTTTCTCCATCACATTCTTAAATTTATATAACAAAACAATAAATCAAACCCTGATTTGTAGTTTGCTAATTTCTGAAGTGTAAATGTTCACGTAGAAATTTTAACAACTGGTTCTATCCTTCCTTTAACACTCTTTTTTCTACCAAGATAACTTTAAAAAAACCGATCCCATTTGATTTCCTGTAGCTTTTTTTTCCCATCAGCCTCAGTTCATCATCTTTAGCAGTCTTGACAATATTTTCACAAGGCCATGCCATATTCTTATATTAATCCTCTGTTACCTGGTTTTGCTTCCATTATGTACATTTCTTTCTAAAAATCTAATCAGTTTCCTGTGTATCCACATTGATCTCTTCAGACAAATCCCATTTTTCTTAATTATTTTTCATTGGGTCTTCAGAATTTCATTCTTGAGCATCTTCTATCCCTCCTGGGCTGACTTCCCATTGCAGCAATTTAGTCCATGGGTCCAATTGCTTTTCTTCTAAAATGGCTGAAATCTGTTTTTGTAAAACCTAGGGTGCATGTCAAGGCTATGCCTGGATTTCCTTTTCTATCATGCTCTAGAATGGAGTGATCACTTTCCTTCAAGGTTCATATGGTTTATTTCCAACTCTGCAACTGGTGAGAAATGGTGTGAATTAAATTAGTGAGAATCAGATCCAGAATAGAATTCCCTTTGTTGGTTCCTCTAGCTTTTGAAGGATGAAATTATCACTAGGACAAGACAAAAAGGTATCAGCTGCTCTTGGCATAGAGCTATAAGAGATGTCTGGTTAGTCAAAATCATTTATCACTCTTATATCAGGTCTCTATGCCATGCCAGGGGTAATCTGAGGCCCAGAGTCCATGAGCTCCAGGAACTGAAGCCCCCTCCAGAGTAGCAGTCCTGCTTTCTGCCTGGCCTCCCCAGCCATCACTGAGGAGACCTGTTTGCCCATTTATTCTACTTTCTCATTTATTTCTACTTTCTGGCCAGGTTATCTGTAGTATACTTCAGTGACAATCACTCTATTTCTTTCTACACTGACCTTCACCTAAATATTCTCTCCTCCATCATAATCTCTTCCCATTCCCAGATTTCCTCTCATGACCTTCCTAAATACACAAGGTAACTCTCCACCCTTCAACCTCCCTAACTACCACCACCACCTGTTTAACTTACCCTGTTCTTCTGAGTAAAGAATGGGGTAAAGGTCTCATCTGACAGGGTGTGAGTAAACACCTCAAGTGCCCTTTCAATTTTTTTTTCCTTTACATTCTTAAAGGGCAGAACTCATACTGCTTTAGAATCTATAGCACAGTACTGTTCCTATTGTGAATGCTCAATAAATACCAAAATGAAAAATAATGCATGTTCTCCAGGGGTTTACAGTCTACTGGAAGCAAAACATTTACACAAATAAAATGCAAGCTAATTTGAGGAGGGAGAAAACACTGACAACTATAGCAGTATGATAAGGAGATGCCTTCAGGAGGAGATGACTCCTGAAGTAAGCCTTGAAGGAGGTAAAGAATTCTAAAAAGGTAGTGGTGAGGAAGGAGCAGTTCTAGGCACGGGGAATAATCTTTTCAACAGTGCAAAGTCAGGAAATGGAATGCTGAGTTTGGGGAAACAGCATGTGGTAAAGTTTGACTAGAATGTAAATACACCACATGAAGTGAAATAATATGAAATAAATTGTGAAAGGAGGATGATGGAATCAGATTGTGAAGGACTTTCAATGCTATTTTTTTTTTTAACTCTTGAAGCACTAGGAAGCCACCAAAGATTCTTTAAAAGAATGACATGATCAGACCTGTGCCGGCTGGAAGATAGTTTGGAAAGCACAGAAATTGTAAACAGGGAGACCAGTTAGAAGGCTACTGCAATGACCAAGGTGAGAGATCCTGAGGTCTTGAACTAAGATGGTGGCCATTCAAGCAGAGAGAAGGAGAAAGGTGTGAGAGATGTTGTGGAGGCTGAACAACAAAGACTGACAGAAAACTGTTTGGACATGGAGGGTAAAGGAGAGGGAAGAGTTGAGGATGCAAAGGCTACAAACCTAGGTGAGGAGAAAAATGCCATCTCCAACAAAAGGAAGGAAGTTAGGAAAAGGGGAAAGTTTTTGTGGGTACATGAATTTTGTTTTGGACACTGCAGGGAAAAGGAGAAGTTCAGAGGGGCTAGAATGGCAAAGGACTAAATCACAGACCAACTCAATTTAGAGATGAAAACAATTACGCTCAGGTAAGTTAGGTGACTTGGCCAGTGGGGTAACACAGCTAACAAGGAGCTGAACCGGAACTTAAGCCAGGTACCCTGACTCCAAATTCAGTGTTCTTTCTACTACTCCACACTGCCCTTTGTAGGCTTGGAAATGATGTAAAAATGAATTGTGGATTTAGCAGGGAAGAGAAACTTTGGTAAGATTTTTTTCCCTTCTAAGTTTATTTCAGCAAAAGGATCCACTTTAGAATTAGAATGTTAATCCTTAATGTTTGTGCCTTAGACATTTGTCACATATTATAAACTCATCTATTAAAAGCTAGTTTAAGAGACAAGGAGTCTCATCTATAAGTTACGTAAGGAAATCCTTAAGAATCTAATATATATATTTGGAGATGAAGGTTTGGGAAGCATGAGAGCTGAAGGTGTTCCAAGAGATTTGGACCCAATGCTTTAGAGAGCTAAACACACAGGAGATAGAAGGTTATTGTTTTCTAAGAAGAAAGTGTGAAATAACGTATATTCCTTGATCAAATGACATGGATGCTTATTATAGAGCACAGTTTTAAAAAGGCTGCCCTCCTTCTGCACACATGGAGACAATTATACAACTAAAAATCCCTCAAAGTCATAATAATGTCAGAAAATTTTAGGCACATGTAAGAGACTACCAAGCTCAATTTACATAAGCAATTACAGGGAGATTTGTAAAACAAATGAAAAAATTAAACTCCTTAACTTGATTGTTTTTTTTAGACAAATGACTTCTTGATAATAGAAACATTTTCACAACAGAGTTAGATAAACGAAGAAATACAGATATGAGAACATTCAAATACCTTATTCTCCACTTATGATACAGTACTTAAGTTTGTTTGTTTGTTTGTTTGTTTTTTTACAAAGGCAGCATGGTGTACTGCATAGAGGGCCAGCCTTGGAGTCAGGAAGCCTTTGGTTTGTATCTTGCCTCTGAAACATACTAGCTGTGTGACTCTAGGCAAATCACATAACCTCCCAGTGCCCCATGCAAAGCTCTCTAAGACTAAAAGTTACAGGAAGCTGCAGTTTTACATCTGCGGAGGGAGCTTCCACACATATTAGGAATTCCCTACACTGATAAAATAACTCTGGACACATAAAATTTTTTGGAGGTAGGATTTTCCCTGGCAATATTTTCTGATTTTGAAAGACCAAATCTTAGATGTATTCTATAGCGAATTATCACTTATAGAAGTGCACTAAAATTATTTAATTAAACTTTTAGAAACATAATCAGGGATTCACAAACTATGGCATTTTATTTCAGAGCCTTTGCTTACATTTGTACAATATATTACATAATTCTCCATTGTCTGCATAACCTAATATATGTTCTATAGCTTTTTCTATAAGGTTTTCCTTCAATGTTTGTCAACAAATTTTTACAGTCCTGTACAAATCTGAATATTCTGAAACCATTTTCAACAAAATCGGTTACTGTGAGCACACACTACAAAGACTGAAAATGCTTTTCTTAGAAAAGTTGAATGTAAAGGATTCTGACACATTAGCATCTACAAACAAAACATTTCAAAATTCCCACATGTTGTATTGCCAGAAAAAAAAAACATGCCAGCCCCCATCCAAAAAAAGTACACAGAACTACAATTAAAACAGTAAAACAGTATGTACAATAAAGTACTGTGTATTAACAGTGCTAGGTATTAAATAGCTTGAATGAACACTTCCGCAATATACAAATGTCTTACAAAGGTATATAATTAAATATACAAGTGCCAAACAGAACAGATCTTGGGATCATACAACATAAAAGTCAATACATGTCAAAACAGCCTGTGTTCATTTTTGATTTTGTACAAGGCATTTTTTTATCTTAGTAGATCTACCACTCAGATAAGCTATATTTAAAACCATCATTTTGTGGTAGTGTTCATATCATCAACTGTAAATTACATATGAACACAGCTTACTTGTTCCTGAAATCCTCTGTTGTAGCTTATAATAAAATAAGCATTACAAATGAAATATCTGTTTTAAAGGGAAAAGGAACATTTACAATAAAACACAAAAATATAACTGTTATAATCCATTATGAATAAATATACACTTTAAACTGGCTAAGTACAATTTTATACATTGTTTAAGATTTAATATAGTTTGTTAGCCATTTTCTTCCTTTTTCACACAATGTATTATATCAAAATTAAAAAAAAATACTGATTCATAGAAAAATGGCAAAGTACAGTAGTAGTTCCATTCCAATTAACGGGCCATGAAAACCCACTGCAAAACCATTTAACCTAATTCAAACCTGTAAACACTGTCAGTCTTTTTTAAAAGAGAATCTTATTTGGTTACCAGGACTGATGTCTAATATCCTGTTACCTGCAGGTTTTGAATTTATTACATGTGCTTGACTTATACAATTTAAAGCCACTTTAAGGTGACTTGAATTTAAAAAACAATTAGCTTGTACAAATGAAAATAGGTTCATATTTTTCATAAATAAATGGAAAAATATCAAATGTTCCAGCTTTAACAAAATACCAGGGAATACATGTACAGTAAGTTGTTTAGACATGTTCTGGCCCACCCAATAACTATGCTTTCTGTATTGTCTCAGCAGGCAGTGAAAAGCCTCCATTTGCCACAGTGGAAGGCCTTCAAGTTACCAGACATACAATTCCCAGACAAGTTGGAAACAATTATTGCTTGAGGAAAAGCAGTTCATTGTACTTTTTCTTCATAAAAAGTGCACTTAAGTGCCAAGTCAGCTTGTCAAGAAACAATTTTTAAATATAAAATAGTGCTTGTCTGATTTTGTGTGCCACTGTGCAGTATATATAAAAAAAGGGCCCTCAACAGCCATTAAGTGCAAAGTGCTTTGGGAAGTCCTGCTGTCACCTGCACTCCACCGACATTCCGGGCTGTGATGCACTGGACATGGAGGGTTCTGCTAAAGTTAACATGACAGCAGCTGTGATAGAGCTGGATGAAGGGGAGGAAGAAGAAGATGAGGATGTAGCAGCACCTAAGGAGAGTGGAGGAAAAATAAAAAGTAGGTTAATAAAAACAAGACCCAAAGAATGCTAGTGGCTGACATTTATATAGTACTTCAGGTTTTTTCCAAGCACTTTAATATGCATTATCTTATTTGAGCATCATGACAGCTTTGTAGGTACTACAGCTCTTAGCACCATTTTACAGATGAGGAAGCTGAGAGGTTAAATAACTTGCTTGTAGTGATAAAGCTAGTAAGGGTCAGAGATGGGAGCTACCCTAGGTCTTCTTATCCCAAAGTCCTGTGCTTTATTCACTATACACCATTGCTGTTTGTTCTAAAGAGAAAGGGAGGCATAAAACATTCCAGTGCTCTGAACAGTGACTCTGCAACACTAGGTATAAGCATAAGCATTCAGTCTGCAAAAGACAAGTTAGGTCCCATGACAGTATGATATAAAGAAATGAAAGCATATATCTTCAACTCAAATACAAAAATTAAATAATCCCAGCTCTCAAAGAGCTTATATTCTATTTCTTTTTCTTTTTTAGTTTTTTTTTTTGTTTTTTTTGTTTTTTTTGTTTTTGGTTAGGCAATGGGTTTAAGTGACTTGCCCAGGGTCACACAGCTACTAAGGGTGATGTGTCTGAGGCCAGATTTGAACTCAGGTCCTCCTGAATCCAGGGCCAGTGCTCTATCCACTGCACCACCTAGCTGCCTCCTCAACATTTCCATAGATAAAGAAATACAAAGTAATTTCAGGAAGGAGAGTGCACTAATAAAAGCTCTATCCTGGCTCCTCTTCTTTTTTCTATAAATAGCTAGTTGGCACATGGGACTGAGACTCAGAAAAGACTAGAGTTTGAATCCTGCCTTCAGCTAGCTGTGTGACCCTAGGTAAGTCATTTAACCTCTCTGAGCCTCAGTTTCCTCATCTGTAAAATGGAAATGCTAATAGGACCTATCTACCATGACTGTTGTGAGAATCAAATGAAATAATACATGTGAAATGCTCGTCAAACTTAAAGGATTATAAAATATTAGCAAGATGCTGCTGCTGATAATGATTATATCTCTCTTGATGAGCTTAGTAGTTCCCCTGGGTTCAATTAGCATCTATATGCAGATGATTCTCAGACCCACACACCCAACTCTAGTGTCTCTCCTGAGTTCCAGTCTTCTCCAACCACCTGTCCTATTAGACATTTCCAAGTGGGTATCTTCTAGGCATCTCAAACTCAATAGGTCTAAAACAGAACTTATTATTTTTCTTCCCAATTCCACTCCTGTTCACAGCTATCGAGGGCACCACACCCTTCCAGTTACTCAGACTTGCATCTGTGCTATCTGCCATTTCACTTAGCCCCCACATATCCAATCAGTTGCTTTCTTCACAACATCTCTCACATACAGCTCCACCCTCTCTACCTTTACAGTCATCACCCTAGTACAAGTCTTCATCACTACTCTGGACTGCAATAACCTCCTAATTGGTTTCCCCACCACAAGTCTCTTCTCACTACATCCATCCTCCAGAGGGCTGTAAAAGTACTTTTCCTAACGCACAGGTATGACCTTGTCACCCTCCTATTTGATATACTTTAGGTACCTCCAGGATTAATTATAAAATCTTCCCTCTGGTATTTAAAGTTCTTCACAACCTGGCCCTTTACTGTCTTTAAATTGATATAGTCTGACGTGCTTTTCCTTGCATTCAACACCTGATCAACACATGCTTTTGCAGTGGCTGCCCCCCATGCCTGGAATGCCTTCCCTCCTGTCTCCACCCGCTGTCCCTGTGGTCCCTCCCTCTGACTGGAGAGGGTGGAGATGGAGGACTCCTCCTGGAATTTCCAATTAAAGGAAGGCACCCAAGTGAGCCATTTCTTCATTTCCCACCCTGCTGTACTACTCTGGACTTCTCCATCATGCCTTTGGGCCAGCACCTTGCTGAGTACTTCACCACCCAAAAAAGGAATGGGGAAAAGGAGGCCATTTCCCAAGGGCTCCTTGTTGTCACCTCTTTCTCATCTCAAATCATCATTATCATTATCATCATCACTACCATGACAACTAATAAAAGCTAGCATTAATAACGTACTTTAAGGTTTACAAAGTGCTTTACATAAATCATCTCATTTGATCCTCACAACAATGCTGTGAGGCAGTTTCTCTCTCTTTTTTTTTAATCTCCATTTCACAGTTGAGGAAAATGAGTCTCAGAGAGGTAAACTGACTTGCTCAGGGTCATCCAGCTAATACAAGTCTGAGAATCTGAACTCAGGTCTTCCCAACTCCAGGCCCAGTGCTCTATCTACTGTCATTTTCTTGGACACTACTCAGACATCTTTGCCATCTATTTTCTCCTTCACTCTTACCTTACATGAAGAGGCAGCCCTTCTCTTTGCCAAAACAGTCCTTTCTACATAGACGCTTGATGTCCTGTCTCCTCCAAGAGATTACCCTCATTACCATCCCCACCCTCTCGAGTTTCCTTCCTTGATACCTATACACACATCCTTAAAATCCACCATCTTTAAAAAACCTTCATTTGAGCTGATGATATTCCTGCTAGCTAAAGTCCTGTCTCTCCTTCCCTTCTAGGCTAAACTCCTGGAGAGATTATAGATATACCAGGTTCCTCCACTTCCTGCTCTCTCATTCTTTTTTTAAACCTCGTTTTTAAAATATAGCTTCCAACTTCATAATCAAACTGAAAATGCTCTCTCAAGTGACCAACTGTCCCTTCACTGTTAAATCTAATGGTCTTTTTTCAAATCTTTTCAACCTCTCTGGAGTCTTTGATAGTATAGATCACTATCTTCTGAATATTCCCTTCTTCAAAATCTCAATTCTCTTTACTTTTTCTTTATTTTACACTTAAATACAAAATGAGAAAAGGGGGGAAAACATTGCCATGTACACAGCAGACAATAAGAGAGGATTCAATATATTTCTATTTCAAGAAAACCTATATAATAAATACTACAGATTGTTTTCAAAGCTGCCCAGCTTTTCTTTGCTTCCTTGTTGGTTTTCTTTTGTTACAGGCTGTGCACTTTTCACTTTATCTTCTCCCTCTCTTCCCCTCACCCTAAAGAAGGTTACAATTAAGTGTGGAGATACGCACACACACACACAAATAGATATCTATAAACATATACATATACACTTATATACATATATGTAAGACCATTCTATGCTTATTTCCTCCTATCATTTGTTTCTCTGAAGGTGGATAGCACCTTTCTTCATATGTCCAAGTCTTTCCATGTTTTTCTATAACAACCAGCTCATCATTTCCTACACCACAGCAATATTCCTTTCTGGACTAAAACAGCATTTTCCTTCATAGGATCTTTGAGGTTAATCTGGATATTTATAATAGTCAGAATGACTTGGTTGCTCAAAGTTGTTCTTAAAACAATACTGCTGTTAGTGTATACAGTGTTCTCCTGGTTCTGCTCATTTCACTCTTCATTATTTCATAGAGGTCTCCTTGTGCTTTTCTAAAATCATTGAGTTCATCATTTCTTATAGCAGAGTAATATTCCATCATGAACGTATACCATGATTTGTTTAGTAATTCCCCAACTGAGGGACATCCTCGAAATTTCCAGTTCTTTGTCACCACAAAGAGAGCTGCCTATGAATATTTCAGAACATGTAGGTTTTTTCCCATTTCCCCTAATCATCTTGGTAAACAGACCTAATAGTGGCATTGCTGGGTCAAGTTTAATAACTCTTTGGGCATGATTCCAAATCTCTTTCCAAAATGGTTGGATCAGCTCACAGATCTACCATGAATTAAGGTCCGAATTTTTCCATATCCCCTCTAACATTTATCATTTTCCCCTTCTATCATTTTAGCCAATCTGATAGGTGTAAAATGATATCTCAAGGTTGTTTTAATTCACATTTCTCTAATCAATAATGATTTAAAGCATTTTTTTATTTGACTATCTATTGTTTTGATTTCTTCATTGGGAAACTGTCTGTTCATATCCTCTGACCATTTATCAACTGTGGAATGACTCACCTTCTTATAGATTTGACAAAGTTCTTTATACATTTGAGATAGTAGACCTTTATTTGAGGAACTGTCTACACAAAATTTTCCCCAATTTTGTGCTTTCCTTCTGATCTTGGCTACATGTTTTATTTGTACAAAAACTTCTTAATTTAATTTAATGTAATCAAAATTATCCATTTTACAACTCACAACACTCTCTATCTCGTTTGTTCATAAATTGTTCACCTATCCATAAGTTTGATAGGTAATATGTTCCATGTTCTTCAAATTTTCTTGTAATATCTCCCTTTATATCTAGGTCATGAATCCATTTTGACCGTATCTTGGTAAATGGTATAAGATATTGGTTTATGCCCAATGTCTGTCAGACTGCTTTCCAGCTTTCCCAACAATTTTTACCAAATAATGAATTCTTATCCCCAAAATTTAAGTCTTTACACTTGTCAAACACACTGGATAGCTATATTCGTTTGCTGCTGTAGATTGTATGTTTACTTTGTTCCACTAATCTACCTTTCTATTTCTTAGCCAGTACCAGATAGTTTTGATTATTGCTTTATAATATAATTTAAGTCTGAGATCTAGTACTACTAAACCTCCTTCCTTTACATTTTTCCATTAGTTCCTTTGATATTCTTGACTTTTTCTTCTTCCAAATAATTTTTATTATTTTTTCTAGCTCTGTAAAATAATTTTTTTGATAATTTAATTAAGATGGCATTGAATATACAGATTTTGGTAAAATTGCCACTTTTATCATATTGGCCCTGCCTAACCATGAACAATTAATATTTTGCCATTTATTTAAATCTGATTTTATTTATGTACGAAGTTTTTTATGGTTTTGTTAGTATAGATCCTAGGTTTGTTTTGGTACGTCTATTCCCAGATATTTTATACTGGTTTTTTTTTTTTTAAATGGGGTATTTCTAGCTATCTCTTCCTGCAGGATCCTGTTGTTAATATATAGGAATGCTGATGATTTATGCAGGTTTACTTTATATCCTCCTACTCTGCCAAAATTATTATTTCAATTAACTTTTTAGTTGAATCTTCAGGGTTTTCCAAGTATATCATCATATCATCTGTATCATTTTCTATTCTCATTCCTTCTATTTCTTTTTCTTCTCTTATTGCTGTTGCTAGGATTTCCTATATAATACTGAATAATACTGGTGACCATGGGTATCCTTGTTTCACACCTGATCTTACTGGGGAGGCTTCTAGCTTATCCCCATTACAAATAATGCTTGCTAATGGTTTTAGGTAAATGCTTCTTATCAATTTAAGGAAAAGTCCATTTATGCCTATACTTTCAAGTGTTTTTAATAGAAATGAGTGTTGTACTTTATCAAATGCTTTTTCTGTATCTATAGATATTATCATATGATTTTTGTTACTTTTATTATCATTTCTTTAATGAAATTGCTGATTGTTTCTATTATTTATTCTTTAAGATTAGGTTGTTTAGTCTCCAATTAGTTTTTCCCCCTATGTTTCCATGGTCCCTTGTTAAATATAATTTTAAATATAATAATATAATTTTTATTGCATTGTGGTCTATGAAGGAAGCATTTAATATTTCTGCTTTTAGGTATGAAATGTTTGTGCTCTAATATATGGTCAATCTTTGCAAAGGTACCAAGTACCACTGAGAAAATAGTGTATTCCTTTCTATTTCTATTCAGTTCTCTCCAGACATCTATCATATCTAGCTTACCTAAAATTCTATTCACTTCCTTAACTTCTTTTTTAATTTATTTTTTTGGTTAGATTTGTCTAGTTCTGAGAGGGGAAGATTAAAGTCCCCCACTATTACAGTACTATGATCTATTTCTACCTGTAATTCATTTAACATTTCTTTTAAAAATTTAGGTGCTATGGTATTTGGTGCATGTAAGTTGAGCATTGATATGGCTACATTACCTATGGTACCTTTTATCATAATGTAGTTTCCCTATTTATCTTTTTTAATTAAATCAATTTTAGCTTTGACTTTATCTGATAACATGATTGTTATCCCTGCTTTTTTTGCATTGGCTGAGGCATAAAATTCTACTTCAGTCCTTATTTTAACTCTGTGTTTGTCTCTCATTTTTAAATGTGTTTCTTGTAAGCAGCATAATGTCAGATTCTGATTTTTAATCCATTCCGCTATTCATTTGTTTTATGGGTGAATTCATCCCATTCACATTCAAAGTTATTATTACTATTTGTGTATCTCCCTCCATTCTATTTTTCCTCACTATTGTCCTTCTCAACCTCTCCTTTTACCCTATCCCTCCTCTAGTTTACTTCTAACCACTACCTCCCTATTCCACACCCTTTTAAAGAATCTCTCCCTTATCCTCTCCCCTTATCCTTGTTCTACCCACTCCTCTAAGGGTCCCTTCCTTTTCTTCTTCCACCATCCTCCTAAATCTTAATCTACCTACCCTTCTATATCACCGCCCCCCATCCTATTCCCTCACTCTCTTATTTCTCTATAAATTTAGAAAACTTCTATACCCTTCTAGATGTATCTGTAGTTCCCTCTTTAACCCAGACCAGATGAGAGCAGGGTTCAGCACTACCAGTCCTCCACCCCTACCTGACTCCTCTGTATCAGTTCTTCCTCTCCTACCTCATTTGTACAAGATAATTGCTCTTTTTACATTTTCCTACAGAATTTTGCTTTTTAGAATCACCACATATGAGTTATGACTCAGCTCTTTCCCAATCTTTCTTTCAAACTACCCAATTACTAATGACAATCTTAAACATGTGGTTTATATTTCCACATATAAAAAGTAAATAGTTTGTCTTTATTGAATCTCTTGTAATTGGTTTTTGATGTTTACATTATATTTCTCCTGGATCTTATAAATCAAATTTTCTATTAAGTTCTGGTCTTTTTGTAACAAAATCCTGAAAGTCTGTCAATTCATTGAATGTCCATTTCTTTCCCCATTGAGGATTATACTTAACTTTGCTGGTAAGTTATTTTTGGTTGTGACTCCCAGTTCTTTTGTTTTCCAATATAGTGTTCCAAGACCTGTGGTCTTTTAGTGTAGCAGATGCTAGGTTTTATGTAATTCTAATTGTGGCTCTGCAGTATTTGAATTGTTTTTTTTCCTTGTTGCTCTCCATATTTTCTCCTTAACCTGGGAATTTTGGAATTTGGCTGTGATATCCCTGTAGGTTTTAATTCTGGGATCTCTTTCAGATGGTGATCAGTGAATTCTTTCTATTTGTACTTTCCCCTCTTGTTCTAAAACTTCAGGGAAATTTCCTTTAATTATTTCTTACATCATTGCATCAAGATTCTGTTTTTGATTATAGCTTTCAGATAGTCCAATTATTCTTATGTTTTCTCTTCTTGATCTGTTCTCCAAATCGGCTATTTTTCTTATGAGATGTTTCACATTCTCTTCTATTTTTTCATTCTTTTTATTTTATTATTTCTTGATATAACGCCCAATTCTAGGTTCTACGGAGTTGTTCTCTTCCTTAAAATGCTGGATCTTCTTTTCCAGGTGGTAGACTTTCTTTTCATAATTTTCTTGGATTGTCCTTATTTTTTTTTCTAATTTTTCTTCAACTTCTCTTATTTGATTTTAAAAGTCCTTTTTAAGTTCTTCCAAGAACTCTTTTTGGGCAGGTGACTGATTTTACTCTTCGGGGTAGGGGAGACCTTTTTTTGCTTTAGTATTCTCTGAAAATGAACCCTGGTCTTCTCTATTCCCATGGTGTCTCTCTATGATTGGGTTCTTTCTCCTTTGCTTGCTCATTTTTATTATTTTATTATAATCACCTCTAGTCAGGAGGTGGGGGATGGTGCCTTTGGCCTCAAGTCCTTCTTGCTGTCATTTTTTGAGCTTTGTCCTGGGCCCAACCTTGGCACTCCTTTCCCCTCCAAGCCACAGCTGGGGCTCCAGACACACTGCTGGAAATGCTCTTGCTCCTCCAGTGGCTATAACCTTCAGTTCTCCCCTCTGGCCTGGAACCAAAGCTAAGAACTTGGCTCTTCTGTTAAGTGCCCACAGCCAAGAGAATCCCCACCTCACTGCTTCCGCACTGGCCAGGCATGTGCTGGCTCCTTCTGGCCTTCAGCCACAGCCCAGGCTTGCATTTTGGGGGCACAGCTGGGCCTGGAGTCCCTTGGCAGCAGAAGGTCCTTCGATCTTCCCCTGCTCAGATGTGTGACACCACTCTCCCCCTACCGCACACACACAGTGAGATGAGAATCCCCATGGCTGAGACTGAGGCTACCTCCCAACCCAGCTGCCCCCAGGGCGTGTTGTTTATTGTTTCAGTAGAGATACCCTGGAGGTGTTTGCACTACCTCAGGCCAAACTGGGGTCTTTCCTCAGGCCTTCTCCAGCTGTCCCAGGAGAACCATTAATCTGCCCCAACTCTTGTTTATTTTTGCGCTTTAAGTTCATCCTTAGGTGATATTTTGTCTTGTTTATGGAGGATATCTGGAGAGCTTGGAATTTTCTGACATACTCCACCATCTTCCTCAATTCTCTTTAGGATTTTGTAACATTATTTTCTCTTTGTTCTCCTGTCTGACACCTCCTCAGTCATCTCAAATTGGATATCCTGTAGGCATCACAAACTCAGTATGTCCAAAGCAGAATTATCTTTCTACCCAAAACCCTCTCCTCATTACAATTTTCCTATTACTATCAAGGGTACCACAATCCTGTCACTTAGGCTGACAACCTAAATGTCAATCTTAGCTCTTCACTCTTGCACTCACATCCCAACATTTGCCATTTATTATCAGATCTTGTCATTTGTCTCTTCACCACCTCTCTCACATATATTCCTCCCCTTTTGCCCCCTCACATAGCCACTACCCAGTACAAGGTCCTCAACACTTTTAACTGGACTACTGCAATAGCCTTCTACTAAATGGACCCCCCACCTCAAGTCTCTTCCCTCTTCCATCCTCTACTCACCTACTAGAGTGATTTTCCTAAAATGCAGGTGTGATGGTATCACCACCACCCCAATCACTCAATAAACTCCAGTGGCTCCCTGAAGCCCTCAGCTTGGCAATTAAAGTCTTTTACAACTTGGCGCTGTCTTCCCTTTATGGTCTTCTTACATTTTACTTCCTCTGTTTGTACTCTATGCTTTAGTAACTAACAGTGGTTTATTTGTTTGTTCCTCATATGACATTCCATCTCCCAATTCTGTGACTTTTCACTGACTGTCTTCTCAGGTGTGGAATGTTCTTCCTCCTCACCTCCGCCTCCTGACTTCCTTTAAGATTCACCTTAAATTTTACCTTCCTCAAGAGTTCCTTCCTACTGCTAATGCCTGTTCTTTGAGAATGACTTCCATTTATATCATGTATGCACATTTTATGAATGTTGCCTCCTCCATTAGACTTCGAGTTCCTTTAAGGGAGCTCCTTTTGCTTACTGAACATCCCACATGTAGCACAAAGTAAGCACTATTACTATATATATAAAATACATATATATTGCATTGGTATGAATATTAGCCATACTACTAAAATGAGATCTTTATGAAAAGGTAGAAAATTATGGTATACATTAAAAAGTAACACCAATCATAGGAGAAATATCTACCAGTGATTCCATGTGGACTGAGCAATTTTTTTTCTTTAAAAGGTATTCAAACCATCCTTGAGATTTGATTGGCTCTGGGGACTAAGGATTCAGCTTTGATGAAGCTCATCAAAGCTGGTTGCTCAAGTACAAAAAACCATAAGGAGCTCCTGGGTGGAACCCTCATATTTTAGATCAGCAGAATAACCAACAAAGGATTATCAACATTAATTCAGTTCTACTGCATCAACTGTATACTTCAGTAATATATTTTGCCCGCTTTGAACATCCTCCTAATATGGCTAAGTAAATACATTTTTGCTAACTGTAAGACTACTGAGCATCATTTCATTCTAATCTTGAACCTAAACTACCAAACTGTCCTAGTCAACTTTGACCTATCGCAAAGCAAGTGAAAATTTCATACAAGCCACATTTCTGTGGAAAATTACTGTTAATATGGTGTAAGTCCTCAAGCAAAGGGACGAGGTATTCTATTTTTTCTATTTTTCCACAGATCCATTCACACAGTAGGTACCTAAAATATCTTTGTGGATGAAAAGTTTTGATTTTTTAAAAAAAAGTATAAATATTGTGGAAAATAGTGAATAAAAGGAGGTAGAACAAGGAAATGCCAAAAAGAAACACTGCTCCTTTACCATCTTGATGGCTTTGTGTACATTCTTCTTTTTGTTGAAATTGGGTCTCTTTATCTCACATGGGCTTGAAGGAGGATGGCAACTCACAGCCCAATGCCCAATGCCGATTGTCACGGAAGTTTTCTCTGTAGGCTGATTTATCCCTCCTTAGGCAACTTGGTGGCCTTCACTCTTTGGGGTTCACCATTTGGTGGCAAATTTAATGGGGTCACCAAACTGTCTTTATCTCTCCTGATCTCAGAACTCTCAAGCTCAAGTAATCCATCAACCCCAGCCTCCCTAGTCGAAGGGGCTACAGAGAGTGGTACCACACCTGGCTAGCAGATTTTTTAAAACATTTTTTAAATCTATAAAAGGTGTGTTTCCTGGTTTTCACTCTAGTAACTAAACAAGCTGTATCTTAGTAATGGGAAGAAGATGAGGAAAAACAAGCAGCTAGGAGTTAAGAGTATGGGAAGATTTCTAGAGAAGATTGGCAAGAATACACAAGGTATAGAAGCTACTGAGATAATTGGATTTCTGTTTAAAAGTTGACTTTTATTTCCTTCTATTTGCCTTTGGAGTGGCAGAAATTTTCTAACTGCAAATCAAAGGTAGCTAAGTAGAGATTGCACTGTTCTAATAAATGAAAAAATAGGAAAAGCTTCTGCCTCAACTTTGCCCAACAAACTGTTTTTCATCCTTCATTCTCAAAGAGGACCAATGACATAAATTATGCCTCTCTTAGAGGACTCCAGCAGTGAAGAAGTTTAGCAATCAGAAGTTTTCAACAAGGGTTAGTTAAGAGAACTACAGCAAAGGATAGAGGATCTGGATTCAAGTAATTTGGAGTGAAAGAAGAATTTTTCAGTTATCTGGAGAGTGAGTCTGATGGTATTAAAGTAATTCTTATGTATGCACAAAGTGCAAACTGACCACTGTCCTGGAAGTAAAGTTAAGAGGGCCAGAAGACTACACATATACTCTTCAAGTAATCAAAGTTCTCTCTGAAGTGTTCCTTGAAATAATAGAAGAGCTTCAAGGAGAAAATAAAGAAGAAGGGGAATCCTAACTTGTATCAGGAGGACGGAATAATGTGACAGAAAGAAGGAAGGGTAGAAGGACTGATAAGTAGTCATCCAGTGATAGCCAGAGAAAGAAAAGGGAGGTAGGGCTGGCTAATGACTCCTGGCTGAAGGATACAAAAATAGCTCTTCAACAGCAGCTTCAACTTATATATTTCTTTTCTGGCCCATTGCTAGGTGACCTCTCATCTACTGACACCATACACCCTCATCATTACAATACAAAAACTTCCTCTGGAGGGAGTCTTATTCTTCCCTTTCATGAAGAACTTCAAATCTATTACTGAGCTATAGGGAGGAGGGATTTGGGAAATAGTTAGCTAAGAAGGTGGTATCAGAAAATGAAATTTAGATTTTTTAAGCCACAGCATGGCACAGCATGGGTTTTTGACAAACAATACAGAATACCTAATACTGGCCTTTAAAAACACACTTGCCTAGAGTTTTAGGAATCTAACTGAAGGGGAAAGGAAAAAGAGACACAGAGAAGAGAAAACTGCTCACATAAACAAACTCATTACAGAGAAACAGTAGATACAGTACTAGAAGAGGGACAGAAGAGAGAGCTGGTAATTCCTGGGAGACAACATCCAAAAAGAAAGCCAGAGACAAAACTCAAGGTCTCAGACATCAACAATACATAAAAATGCACAAAATATGGGTAAATAGTGTCAACTAGAAATCCTAACATAAAATGGCAAATTTGACACAATAACTACCATTGAGACTTGATGCCTTGGGATTCATTACCGGAATATAGCTCTGGATGGGCGTATACCTTATGATAAAGGAAGAGAAAGAAGTACATTATCTAGTAAGAAGATTATTCATGTAAGAAACTCAGGAACCATAAAAGGAAATCTGGAGAGCAGTTGAGTCAAGTTCGAGAAACAGAAATGATAGTGTTATCACAGTATGACATAGATCAACTGCACAAAAAGAAGAATGAGGCAAAGTGTTAAGGAAATGAATCACAAATCTGGTATGGGGGCATAATATTGTAATGATGATGAGGGAGGAATACTATCCACCTTCTACTATTGCATTCTCTGCACCAAATTTGTAACATAACTTAATTCAATCCTTCAAAAGCTGATAAAGCAAACTGTAAAGACCTGATGTGGATTACTAAGAAGGAACTAGTTGCTGAAGTAGAAATGAGGGAAACATTGGAGAGAAGTCTATCACGGAATTCGTGAGGAAGCAGAAGAAAGCTAGACATAATTTGAAAGGAATCCTAGATTTTGGGGAAGGCAGATTTCAAAAGGTTTAGAGAGAAGAAGAGTAAGATCCAATGGCCTAATGTTTTACTGGAGAAGTATCACTAAGAGGGACTGAAAACTTCTGAGAAAATTCTGAAAACACAAGCAGAACTGACTTTAATTAAGAGGAAAAAGAGGAGCTGCTTAAAGAAATCAAAATGACTACACAGGGAATGCATGGAACAATTTATGGTTTTAAAACAGCTAACATTGATAGAGTGTTCACAATACGCCAGCACTGCGCACAGTAAGAGCTTTACAAATATTACATCATATAAAATTGTTTGCCTTCTCAAGGAAAGGGTAGGGACAGGAAGAATGGAGAGAATTTGGAACTCAAAATTTAAAAAAAAAAAGACTTAAATTTTTTTACATGTGATTGGGAAATACTGAATGAAATAAAAATAAATTTAAAAATTTGAAAAAATATATTATCTCATTTGAGCCTCATAACAACCCTGGGAGGTAGGTGCTATTATTATCCCTATTTTACAGATGAGGAAACTGAGGCAAATAGAGGGCAGGTGACTTGGTCACACAGTTACTGACTATGGCTGGATTTGAATACAGGTCTTCTTAACTCCAGAATCAGTGGTCTATCCACTGTGCCACCTACCTGCACCACGAAAAAGGACATGAATGGAAATAAGAACTAGGATAAATGCAAAAGAGATGCACGGTTCTCTAAGAATGTTAGAATCACTGCAGCCCCAAATGAGATAAGACTGATATGAATATTAATGACAATTTTTTTTTAAAAAGAAGCTTTTAAACTATATTGAGCACCAGGTGAGGAACAAAGCAAGGATTGGAAAAAGGCTTAGTTGAGGTGAAAGTATTGATGATAATGGACAACAGTGAGACAGTTAAACTGCTTACCCATCCCTAACTTTGCTTCTGTTTTCTCTGACAAGGACAATTAACTTTGTACTAGGAAGGATGGGAACAGAAATGGTTAGAAGGATGCTGAAACCTAATATAAGTAAGGAGATGGTAACAGAAGCCCCTAAGTGCTTTACACGAGTTCAATTCACCATACCCACATCCATTATCAACATACTATACTTCTAAGGCACAAATAAGACTGGCATATGTGACTGCTGTTACTGGCCACCTTTGAAAGATCCTGGAAATAATGAGAAGTGCCATCTAAAGAAAGACAAATATTATCCCTCTTTTGAAAAGGAATTCTATGAACATCCTAATAAGATGAATGGGAATCCTGCAAGATAAATGTACAACCATTCAGCTCATTTTTTGAACTGTATGACATGAAAATACACAATTTTGACAGATGTCCTAAAAGACCTTGCAAAATACACTAAGGACATACATAGTTTTAGAAGATTAGGGGCTCTCATTTTTTAGAGATTCAGGAAACTTGAATTATTCTACAATTTGGTACACATTATCAAAAACCATAAAAATGCTCAAGTATACACATTAAAAGGAAGCAGTGTCATGTTGTAGAAAGCATTCCATTATTGGTTCTGCCTTTATTTAGTTGTATGAGCTTATGGAAGTTTATTTAACTTTCCTATGCCTAATTTCTTTCGTCGGCAAAATGAGCATGGGGTGGTGTTGGGAGCAGAGTTGGATTAAATGTTCTGTGAAGTAATAAAATCCTATAATTCAAAGATTCTAACAGGTAGATCTCATTTTCAAAGACAATAATATTTGAATAAATTAAAAATAAGTTAAAGCAGAGTGGTATGGTGAATATGGAACTGCCCTCCCAGTAAGGAAGATATAGGTTCAAATTCTCCCTCTGGCACGTATTGGCTGTGGAGCCCATAGAAAAATTACTTAAGGTTACTTCTTAAGACTATAAAATGCAGAGTAGGAGCCAATCTATATCACTACAAGGAAAGCATTGGCATGGATCAAAAAAAAAAAACCCCAGAAAATTTTACTATTATTTTATGGAATAACAAGAACAAGTTTTAGAAAACTGATATATTTCATTTGTTTTTAAATTAACTTCATTTTCAAATATCTCCCTCTCTGGTACTTTCCCCATCCCTTATAATAAATAAAAAAGAAAGGGAAAAAACTGGCTGTTCAGTGAAATTAACATCAACTAAGTCTAACGATACAGGAAATGTTCCCTACTGACAGTTTCCCACCTCAGCAAAGAGCAAAGGACATTTTTTTCTTCCCTTCTTCAGGATCAAGCATGGTTCATTATAATTTTACAACATACTAAAACCACATTTTTCCAAATAGATGAAAACACTCACTTTCTCTTTCCTTCTTCTTTAAACGTTTTCTTCTCCGATCAATGGAAGCCACTTCAGATTTCAATGACAGATAATGTTTCCTGATTTCCTGTAGTTTTTCTTGAAGGATTGCAATGCGTTCTGCACTTGTCATATTTTCCAGGTCAGCTATTGGTTTAAAAAACTTCAATGAATATGTGCTTTCGAAAAAAAGAATTCTATATATGAAGGATCTAAAATAGAAAACTATGTAATCAATCCTCTAACAGTTGTCTTTATAATTTTGGTTAGAGAAAAATGCAATTAAAAAATAAATAGGATTATAACACGAAAAAGAAATGAAATTTTCAAGCAATGATTCTTATTTTTTCTGTCTAGTCAACATTTGTAAATAATTTGTTTACTATTTTAAGAGTCTCAGATTCCAGGTATTTCAATTACATGATTCTTTTTCTAGAGCTCTGGACGACCAACCTTTGGATTTTAGGACCCCATCCATGAGTGGGGCCTCAGATACCAGGCCCAATTTTTGTCTCAGTATGCCCAGAATCTTCTGACTGTGCCTCATCCCCATTTTGTATGATTCAAAGGAACTAGTATTGTATGTGACATCATTGATCTAGAATACTGGAATTCTTCTCTTGGACTACATCTTTAATCTTCTCACTCTCCTACTGCCTAACTACTAAATCTATTTTGTCTTCATTGAAAGGTCTAGCCACTCCTCCCCTCTCTGCTTTCCTAATCCATTACCCTGGTTCTGGTCTCCCTGTCTTCCCTTCCTAACTTGAACCCTATAGTTGACCAGTTCAACTACAGAGGGCATACCTTCTACCCTTGAATCCCTTGCCCTACTGTCATATCACCACTGAATCCCAACCCTGGGTCATTCCCACCAGCTGCCTTTTCTATATCTACTCTTGGTGTGCTGAGGGAACAAATCGCCAAGTATTTAAGTGTCCACTATGTTCCAGGCACTGTGCTAAGCAATGGGGAAAAAGTACAAAGTACAAAGCATAAAATAATACCTACTCATGAGAAGCCTGCATTCTAATGAGGGAAGACAAGTACATATATAATTATATAATAACATAACAACAATAATAGATAGCATTGATACAGCACTTTGAGCAAAAAGTTATCTTATTTGATCTTCCAGCAACTCTGGGAGGTAGGTGTTATTATTATCCCCATTTCTATAGATGAGGAAACTGAGGCAAACAGAGGTTAAGGGATTTATTTGCCCAGGGTCACACAGCCAGTAAATGTCTGATGTGGCATTGAGCTAACGATTTTCTGACTCTAGGTCCAAGACTCTACCCACTATGCCACTTACCAGACTCAAAATAAACAAATACAAATATATTTGTACTACTTCGTAGTAATTTTGGAGGGAGAGCACTAGTATGTAGAAGGATACAGAAAGGCTTATTGCAGAAGACAGTTTTCAAGCGGGATTATAAATGAGGAGATATGAAGTGGGGGTAAGGAGGGAATCCATTCTAGGCATGTGGGATAGTCAGGGCAAAGATATGGAGTTGAAAGATGGACTGTCATGTGTGAAGAACAGAGAAAATGCCATTTTGGCGGGACTGTAGAGCAAAAGAGGAGTAAGATCCAATGAGTCTGTACAGAGAAAGTGAGGATTGATTGTGTAAGGGTTAAAAAACAAAACATCAGAGTGTATTTTATCTAGAGGCAATAGAAAATCACTGGAGTGGATGAAGTAGAGGAGTCACATGGTCAGTTGGATCTACACTCAGAGAAGAGTACTTTGGCAGGAACATGGAGGAAGGACTTAAGAAAGAAGACCAATTAGGAGTCTATTGCAATAATCTAGATGGGAGGTGATAAAGACCTGAACTAAAGTGGTAGGAGCTCCATGTAGTAGAGAGATACTAGAGGTGAGAGATATTTTGAAGGTAGAAATGGCAAGATATCACAACTGCATGGAAGCACTGGGTATAGGAGAGGAAGGAGTTGCAGACAGTACAAGGTTTACAAATGTGTAAGATCAGGATGACAGTGCCTTCAACAGAAATAGAGAACCTGTTGAGTTTGAGCTATCTCCAGGCCATATATCCAATAAGCAATTAGTGATACAGGATTAAAATTTGGGGGAGGAAGGCTACATATATGAGCATATCTGTTAGTTAGCTACATAGAGGATGATAGTTAAACCCATGGGAGCTAATGAGGTTATCATACAGAAGGAGAACAAAAGAGGTCTTGTGATTGGAACCATTGGGGAATACCTAGTTAAAGGGTAAGATACAGATGATGAACCAGCAAAGAAAAGTGAGTAGTCGAGACAAGCAGGAAGAAAACCAGAAGAGAGTAGCTTCATGAAAACCCAGGAAAGATAAAATATCTAGGAGAAAGGTGTGGTCAGCAGCATCAAATGAAGCAGAGAAGTTGAGAAGGATTAAGACTGAGAAAAGACCGTCAGATGTGGTAACTAAAATATCACTGATAACTTGGAAGAGAGAATTTTAAGTTAAATGATGAGGTTAGAAGCCAGACTGAAAATGGTTGAAGAATGAGTGAGAGAAGAGGAAATGGATGTAGTGAATAAAGGAGGGGTGGAGGGGAGGCAGGTGGAGAGTGAAAGGGAAAAGGAGACGGAGAAGAAGAGGGATAAGAAGGGGGAAGGAGTGAGAAAAAGGGAGGAAGAGAGGATGAGAGGGGGAGAGAGGGAGGGAAAGAGGGAGAGAGGGGGAGAGGAAAAGAGGGGGGGAGAGAGAGAGAGAGAGAGACAGAGACAGAGAGAGAGAGAGAGAGAGAGAAGAGAGAGAGAGAGAGAGAGAGACAGACAGACAGACAGACAGAGAGATATTTCATATGTGATCATTTGGAGATGGCCAGAGGAGATGGGATTAAGGATCAACGGTATATGTGAAGGGACTGGCCTTGGTGAGAAGGACCAGTTCTTTGTCAGAATTCGGGGGAAAGGAGAAGAAAGTGGGAGGGGACAATAAAAGAATTTTGAGATGATGAGAATGGGAGAAGAGGAAGCTCATATCAAATTATCTCAATTTTCTCAAGAAAGTAAAAAGCAAGATTTTCCTCTAAAAGAGAGGAGTGGTGAAGGTGTGGGATGACTGAGGAGGGAAGAGAAGATTTGGAATAGCTTCTCTGAGACATGAGATAGGGAATCAATTAAGGAGGAAAAAAAGTAAGGTTGGATAATATGAATTTGTAATGTACCCAATTCAGTAGCTTGTGAGTGGGAGTAACTGAGGGCTGAAGTGTGGCAAGAGATGAGTGTCAACAGGACAAAGTAGGGCAAGAGACTTGAGAGCAGAAGACAGTGTTAAGTTAAAATAGCTGACTATTGGGTTGAAATTAGAGAGGGAATAAAGTGAAGTCAGAGCAGGGTTAGAAAGTAAAAAGGAATACAGGGACTAGAGGTCTCAATGACATTGAAGAATAGGTTGAGGAGGGGTATAGCACAGGGAAAAGTGTAATGAGAAGGAAGTCACACAGTTACTATAACTTTACTAATCTAATCTGGGTCCTCACTGCTACACAGCAAACCTCTCTGTTCTTCTTTGATTGACTCTCTTATGCTCCCCACAGGAGGCAAAGGAACTCACATCCTACTCTGTCAAGAAAACAGGCCATTTATCATGAATTTTTTCTTCTCTATTCTACACCTCAAAATACCCTATATATACATCAGTTCCTGTTTTTTGCTCTGTTCTCTCATGAAGAGATGGCTCTTCTCATCTTCCAATGACACTGAAGTCATCCATTTCATGCTCCTCCAGGACCCTGCCCTTTTAATTATCCATTCCTCCAACTCTGTCTCTTCATCTATGGACTCTTTTCCCACCACTTACAAATACACCTAGGCTTTCTATAGCTTTAAAAACACTTCACTTGACTCACTCCCTTCAAGTTATTGTCCTCTACCCCTCCTCTGTTTCATAAACTCTCAGTAAAAGCTTCCTATACATTCAGTGCTTCTACTTCATTATCCCACTTATCCCCACCACCACTCAAATGAAATTACCTTCTCCAAGGTTACCAATGATCTTCTTAAGCATGAAAGTTCATTGCTTTTTCTTCGTCCTCAGACTTTCTGACCTCTCGTTTTTCATCCTGCTGCCCCTTCTCCCCATTTTATCTCTGACCTTGGCTTTCATTATATTATTCTTTCCTTCTACCTATATGACCTCTCCTTCGACACCTTCCTGTTGGGTAATTATTCATGTCCCACCCCACAACTGAAGGTGTGTTTCCCAAGGCTCCATCCAGGGCCTCTTCTCTCCTTTCTCTATACCCTCTCCTTCTTTGGGATCTCATCAGCTTTTGTGGATTTATGAAGAAGACTACAACACTTACACGTGCAGTACTCACCTATGTCCTGAGCTCCAGCACTACATCACTCACTGCCTGCTAGACATCTCTACATGACTGTCCCACAGTCAACTCAAACTCCATGTGTCCAAATGGACCCATTTTCTCCCCTAAACTTCCTCATTGCTGTTGAAGGAAACATCACCCTTCCAATTACCCAGGTTCACAACCTGAGAGTCATCCTTAACCTTTCTCTCTTCCTCATCCCTCACCTCCAATTATTTGTCAAGTCTTGTCAGTTCTTCCTCCAAAACATCTCTTGTATCCATCTCTTCTTTGGGTGATTCCATTAACCTATAAATTGGTCTATTAGTTTATTCTTTTACCATCCAATTTGCCACATAGCTGCCAAAATAATCTTCCTAAAGGACAGGCCCAGAAGTTCCTCAGCTTGGCATTTAAAACCCTTCATAGTCTGGCTCCAGTCTACCTTTCTTAACTAATTTCATATTACTTCCCTTGATCTACTCCTTGTTCAAGCCAAACTGGTACACAAATCATTCCACATCCTGATCTTATGTTTCTGTGCAAGATGTCTCCTAATGCCTAGAACGCACTTCTCTCCTTAGTCTCTTCTTGTCATTGTTGAGGCCCCCAACGTATGGATATGCTGAAGCCTTCATATAATTTACATTCCTTGACGGCAGGGACTGTTTTATTTTTGTCTCTGTATCCCGGGGACGTGGTAGGTAGCTAATAAATGCTTGTTGAATGAAGGCTCAGATCATGTGTTACTCCCTATAGGAAGCCCTTTTAGATTTCCCCTAGTAGTTGTTAGTGTCCTCTCCCTTCTCAAACTGTATTTATTTCTCTTTGCAAATGTTACATCCCATACCTAGCAGCATACAAGCTTCCTAAAGGCAGGAACTACTATTTTATATATATGTGTATATATATGTGTATATATATATATACACACACACACACACACAAATTCTATACTAGCATCCTCAGTGCCTTACACAGAACATCACATATAGTAGATGCTTAATAAATGTTTGTAGAACTGAAATTAGTGATTTTTTTTCACTGTATTTATTCCACTGATTGAGTATTTATCAATCAACAAGGTTTTACTAAGCACCTACTATGTAAAAGACACTGTGCTAGGTGCTAGGGATACAGATACAAAAATGAAAGTCACTTCTATCAAGGAACTTACATTCTACTGAGGAAAGGCCATTTATACATATATAGGGATACATATACACATTTATGTATATTTATATATAAAATACATACATATGCGCACACACACACGCCTTTCAACTAGTCAAAACCTACCAATGTTTATCCTTTGAGAACCACTTGTCAGCTCCATTCCATAGGGAGACATCAGAACAGAATTTTAGTGGAAGTTATTCAGAAATAAAATACCTAAAATTTGTAAGGACACCTAGCACACAATTTTGGTTAGAGCTAAGGAGTTAATTATGCTTAAATCTAGTTTGAGAATGCATTACTACTTACACATTTGAAAACTCCATTTGTAAACCTTGGGTAATCGATTACTATGTTCCTTGAGCTCAGAATCCTTATCTCCATTCTTCCCACTACACTTTCCTGGAGACTGTGTCCTTGCTGGAGATTTTGTATTATGAGACTTCATTCCAGTGGAAACAGATTTAGCTGGTTGACTCTTAGCCACACTTTCACCAGCAGAAAGTTCTTCACTATCACTACTGTTTGCTGATGTACAAAAAAAGGACAGAAAAGTATTAAAGATAAAAAACTAACAATTTCTGCCAGTGATTTTAGTAGATGACTAAAAAACAGTCATTTTAATTTACAACTGCTAATACTTAGTGATTTGCTGTTGTATACGCTGGTAATCCAGTGACTAAAAATAGCACATGCATATTCAAGTCATCATAAATAGTTCATCTAAACCCCATCACCTTTAAAGAAAACGGTTCTTACCTGAAATGCTCAATAATCAAGAAAAAAATTTTTTTAACCATTCTTCTGCCATGCCTTCCATACTCAAAATCACAATTATTTTAAGATACTTTAAATTAGAATCATATCACAGGACAGATCACCTGAGCTTTTAAAATTGTCTTCTCATTCTAGAATTGTTCCTCTCACCCTGATTTCCCTTCTACTATATATAATATAGAGATCAATGGTATACACTGCAGGTCACAAAGAAAGAATGGTAATGCATGCTCAACTAGGGATCATAGAACTAGAGCTGAAACAGACTTTAGAGGCCATCTAATCCATTCATATTTACAGATGAGCAAACTGAGACACATAATGATTAAGTGACTTGCCCAAGATCAGACAGCTAATAAGTGGCATAGCTGGGATTTGAACTGGATCACATTTATTATAGACTGTTTAAAAAGCATTCTACGTAACTTTAAAAACTTAAAATCTTAATAAATATAATGAATTATTTTTCATGCTGTTCTTAGGCCTAATCTTCTCTTCAGAAGACTAATTCTTCTCTTACACTCATGCTCAGACTTCTCAAGAAAAGACTATGTTAGCACATTGTGAAGAAATTAGAAATCTGTGTAGGAAATGCATTATAGCACCACCTGTTTCCTTACAGGGAACCTGCAGACAGTCACACTATAAAAATCAAAGGAAAAATATTATTAGGCAGTGTGCTTTGTAAAGGAACAGGTAATGAAATCAGAATCATTTTGTTGTCAAATTACCTTTACCAGGATATGAAGTGTTAACATCAGAATCCTGAAAGAGGTAATTCATTTTATTAGTTTTTTTCTCAAAGAATAGTTTACTCATTCTGATTTACCATAGCTTAAGCCCACTGTGTGTAATTTGAATAGGAGAGCGCATTCAACTGCTGTATCTCCAAATTATATGAAAATTGACTTGTTGAAGATGCGAGTCCTCTCAGGAAAGGCTACTTAGATGGTAAAGCCTTAAAGACAAAAAAATCACAGTGTAGAAAAAATTTCAAATATCCTGTTAAGTATACCAAATAGATTGTGATCTATTTGGGTTTATCTGTATTGACTATATTTACTCACATAATAGCTACTACAGTGTAAAAGCCAAATCTAGGTTTGAGATCCAAAAGTCTGGACATTTCTTGATTAGCAAAGGTACATACCAACTCCTCCCCCGTTATGTTTTGAAAAAATAGGAATTCCTTTTGGCACCACTGCTCCTCAACACCTACCTTTGCCACATCTAGTCCCCACCCTTCCCCCCAATGCTGCTCCTGAATCTCTGGTGACTCCTGCCTACTGGTGAACCTGGCTCACCACTGCTGCCACCCGTGGCTTGGCCCCACTCCGATACAGTGGACTGACTCAGCCTGGCTTCACATGGCCCTGCTGAGCATTGCCACCTGGGTCCTGAGGGATGCCATATTCACCGCATGGAAGTCATGTGGGCTCAGCAGAACCTCGGGGAGCTGGCCGAATAACCCTTTCTGCACTGAAGTGCAGCCAAGCCGGCTGATAGCAAAGGTCAAGCAGTGGAGGTGGCAGGAGTGTCCTGGAAGAGCAGCAGGAAGTCAATGTGGGGCACCTGAAAAAAAATTCTTTACATATTTTCTGTTTCCCATTTTGAGCCTAAAAAAAGAGATAAAATGTGTAGCTCTTATGAGAATAAACACAGAATCTGTATACTCTGCATGACTGTGGAGGCAGATTACAGAGTTAATGTTATATAACAGAATTATAGGTTTGAGCACACTTAGCAAAAAATAAAGTTTGAAAAGGAGAAGAAAAAGACATAATAAAAAGGACCAAATAAGGCCAACCTAGGAAGGTGGAAGCTACAACCTGTAGGTCACATAGCTTAGAAAGTCAAGAATATGAGGAGTAAAGGAGAGTTTCTAGAATTGTAGCTTGACACAGGTTTCTCTGAACTGACTGCACTTCCTTTAAGGGTGACTATCATAGAGAATGACGAGCAAAACAATTAATTTGATAATAGCAGCTTTTTGGGAAGAATGAATAAAACATAGTGACTTACATGTGATACACATATGTACACTGGTAACTTAAAAATCCTTTGGATATTTAAGTTGAATTTTAAAAGACTGTTAATTTGGATACTTGCATTTATGTATAGAACTGCTACTTAATGAGAAAGGCTTAACCTTATCTGTGACCTGGGATTATAGTTGAATAAGATGAAGTTTAATATAGATCTCTAATTCCTCCTATAAATCTTCTGTATGATTCTTAAGGCATGGACCAAAGGGCATGGAACTATCCCATATTCTCAGCATGAACTTTTTCATCTGGAGAGAAATTTTATTAGCTGGTATTTTTTTTATTGAGATAATCTACTTACTGGTTTTGCCTTTCTTTTTGTTGTTTACCACTGATGTTTTGTGGCTTCTTTTCTGCTTTTTTGATGAACTTCCTCCCCCCTGAGCATCTTTTACTCTTTTCTGACCTGTACAGACTATAATGGGGAAAAATTCATTAAAACAAGATAAAAAACAAACTTGCCCTTAATATGCCTGTATTTTTAGTTTTAGAGACATGTATTTACTAATCTCAAAACTAAAAGTGGGTACTTAACATAGCTTGCTTGGAAACTAGCATAAAGTAGTTACAACATTTCTCAAAACCTGTCTCTAATGGGGCTGAATATTCTACTTGCACATATTAGCAATTGGAAGTAAGGAAAAATCAAATGAAGAACACATACATCCATCCTAGAAAAGTCAGGTATAAACTGAAGATGGTTCCTGATAAGCACCTAGAACATCCAAATTATCAAATGAAAATTATGTAGCTACCCATTCTGAAAACAAATATGTTAAGATTCATTAAAAATATTGAGTTCTAATTAGCCCTCAATAATATGAACAGGAACACTTTAGAAGCAATTCACACTTGGGAAAATAAACCAATGAATTTATAACACAAATTATGTGGATTCCAGGGCACTGGATAACACACATCATTTACAAACCCAGTACAACAATTTTCTGTTTAAAAAAGTTTTGTCTTCTTGATGGAAACGTTTACTCAGATCCTATATCTAATTACTATCCTTTCTTCAAAGCTCAGGTACACATATCATTCACTGACTAAGCACTCTAACCACTCAATTATAGCATTTACTTTCTAGTCTGCTAATTAGGCCTTTCATATAGTCTACCATATATATGTGTATATGTACATATATATATTTTAAGTGTATATATCCTATAACTAGATCATAAGCTCCTTGAGGGCAGGGATTGTTTCATTATCTCTCTTTAGATCCCCTGTATCTAGAACAGTGCCCTATGCACACTTGGCACTCAATAAATGTTTGTTGATAATAATACTAATTCATCTTGTAAAAAAAATGATGCCTTGCATTCTGAATAAAGTTTCTTAGATCATGTCACCAGTGGTAAGGTCAAACCTATATAGTGGCACTTTATGTAAAATTCAACTTTCTTAAAGAGTATTTTATGGGTCACAGCTTATCCATAACTTGTGGTTGATGCTACAACATTACAATGTAAGGAGAGGAAAAGGTGGTTTTAATATTGACTATTCTGAAACACATGACCTTAAAATTTTAACAACTGGTAAAATGTCTCACCCAGATTTTTTCTTTCATTTAGAATCTTTTCTTCTCTGCTTTTAAAAATTATGAGTGAAAATACTGCTTTACAAAGACAGCAAACAAATCTGTATGAGGAAGCTAAAGATTTACATTTTTATTTTTAGTATATAGCATGGCTCCTGCAATATTTAGTAGTCAACAAGCTACATAAAAATGAGATCATTATTTTTGGAAGGAAAATAATTTCTTTAAAAAAAAAAAAAAAAGGCCAGAAGTGGCTTATGCAAATTTTGATTTCAGATAACAGTTTGTCTTTTGTGACCAAAATATGGGAACATGCTATCATGCTTTATATGTTTTTATGTATTCAACAACAAAACTGGAAGGGTGTTGCTAATTTACAAAATATGAACTGTTATAGCCTTTATTTTTCCATAACTAAATGTTTTTCAGAGATGAAAAGCAGTATGGAAAAACTATCTCTTGGGAATTTAATTATTTAAAAAAAAACTTTCAATGTAATTACATCGCTATTGGAGCAAAATCTATTTTTTGTGTCAAAGGACTCTTTCATTTTAAAAAGTCATACCATACCCATGTAATTCAATTCTATTGGATGTACCAATATCATTAAACAATGTAGTTATATGGATGTGGGAAATAGAAAAAAAAATCATTTATCAAAAAAAAAACCCACAAATAATGATTTGGGTGAGAAAATTTCATATTTCAAGTGATTTAAGGTAGAATTTGACCAAAATAAAAATGATAGACTAAAATTTTGTGGGTTATCTTTTTCATAAAATGCTTCAAAACCAAGCTGTATTATACCAAATTTCAGCCCACAATACATATTTGACTTACAGATACCTGAACAAAGTGGTTTATAAGGAAAAGGATGATAAGAGGTATAGCTACTGTGTCATATAAAGGTTCTAAAATTTTTAGAAGATACCGATTTGAATTTCCAATTTTGACAACTTCTTCACTTGAGAAAGCAAAAATCAAAATGGATTACTGTAGACTACTAACATACACATTGGTCCTTCAATTTGGGAGCTATGCATCTAAGAAAGCATCAAATTCCTTTACAAACTCACACAAGTTAGCCAGGCTTGAAAATCAGTTTGACACGGTTGTCTGAGGAAAGCAGTGCCTGGAAGTTGGTTGCTCCAAACCCCTACATACAGTATTTGGTTAAAGGTGGAGGGGTCTGTCAATAAATCAAAATGTTTGTGAGAAACTGCACATCATATCTGCAAAAAACAATGTTACAAAAATATATTCAAGCAGCTCATGCTATACAGTCAACCACTGTTTAAATGAATAAGCAAATGAGTTTGGGCTTGGGGTGCAATTTCCAAGATTCATTCTGGTACACTGTGAAATTTCATGGACTGCTCAAGAAAAGAACATGAAAGCCTTCTTGGGCCATTAAATATATTCTGTTGTCCATTAACAATACACCTTTCAATTATCAGTCTTTCCATGTTCACACTAGTACTTCCCTTAAATGTATCAAGCTATAGCAACAGAAACTGCAAAAGCATTAAAATTTTAAGAAGGGAAATTCTAAATAAGTTAGCATTTTCAGCTCTCAGTTTTCTTCCTCACCTTTTCCAGGATGTTCCAGTTCTGGTTGATTACTACTGCTGGAGCTGACACTAGCATCAAAGCCTGTTGGAGAGATATTTCCTTCAGACTGGAGGTCCTGGAGCTCCCCTGCAACACTATCCACCTCAATTGTGCTATCAGTTTCACTCTTGATACTGCGTACCTCTTCTTGATTTGGGGCCAATGTTTCTGACACTGTCACAGCTGACTGCTGCCTACTGGTTTCAGTTACAGTTACAGATGAAGGCGATTCAGGTGTAGTAGGAGGGGTATTTAGCACTGAATTACTCCCACTGCTCGGAAATTCTGATTTCTTATCATTCACTTCAGTGCTTTTTTCCTCCACAGGTTTAATATCTAAATTAACAGGTAATGGTTTCTCTAACTCAATACCAGGTGAACCATTCTCTTCTTCTGCCACAGTCTGTAGCTGCTCCTCTGTGGCCACATCTTCAGGGGAAGCATGTGGGGGTGAAGCTGCAGCCTCTGTATCTGAGTCTGAAAACAGTTCCTTAAGTGTTTTTTTAGGCCACTGTCCTTGAATACTTGACCAGACATCTTTTCGATCTTTAGCTCTACTGTTCTGAAGTCTTTCATCAGAGTTATTTAGCAGTTTTATCCTCTTTTCCGCCACTTCTGAAAACCCTGAATAGAAACCAGTTGTCCTTAAAGATTTCCTTTTGTCCTCCAAACCATTGTATTTCTTAGTTGGTGTCACTTTTGCTTTGGATTTATCTTCATCATCATCAGAGGAACTGTTGCTACTATTTTCTAAACAAAGGGATTCTTTGCTCTTAGGTTTCTCCTCTTTCCTGCTAGGTGACCCAGGCTTTAAGCATTCTTCTGTATTGCAATGCCTTCTCTTACCACGTTTTACTTGAGGCTTTGATGATTTATCTGTTGTCTCCTTCTTGAGTTCCTTTCTTTTTATTGTGACTTCATCTTCATAATCAGTATCTTCAGATATTTCTTCTAAGTCTTTTCGTAATCTTTCTGGAGATTTTGATATTGACTTGGGTATTAATGAATCTGTTTGGATTTTGTTTTCTTGTGGCACAGATAAACTGCTCTGTTCCTCTTTTGGACTAAGCTCATTTTTGTCATGGCTCACAGTGTCAGCCTTAGACTCTTCCTTGCCATTATTATCTATGTCCTGAGTCCTTGCCTCATCTTCCTGCTCACTGTCTTCAGCAGAACTTTCAGAAGCTATTAAAATAAGATGACAAGACCAGTTATACGAACACACATAACACAGATATATTAGAAAACCATTCATTTTATTCAATATGAAGAAATATTTTTCAGAAAAAAAAACTAGTCTTAATACAAAATAAAAGCAAGATTAGCAGTTATATTCCATTATTATTATTTTTTTACATAACAAAGTTTTACCCAAAAATCTTGCCAAGGATGGATTTCCATCACTTTGTTTTAAAACTTCAAGTTTAGGATTGTGAAGGGTTATAGGAAGTCTGTGGCTGATATAAAATGTCAGGCTATCTCAGGAGAGAGGGTAATGTAGTTTTATTAAAAAACCACTAGACTTGGATTCCTAAGGCTTTGGATGGATTTCAGCTCCAACACTTATTTACTGTGTGACCTTTTGCAAATCATTTAACCTCTCTGAGCTTCAGTTTCCTCTCTGAAAAATTTATGCTACTAACCCAAAGGGGTGATATGAAATTCAAGTCGGATGTTCACAAAACACTCATTAACTATAAAGTACCATACAAACAGGAGCTATTCTAGAACTTTCTTCTTAAGGCATAATAATAGTATGCAAACCCAATAAAACACTTTAAATATAATGACTTAGCATATATATGTGTATACTGAATCAAACATTTGTTAAATATTTACTTTTTGAAGACCATTATTCCAGGTGCTATAGGCACACTGTGGTCTCATCCCTCATGGACTAAGCCTGCAATATATGTCTAAAAAATAACTGTCTGTGGGGCTCCCCATTCTCTAAGAGAATAAAGGTGAAACTGTACATCTTAAAAAATCTTAAATTTTACATTTGTTCAGAGGTTTCTTCATATAAAATCATCTACTAGAAATATTTGATAGCACCCCATAGAAAATTTACTAAGAAGGAAAAAAAGAAAGAGGTAAGTATAAGAGCAGGTAGTTTGCCGGTCCTGAATCATAAAACTTGAACCTTAAAAATGATAGTGCTTGGTTCACATAGTAAGGAATCCATTAAGCTAACCAAAATGTAACAAGGCAGACAACTGCTGTTACACTGAAGATACATTTTAAAAAAATATTTTTGAATTCTTGAAAATATAAAAATTCTTAGAAAACATCATTCTTTTACTTTATTTGATGATGCAACTGTCTTAACATATGAATTTGCCCCAGTTCCTATCCATTCTCCCAAAATGAGTTGTGAAAAGCTCAGATGAAGTTACACATAGACTTATTTAATATGTACACACCTTATACATACATATAGTGTGTGCATATATATACTTAACCAATAGCTATATTTAAAACTTTAATACAAATCCGAAAAGACTGTTTTAGGGTCAGTCCTTAGGGACAGTAATAGAAGTAGATTTTCATTGATCCAAACACCTGGTAAGTGGCCACTCTATACAAGTCACCATCCAAAGTGGTAAGGGAGGCACAAAGATCCAATAAAACACAGTTCTTGCCCTCAAGGAGCTTACAATCTGATAGAACATTGTCAACCATGGAATAGATAAGAGGAAGCAAAAATAACTGTTGATTATCAGACAAGTTATTTCTCCTAATCTTATGATTTTCTGACGTTCTCTCATCATTTTATGGATTGCAGTATTCTCCCTAGCTGGGATTCAATAACTATATTCACTTTAAAATATCCAATTAATCATTTAATGCTGAAAAAGGCCTTTCCTCTGGAAAGCATTTCTTGCTACCAGAATTCTTCCTGCCTTTGAGTACCAATCTTTGTCAAATTGTTTACCAATTAGCCATACAGACACAGTTGCCCTCTTGGTATGGGCAAGAGAATTCAACCCCATCATCAAACCCTATTTCCTCAATTACCCATTATTTAATAAGACAACTCTTTGAAATTCATTCTATGCTTTCTTTCTTCTCAATATTTGGCACAGAGAACAAGCAGGATCTATTCCACACATCTGATTAATGCTATAATTTGTTTTGTCTTACCAAGAAGGCAACTAAGAACAATTTAACACTTTCTACAGTATTCATTAATTTCTCAGCAGATTTTGGTACTCATATGGGTACCACCTCTGGCTCAAACTACAATCCTAGTATGATCCCAGGCACCTAATGCTTTTTCAAAGTCTGCATCGTAACATTACCACCAGAATCACAGTAGCCATAAATATTTATCACAAGAAATTTCAATTATAAACAGTGTACTATCCACTTCTTCCTTTTTAACTTATATTTTAATAACTTGATATAACTATCAGATGAGCTGGATGTATAGCCTCTTGGCAAAGCAAAAGGAAGATAAGCAACCTCCTCTGTGCTGGTGACAGAACTTTAATACCATGAACCTAAAGTAGCTTTAAAAAGCAGCTGAACCTGTTGGTTAATTAAACTTCAGTCAACAAACATTTATTAAGCACCTACTATGTGCAAGACACTGGGGATACAAAGATGAAAAAAGAAAGTCACTGCCTTCAAGGAGTTTACAATCCAGTAGGAAAGAAAAAGACATATATACACACAACTATAATACAAGTTAGATTATAACAAGTACAAAGGAGGGGTCAAACAATGGAGGTAGGGTCATTTCTGGATGGAAGAGATGAGAAAAGACTTCATGTTAGAGGTGGCACATAATTTGGTGTTTAAAGGAAAAGAAGCATTTCAACAGATAGATGTATGAGAATATTCCCAGTACAAGGGACAATATGCACAAATGCATGGAGGCAGGAAGAGAGGGTACTGTGAGATTAGGGAATGGCAAGGAGTCCAATCTGGTAACAACACTGATTACATGAAGGGGAAGGTATGAAAGGGAGGTTAGAGACAGACTGTGGAGGGAGTAGAAAATTTGGTTAATGGGTCTATGCTATATTTAGTAGGTGCTGCAGAGGCACTGAGCAGGAGAGTGCCAATCCAAAGCATACATCATTAGAAAAATAATCTTGATAAAGATATAAAGGATGCCTCCTACAGGGGAGACACTGAAGGGCAGGGATACCAGTTAGATTGTCAGTACATTAGTTCAGGCAAGAGCTAAATAATAAAAGCCTGAGTGGTGGCAGTGGAAGTGAAAAGAATGGAGAGATACAAAAGATATGGTAGAATCAAAAGGACTTGGCCATCAATTTTATGTAGGAAGTAAGGAAAGACAGAAAGTCACAAATGAATCCAAGGTTTCAAGTTTGGGTGATGGGAAGAATTGTGGTGCTATCAAAAGCCAACTGCAAGTTAAGAGGAGAGTCTGGTTTTCTGGGGAAGATTATAAATTCAACTTTACATTACATGTATTAAACATGAGTATGTGGTGTGTAATTGAGGTGGAAATATCCACCTGGTAAATGGAAATTCAAGCCAGGAGCTCAACAGAGAGGTTAGGGCCAGAAATAAATGTAGGGGTGATTGGCATAGAGATGGTAAATGAAGTCGCAAGAACAGACGTAAAGAGTGATGAGAGAGAGGGCAGAAAAAGAAGAGAAGAAAGAGGAGGACAATTAAAAGATAGGAGGAAAAGGAGGAACCAACAATAGAGAACGGAGAAGTGGCTAAAGTGAAAAGAGGAGAATTATAAGACAGATGTGTCCAGGAATTAGAAGGTAGGCATATCAGTGAAAGACTGGTCAATATGTTCTCATAAGGAGAATGAGGATTGAGAAAAAGTATTATAATTGTCAATTAAAAGATCATTGTTGACCTTGGAGAAAAAATTTCAGTAGAGTCGTGAGAAGGAAATACAGATAGTTGAGGAGTAAATGGAAGTAAAAGCAGCATGTATAGATTACTCTCATTAGAAAGAACAGCTTAACATCAATTATATTAACTAAAAGACAGTGTATCTGGCAGACATATTCCAACTTCCAAGAGGGCATTACTAAAATAATCCCATCTGCTAGTGCAATTTATCTAACTAGTTAGGTATATATTTTGCTGCTAACTCATCCTGCTAGGTCCTTAATGATGCAGTCCCTCTCAAAACATGGTATTCTAAAAGTCCCATACCAATATTCTTGAATGATCATGGTGGCTAATTGCTAACCACTGTCCTTAATATTTTTCATGTACAAATTGTCACTTCTATGCTTTACCCGAATTATCTTAGTCTAGTACTTAAACAGATTCAAAGCTTATTTTTAGAAAAACGTAGATCACCATAGGCACCTACCTACATGTAGAAGGTACTCCTCTATCTGGGTGAGAATATACAACAAACTTTCACCAAAGAACAACAATTTTCATCATGTACATCTGACAGCAAAAGCAAATGGACCCTTCTTTCATGAGCAACACAGAATATGGCTGTTTCACAGAATTTCATCATGAATTGACTGGTCTGAACCACATGCCCAAAGACGTTGAGGCATTAGGTATTTCAGAGACATTCTAATGCATATGTTAACCATCAGTCCATTTCTACACACTTATTAAATTAAATTAGAAGGCTCTGTACATGGACGGTATTATGTTACTTCCCTACAAAAATGCATTTAGTGAGTTAAATTTATTTGAAGAAAATTTCTGTACCATTTGCAAAATTATATTTGGAGACATAGTCCAATATGTTACCCAGTGTCCATTATATAAGGATTTGTGAATGCTATCAGTCAGATGATCTGGGTTTTAGGCTTGGTTTTATTACTTTCTGTTAATTTGGGCAAGTCACTTAATTTATCTTAGAAACCTCAGTTTCCTCATATATAAAAATGGATAATGCTTATACTACCTGCCTCACAGGGTTGTTGTGAAGAAAGCAATTATAAAATGCAGAGCCATATATGGAAGGTATCCCAGAAGTCTCAGTGCAGTTTCAAGCTTTAAAAACTTCAGAAGCATAAATTCTACAAACTTAACAAAAAACACCAATTGAAAGTTTGCTTAAACTTCTTTTATACTTTACGTAGTTTTGTGAATTCTGAACAATAAATTTCAAGTTTTAACAAGACGGGGGCCTCCATCATTATGCATTGTGTGTACAACAGTTTCTGGATAACACTTTCTCAGACTGGTGGCTTGTAGAGAAGAGATCCTCTTCCATGGCCATCTCAGCTACCTGATCTACTTCTATTAGACTTTTTCTTGTGGTATCATGTCAAAACTATCATGTATGCATAAAAATTCATTCTTTGTCTGTTCCTTAAGGTTAGGATTACCTAAATATAATCCTTTTCAGTCACTGCACAGCAACTGATCAAAGTTTTTTACTAAGTTAAAAATAAACTGCAGTGATGTGTAGCATAAGAATTTAATTAAAACATCAATATTTTAAACAATTAACCTTCCAAATGTTGCTTTTTGCAGTTTTGTAGCATTTATGCTTCCTAAATTTATTAAAGCTTAAAACTAAGATTTCTGAGACAGCCTACATAAATTTAAATTACTATTGATGTGACAACTCCTCCTAAAACAAGATAACAGGAAAAAGCCTATTTCTCTCCAGATGAATTTAGATGATTCCTTTCATCAGGTAAGAATTATGTAACCCAGCATGTTTCCCTTTTCACCTTAGCTGCCACAGAATTCAGAGCTGAATTTATTTTTAATTGATATATAACATCTTAAATGTCCCACACATCCATTTTTCAGCTTCTTTTAATTATACTCCTATTTTCATTTATAATTGTCCTGTTTTGCAGGCATTAAAAAAAATTTAAACTACCTAAAACATTTCAAGAAACAAGTAGGGCATAGGTCATAAAGAAACAAAGAAACATGTTAGCCCACCAAAGATATACCAGGCATGTTTACATATCACAAAACTATAGAGTGGAAAAAGTAATGGACCTGGAGTCATGAGAAATAGATTTCAATTCTAATTCTGCAACCTAATGTCCATGTGACCTTGGGCAAGTCAATTATCCTCAGTCAATCTCAGTTTCCTCGTCATAAAATAAGGGTGATACATGTACCATCTAACCCAAAACTTCATTATGAGGAAAGAACTATCTAAATTTTATCCATTATTGTCACTATTATTACCAATCACTATTATCCTTTTTATACTTTAATAGATCTGAGATCTCATTTGTGTGGATAATTCCAGCAATAATGAAGATCATAACCCATCCAGGCTGTCTCATCCTCTACTATTTTTTTTGGCCATGTACTCATAAATCCTAACACACTGGATATATTGTTTGCCATTATAGGTTCTACATACTTCTACTCTTCCCACTCCCTGCCCTAAGTAAGTTCTGGTTTAAAAAAGCTATAATCTTTTTAAAAAAATTAAAACATCCTCAAAGGAAAAACAATTTAAGTCAAATTTTAGTCTTTTTTTTTTTTTTCACATCAGATGTAATGACGCCACAAACATGTGACTGTCTATATCCCAGAGTATTTATATAATCATTGTACTACTAAATCGTGCCATAGCAATAATGCTCTGGATGATCTCAGAAAGGACTGGATAATAGAAGTAGAGTATCACTACTGGGATTTTCTTTCTCAAAATTTTCTGATCACCTCTGATTTCTTTATAATACAAAGATGTTAAGCCTTGGCCAATGGCTCATTTATTTCAACTAATATTTGATGCAAATATATTTAAAACAAAAGAATTTGGACAACCAGAATTACCTTACAGCAAAATTACATAATTGAACAGGATTTTTTTTTTTTTACCTTGAAGTCCATTTAGGATAGAAGTAATTTCTACAGATTTAACTTGAACTTCTTCAGAATTTTTGGTTTCAGTATCCAGTTTAGATGCTATTTCAGGTGGTGTATTTGCTGGAAATGGTGGTTTTGACAGGCGGCGAAGCTTACAATTTTTTGGAGAATATTTCTCATCTTTCTCTTTTTCTTTGTCAATTTTATTCTAGGTGAAAAAGAAATATTTATTAATCAAATTGTGATTTATCTTATTTATAATTAACAATGCTATAAACTATCTTAAAACTTTAGACTATTACTTTTACAATTTAATTTCTAAAATATAAAAATACAGAACATAAAGAATACAACAAATTTTTAAAAAAAGTTTTCAAAGCAAAATATCATGTAAGGAAGACTTTACTTTAATGGATAATAACAGATCTTACAAATTGCTAAAATGTACTTTAGCAATGATAGGTTGTTAAGCTTTTTTTTTGGCTAGGCAATGGGGTTAAGTGACTTGCCCAGGGTCACACAGCTAATAAGTATTATGTGTCTGAGGCCGGATTTGAACTCAGGTCCTCCTGACTTCAAGGCCGGTGCTCTATCCACTGCACCACCTAGCTGCACCCCCTAGCTGCCCCCAGTTGTTAGGCTTTTTGAACCTTGATAAACTGCCAAATTATGAGTATACTGAAGTCACAAAGCTTCCAACACAAAATAAAATCAAGCTTAAATTAAGAACTTATATAAAAATAACTTAACTTGATTTTAAAGATATAAATTTTCATTGCTGAAACATGAGATAGGCAAGAGAAAATCTTTTGCTTTCAGATGATAAATGATTAGCACTGAAAACAAAGGATTTCCCCTAGAAAGTCAACAATAGTGTCTAGCATTCTTTGTTCTTTCATGGGTTCAGTGGAGCTTCACAGAAGATGGGGAACTTTTGAAACTTATCATTTCCAATCAGGTGACAGTCTGGTTAGAATCAATTAAAACTACTTTTTAGCAATTACTCTTAGGGTGTTGTTTCTAAGTAATCTATGGAGATTTGAATTTCTAGAGTTGCTTAATGCAGAACAAAAAACAACCTTAATTCATGCTATTTAGTCTACATAGTTGGCACTCAAAGTCTCAGAATGCAGATTATCTATGCCCTTGTCCTTTTTCCTACTGTAGATCTTTTCAGTACTTCAGTATTACTAATACTTGATAAACTAAGGCTATTTTTTTCAATATAGACTAAAAGCAAAGATATCCTGCCCTAAACTAAACTGGCTTCTGACTCCTGGTGATCAACTAATCAGTTACTGAGTAACGCATTAAAATGTGCACTAGGTTACAAGGCTCTGGTATATTCCTAATCTTCTAAAAGTTCTTATATACTCTTAACATCAGTACATTAAATAGCAGTGTTTCCACACTTAACATAGTAAGAATGAAGATGGCCAGGGGCAAAGATTCATGTCTGAAAGTCTCAATCACCCCGTGTGATAGAAATACAAAATATTGGTCTGCTAAGTAGTGAAAAAAATAAACTGGGCCTAACTTGACATTGAGAAATAAGTAGCTGATCTTGTTTTAAGTGACTTCCCCAGAGTCACACAGCTAGGAGTGTTACGTGTCTGAGGCTGAATTTCAACTCAGGTCCTCCTGACCCCAGGACTGATTACCTCTACTCTTTCAAGTCACTATAGCACCATTTAATATACTAAAAGGCAATTTATCAAAAGACCAAGCTTTGAAAGCTGGAAACCAACTACTTACTACTGAATATTAAGTTTCAAAAGAAATTATCAACAACTAAGGCAACAATAATATCCAATAACAACAGCACTCAAAGTTGTTTTCAAACCTATTTTAGAATAAAAGTTAATGGTCAGATTCACAATTCAACCCAGTTTCTTAAAAATCTGAAAGAACTCAGGAGAATCATTCTATTTTATGTATGTCAGAAAGAGTAAATTCTAAACATAATTTAAATAATGGGCTATTATAAAAATACAACTTATTAGCTGATAAAAAATCTGACAGGAATTTCTATTACCATTTACATTTTTTTTCTTTTTAGGCAATTGGGGTTAAGTGACTTGCCCAGGGTCACACAACTAGTAAGTGTCAAGTGTTTGGTCTGCAGCTGGATTTGAACTCAGGTCCTCTCCTGACTTCAGGGCCAGTGTTCTATTCACTGTGCCACCTAGCTGCCCCCCATTTACATTTTACTACTGGAATCTGAAAGTATTCAGTAGCACAGGTAAAGACAAATATGTGTTGCTCTGCCACTTTCACCTTTCCTTAACACTTGTATACCAAAGTAAATAGGGACAATTTTATCTAATTTCAAGGAAACTATATTGTGGCTGCAAGAATCTCTCTGAGGATATTCTTAGTGGTTACCCACTACTGGGGAAAAAGAAGCAAAGAGACAGCTGTGAGAAAAAAAAAGGGCAAAAAGCGAGGTAAATCCTGAAGCTGCCTTTATATACAATTTCTTCTTTTAAAGACCTCGTGAACACTGCTGTCATCTCCTGAAATGTAGTCCTTGTCCCCTTTTCTAAGGATTCAGGTAAGGGTGCAGGTGGAGATAAAGAATATGTACTGGGGTTGGAGAGAATTTGATGACAAAATTAGCTGAAGAAAAACAACATTTTACAAAATATTGCATAGTCCACCAACATTAAGATACAAACCTATCATTAAAAAAGTCAGGAAGCACAAACATTTCTGTTTGTAATTAACAGCAAAGCAGAATTAATCTGGAAAAAGCAGTTGCCTACCTTTATTTTCTTTCGATGTTTTATTTTTGGTACATTTTTGTCAGCAGGTCTTACTATCTTATCTGCCTTAATCCATTCATCATATCTAAAAGTAAAAGCAAATTCTTATAAATACACAAAACCAAGTCCTTGGGAACACACACACACACACACATATATATATATATATATATACACACACACAATATCAGAAGAGAAACTAATCAGAAACAATCACAGTACACAGCTAGAAGACTGTCTAGTTCAAGTGCTTCACTCTAAGAGTCCAGAATCTGAATTCCACAGAAATTTTGTGACCCAGTGACATTGTTAGCATTAGATCCAACACTGCCGTTTTCCAAGCCAAAAGATCCTTGGCCTGACCATGGTTTATCTTTCTCTAATAGAATGTAAATTCTTTGAGGACAGCTACTGTCTTTGTTTTTAATGCTTAGCACAATGTTTGACACATAGTAAGGGTTAATAAATTTTTTTTTTTTTAATTTATTCACTAATTAATCCTACATCAAGCTTCTGGGTTCCCAGTGTAGTGCTCTTGTCCACTACACCACACTGTATCTCATAGGAAAAAAAAGAATTAAACCTGTATGGTGAATGGCACAATTATTTACATATAACATTAGGAAAGTTGTACCATATCTCCTTCTAAGATGTTAAATTATAGTCCTACCTGAAAGCATTTTCAAAATTTAATAATCAAAATATATGTTTTTTAAGACACAAAAAGTATGACAAATTAAAAACTTAGAAAATAAATAACTGCTGCTTTACCATTTCTCTACAACTGAATTTTCTTAAGACGGAGTTTCTTACAGATTAAAGTTCTTTGATAACTATATAGACATATAGATATAGATATATACACATGTATACACACATACGTATGTATATGTGGGTATGCATATATGTGTATATGTGTATACACACATATACATGTAAGTACGTATGTACCAGGGATTTCTTTCCCAAGTCCAAGTACACTTTTTAGTTTTTCACTTACATATGAAAACAGTTGGTGGAACTGGGTTTCCAAAGGAGCTAACTACAAGGAAATGGCTGTGTACACCACTGGAAGAGGGACTAACACCATAATGAGATAATGATGCAAGTAAACCAGTAGTTGCACTTCAGTGTTCATGCAAAAAAGAAGGAAATAGGGATAGCAATTAAAATAATTAAAGTCCCCAACTCAGACAGTTGCTGCCTGAGTAACTTAGTAGGTTATTTTTACTCTGTTAGGCTAGAAGTGGTGGCACCTCCTGGGCAGAATGCTAGTACTGGTAACCCAGCACTTGAGGGCTCTCAGGTATCTGGCTATTCCCCCAAGATAAATAAGGTAGTTATCTGACAGTGGTAATTGAGGGTGTGGGGATTTGTAACAGTGGGCCTGTCAGTGAAAGGAGTAAAGAGAAGGAGAGTGCTCTAGAGAAGCTTTCACATATACTGACAGGCCCATGACTTCAGCTTCAGAGTGAGGTGGTGGAAAGAACACTGGACTTGGAGTCAAAAGGTTTGGGGAAGCCACGTGGTCAGCCTGTGGTCATCCTAAAGGGCTCACATGAGGCCCAAGTAAAAAAAAAAGTGAGACTATAAAAATGTATGTAAAGATATTATCCTACTAAAACCTCAACTCTTATTCTTTATTAGTACAACAATGCCTGTGTATGCTCATTACTGTTTTTAGCTCCTCCATTAAGATTAAAAGTCTTTTGAACTTCATTTCACTAAAGTTCATTATATAGAAGAGGAAAAATTGTTGATTTTCTTCCTAAAATTTGGAGGAGGAGAAAAAAGAATGCTAAAAGTTACAAATGTAAATGATATATCTCAGAAGTTCAAAGTAAACTCCTGGAGGCTTATTTACATGAAAAAGCTGAAGGAAAAAAATAAGAATTTAAAACATGTCACAACAGACTCTGCCCTTTCTTATTTAACTAGATTTTGTCAATTATGCATTTATTTAATAATACTGTGCAATTTTTGTTCCTGATTAGTATGAAACTCACTCAGTGAATTTGCTTTTATGACCCAAATAAGATATGGGCAATCATGAAATTCTAATGTATGGATCCAGTAGTTTTCAATTTATCTGCAGTTGCCACTATATCACCAATATAATATACATCGAGCACAAAATATTTTCAAAAGCTCCAAACTCATTCACTAGTTAAGAATTAAAATATTTATTGGAACAAAAAAAACTACAGCCCACTGGGACAGTTAAAATACTGGCTACTGTTCTGTTGGACATGGCAATGGTTTCTATCCATGCTAGTGCAGCTTAACCATAATGAAGATGCCACCTGATATATCGCCATTCAGAAAGTTAAGAGGACTGGTCAGAGGAAATTATATGGTGGGCAGCAGACGGCACAAGGTACTCAAATTTAAGGAATTATAGAGAAGACATACTCAATTGTATGAATAATTTTGATAAATTTTAAGGAAATTAAATCTCTCCTGTACTTTTTCATCATCATTATGTGACATATTTGGAAATGTAGCAACATGAAAATGATTCTATATGGGATGATATCAGAAATTCTTAACTTTATAGAGTCATACAAAATACATTCTCCCTGTAAATACACATCCCTGCAAATTCTTTTTGTCCAGGCTTTTCCTTTCTAATATTATCTATCTAGATTTTTTCCTGCTTTTTTCCCACATTTTATATTTTATTATAAAACTTGCATTATTTTTTTAAACCTAAAATTACAGACTTGCCAAGGGGTGATATGTACAATTCTTGTAAGAAGATAACTGTGTGAAAAAGCTTTTCAGTTAAAACTGTGATGAAGCAACAAGATACAGTGTGGCCAAAAAAAAAAAAAAAGTTTAGAAAAACATTAGCAAAAGTAGATCAGCAACTGAAAATATCTTGCGAAAAATGTAAAGCACAAACATTTTCACAAATACATACTACAAAACTGACTGGAGTTTTTTAAAAACACTGACTTTACAAAAAAATCTATCTTATCCAAGAAAACAGTAACTTTTTATAGAAAATAAAATTATAGCAAGTAGTTTATAACTTTGCATTATAAACATAGCATTTTAAAACACATTTTGCACATCAGCTAGACAATTAAAGAATAAAAAGGGCAGGTTTGCAAAAAGTATAAAAAGGCAAAAACATTCAGGAAAATCTTAATGTTTCTTGCACTATCAATGAGTGTCAGAAAGACTTTGATCCAGTTAATTGACAACAGCACAACTGAAATGATTAAAACAGAATGGACAATATTAACAAGCTTGATATAATGATCAGTACTTGATTGAGTATCTCAGCACCAAAGTATTAAGAAGCAATGACTAAATGTGAATGGATTATTTATAAATAAAAGAAAATACCACAATATAATTCTTAGTTATCTGCTCAGAAGCAAGGCTTTTTGAAGGGGATGAGCGCATTAAAAAAAGCAGGCTGCAGTCAGTTTTAATTCAGGTATGGACAACTCTGGCCTTGGGCAAAACACTTCATTTTTCTCCACCTTTTAAGAATACTGTTGTCATTTATGGTAGTAACTCCAATTATGATTAAAATATACTTGAATGAAGAGGATTCTGATTCAGTAGCAAGATGCAAGGGAATGTTAGCAAGAATCAGAAGGCTAGGGGCAGCTAGGTGGCGCAGTGGATAGAGCACTGGCCTCCTGAATTCAGGAGGACCTGAGTTCAAATCCGGCCTCAGATACACATAACATTTACTAGCTGTGTGACCCTGGGCAAGTCACTTAACCCCACTGCCCAAGCAAAAACAACAACAACAACAAAAAAAAAAAAAACCCAACAATGAGAAGGCTAACTCTAAATCAAGAGTTTTAGTGTTTCTGAAAATTTGAAATCTTTTGGAGTATTTTCAACGTATATGTTAATGGCAAGTATTAAAGTATAGCCAGAAAGTAGAATTAGAAATAATTTAAACATTAGCTACATAGTCGATAACTTTTACATTTGGTTTTGAAGATTTATGTCTTGGTTTCCTGAGCAAATCAATATATTAGTGTTACACTTGAAAATTTACTTCCTGAAATATATAAAAAATTTTTAAACGCATGCACACACAATTAAGCAAGTATTGGTTATCAACCTAAGATAGTAAATCAATTCAAAATCTGTGTATGAAATGTTTTAATGCATGCAGCTGCTCATCACCAATTGCACAGTGCATAATTACAACTTGTTACAGGCATTGTCTAGATATAGTCAGTAAATAAGTCTCACATCTTCTCATACAATTAACTTTTTTTAAACCAGAATTAACTATTTTATTTTTAAATTACGTTTTTTTCAAAAAATTAATCCAAATCCTTTTTTTCCTCTTCTTACTCCAACTTCAAAAAGTTTGCTCTTAAATCAAATAAAGCTACTGTAATAAATAACTATATTGTCAACAAAACAAACTCTTGCATTGAGCACATTCAAAAATATCTGTCTATCTGCCTATCTATCTGCTTCTGTGTCAATCTGCACTTTGAATCCATTACCTCTCTGTCAGGAGGCAGTTAGCATGTTTCATAATGAGAACTGATTTAACTTTTAAACAACTTTTCCTGTAGTTTCCCAAAGAGAAATTCAGGATCTAAGACACGCTGAAGTATTTTTCTCAGAAACTGATCAGATTGGAAAAAAATTTCTACTAAAGGAATACAAAACACAAAAAAGGAGGTTACAAGAGGAGAGAACCGAAAATAATAATGAAAAACAAAATTTTAAGAGTGGCTTGTTAGTGAGAATTATAAATCTTACAAATAAACATTTTGACAATATTCACCTACACTAAAAAATGGCTTTAAAAAATCTTGCATTCAGGTTGCACATGAAATTTTGCTTATTTGCTTTAGAAAACATCAGAATTAATTTCAAGAAAAAACTTACTTTAAGCTTATCTTTACTTGTGCTATAGCAGAAGTAAAAATTCTGATATTTCTAAGAGGTAGTGGGAGAACTGATGGTAAAACAACAATAAAAAGCTAAGAGGGTTATTAATATTTTGCTATTTTGCTGGATGTACAAATGCCTACAAATCCTGCTACTTAACAGGTTAAAGCCAGCGGACTGCTTGAGCTCAGGAGTTCTGAGCTTGAGTAGGGCTAAAGTGGACTACATTACCTAGACTAAGTCTCACCCATATGGTAAGCACTGAGGAAGAGGAATTAGGGTATAAATGAGGGACAATAGGGGCCACCATACTATTTAAACGGGGGTGAACCTGACCAGGTTGGAAATGGAGCAGGTCAAAACCTCTATGCCCATCAGTTGAGGGATTGGGCCTATGAGTGACCACACTACTTCTAGCCTCGGTGAGATAGGAAGACTAAGTCTCCACCCTCTCCCCCCAACAAAAGGAAAGAAAAGAAAATTTTGTGTTATTTTTCGCTCATCTGGAAATGACGATTATGATCATTAAAGAGAAAAAGAAATATGTGTGTTATAAATATACAAAATGAATATTGCTAATAGATGGATTTAAAGAATGAGTGTATACATGCATTGACTCATAAGCAAAACATGGCCTAACCAGAAACAAACTTCCCCAGTTCTAAACTGTCAAATGGGACTTAACTAAGATAAAGAAAATCTTGATGTAGGGTTTATAATAAAGCAATTAAGTTATTTTGTAAATATAAAAACAACCTCTTCCCCTAAAAAGCCAACCTTATATAAGATCAAAAGAAATAAATATAATACTTTTGTAGTACAAAAAGTTTTGTTTTCACTATTTCAAAACTCGTAAAGTCAAAAGCTATTTTAAAATATTAATTTAAATATTTCTGTATTCATTTATCTCTAAGTTCCAAAAAAGTGGTTTTTTTTTTAAAAATAATGGTCCTATTGCTGCAAATGTTCCATCTGCAAATGAACCAATTTCCAGAGATGAACCTTTACATAGATAACTTTAATTGCATTATAGTATTTTCAAACTTAGGTATGCTGTTAAGAAGCAGCTAGGCAATTCAGTGGGTGGAGTACTAGACTTGGAGCCAGGAAGACCTAAGATCAAATCCTGCCTCAGACACTAGCTGTGTGACCCTGGGCAAGTCACTTAGCCTCTATTAGTTGCAGTTTCCACATCTGTAAAATAGGAATAATAATAGCACCACCTCACAGGGCTGTTATAAGGACCAAATGAAATAATAAATGTAACGCGCACAGCAAACCTTGAAGTGCTACATAAATGCTAGCTGCTATTATTATCTGTTATTACAGGATGACCAATAATCTGAAATACACTAAAAAGGTAGATAACATGTTTAGAATATTCAGGTGGTTTAGAAAAGATAAACAGGAAGCTGGGTTAGCAGAGAAAATGGGAAAGGAAACAAATGGAACAGGTGATGGACAAAAGAAATGGAAATGGATTGATAAAGAAGGAGAAATGGTGCCAAAAAGCACTGCAGCCATTTTTTAAAGAAACCACATTAGATAGCCTTGGTTGCAGCTTAGTAGCTTGTTCCAAAACAGATCTGGATTTTGTATTGAGAAGTAGGTATTTCCAGGCTTCACAGACACCTAATGCCTTTTTTTGGCACCATGAAAATAGCTTAGCCTTCTCAAGAAGATGAAACAGATACTGTTAACATAATTTGTACTTAATGGGAAAAGTGTGATTTGCAAAAAATGACTCATACTTTCTTACAACAAACACCACTAGAACACAATGGTATACAAAGTCAAATTGCTTGAAGCATTACATAACCTAGGAGAAAAGGGAAGGAGAAAAATGGGGAGCAATAAGAAACAGGAAAGATAAAGAAAGCAAAGAATGAAGGAATTGAGTTGAGAAGCGATAAGAAAGGAGAGAAGAAAAGACATATAATGATGTGCTCAAATTATGTTGAAGAGAAGGAAAAAATATTGGAGGAACATTTTTCTTTTCTAAGAGGCAGAGGGGCAGAGCATGTGCTTTGCATGATATGTAAATGATCAGCAAATAGTGAAGTCCTACAGAGTTATAAATGTGAGCGATTACTATCATTATTACAAAAACCAATCCTTGCTATTGGACTCCAATCAATCCCATTTTTTCCCATTAAAAAAGCCACTTACTTCTCCATGGATCTAGGAGGGACCAAAGGACAAAGGAGACTCACGAAGTAAAGTCCCATACTTTGGATTTACAGAGCACTTATCTATTGACTTCTTATTCGCTGTCTCGTCCCATGAGTGTCTATCACATCAACTAAAGTATGAGCTCTTTGAACATGGAGGTCACTTTCTATTTTTCTTCTATTTTGTATTCATTTATCTCTATATATTTCAGCAGTGATTTGCATATAAGTACTCAATAAATATCGGTGACTGATGAAAATATGCAGACTTTATACAGGCATAGGGTGCTACAGTTAGTATAAAACAAATAATAAACATTAGACTTGGAGTCAGGAATATTGAGTTCAAATCCTGCCTCACTTCTTATTATAAGCTGTGTTATCCCAAGGAAGTCATTTAACCTGAGTTTCCATTCCCTCATCCATAAAATGAGGATGATGGCAACACTTACCTCACAGGATTGTACTGAAGATTAAAGGGTAATGTCTGTAAAGCACTTTGCAACTTAAAATGCTATATTCATGATAAATGTAGGGTAGCAAGGAGGCATAGTACATAAAGTGCTGAGCCTAGAGTCAGGAAGATCTCAGTTCAAATTTGGCCTCAGAGGCTTACCAGCTGTGTGACTCTGGACAAATTACTTAACCTTTGTTTGCTTCAGTTTCAACTACAAAAAAGGGATAATGATAGTACTTACCTCACAGAGCTGTGATGATCATGAGTTATGTGAAAAAGGTGCCATATAAAAATGCTTATCCTCTTCCCATTTCCCCTGTTACTATTATTATAATTCCTGAAAACCAACCTTGGCTTTTAGACTCAAATTAATCTCACTTTTTTTTTTTTTTTTTTTTGCTTTTTGGTGAGGCAGTCGGGGTTAAGTGACTTTGCCCAGGGTCATACAGCTGGTAAGTTTTAAGTGCCTGTGGCCACATATGAACTCTGGTCCTCCTGACTCCAAGGCTAGAGCTCTACCTACTGCGCCACCTAGGTGCCCCTAATCTCACTTTTTTTTTTTTTCCTATAGAGAAGACTACCTACTTCACTATATGAGAGAGACCAAAGAAGATTACTAAGGATATCAAGTAATAAATAAACTCAGTGAATTTGTTCAGGCCATAATGCATTTGGTTTCCAAAGTGGCAACTAGTTTTTTTTAGAATTTCAATAAATTCTCGATTTTCATTTTGTGATATGGAAGGGTGGTGCTAGAAGATAACTAAAGACAGAAAGGGGCTAAGGAGGTAATGATAATGGTTATTATATTCCAGTGACTGTTATCCTTTCTTATCAGAAGGAATTTAAGGAAAATTTAAAAGTAAAGGTAGCGATGCAAACATGGGTAACAATTATCAAGGGAATCAAACAGAAAGAGGGAATCAGATGCAACAATAAAAAGGAATGGATAATCATGTGAAGTTTACTAGGCTTATGAGTAAGGAGGTATCCTTCTTTAATGAAAAGAGCTAGAATTTTGTACTAGGAGACCTAGGTTCAAATTCCAGCACCAACCCTAACAACTGTGTGACTATGGGTAAGTCACTTAACCTGACTTCAGTTGCCAGATTATTTTTTGGGAGAGGAGAACCTTTTTTTTTTTTTTTTTTTGATAATTAAAACCATGAAATCTTTATTATGTAGAGCTTGTTTTATTTTAAAGTATATATTAAATTTTACATGACAGTACCAATGCTATCCAGCTTCCCCAGTTTGCTTCCCTTCTGCACTTCCTTTTCCAATCTATGTTTTTAGAATGTTTCACAGACTGCTGTTTCCAAAAGTACTTGTACTACTTTCACTAGAGGTCTGGTGAAAGGGAAAGTACTTTGTAAAACAGTAAAATGTTTTAGGAATGTGAATTACTAGTACTATTAGTTATTATTAACAACCATTAGGCTATAAAATTAAGGGAATACATTAATAATTCATTGATATTTTTAAAAATGCAAACAATCAAAAGGGGGAAACACATAGAAGTAAGGAAGGAACCATAATCAGAGTTTAAAGCTAGAAAAAATTGAGAAACTTTTAAATGAGAAAAAAAGGCAACAAAGGAAGAAAAAATGGATCAGGAAAAGAATAGGAGCAACAGCAAGCAGATACCAGTAGTTTAGGTACATCTCATCTGTGTAACTTTATGCTTTCCTTTGAGGTAACTAGTGACAGATCGATTGCTTTGTCCCTTTTCTTCTTTTTCCCACTGCTTATAGCAACAGGTTCAAATCACAGAATAGTACAGCTGATTAGAGCTATGATTTTGGGAGCCCAGATCACAAAGCATCACAGCTGGATGAGATTATAAGAGATCATCTCTCCCCTATTTTATGCCTGAGGCTTCATGATGCCCAGGGAGCTGAAGTACCTACTGTCAGGTCACACAGTTCAGTTAATAATTTCCTGACTACCAGTCCAGTGCTCTCTGAACTATGCCATTTGTGGTTGTTCAGTCGTTTCAATTATGTCTCTCTTCATGACCCCATTTGGGGTTTTCTTTGCAAAGATACTAGAGTGGTTTGCCATTTCCTTCTCCAGCTCATTTTACAGATGAAGAAACTGAGGCCAACAGAGTTAAGGGTCTTGTCTAGGGTCTTACAGCTGGTAAGTATCTGAGGCCAGATTTGAACTCAAGAAGATGAATGAGTCTTCCTGACTCTAGGCCCGGCACTCTATCTACTGTACTACCTAGCTGCCCTAAACTAGGAACTTCTATCAAAGGTTAAGTGGGGGAGTTCATTGGACCAAATACAATGACACATGCTCTCATCTCCTTCCCACAGAAAACTGGAAGCTGGCTGCAGAGGAGTTAGCCAGTGAAGGCTCTGATCATATCCCTTTCCTGATGAAAATCTTTCAATGATTCCATTATAAGACTAGGTTCAAACTCCTTATTCTACAAGTTAAGACTTTTTAATAATTTTGCCCAATCTTCCTTTCTATTTCTAGCTTTATTTTCTGCTACTCCCTTATATCAAGTTGTAAGGGACTCTGACCTAAACTGATGTCTATCTGAGGTGCTACTGAACCTTAGTACCTCCAACTGAATTAAACAAAAATTTATTGAATACCTACTGTGTGCAAGTAACTGTGCTAGGTGCTAGGGTTCAGGGGCAGAAATTAGAGAGACCTTGCCTATAAGGAGCTTACATTCTATTGGAGGGATACAATACCTACACAGACCAAATAATTTGGGGGAAGGCTAAGGCTACAGACAACTATGAGGTTCATAAAAGATCTTGTGTGGGACAGGGAAACTAAGCTGAACCCTGAAGGGATTCTAAGAGGTGGAAGTGAGGGAAAGGGCCTCAGAAAAGGGAAGGAATAGGATATTATATGTAAGGGACCAGCAAGACCAGTCTGGCTTGAACATAGAGTATGTGAGAAGCAGTAATGTGAAATCATCCTAGAGAGATAAGATAGGCCCAGATTTGAAGGACTTTTAAATGCCAAACAAATAAGTTTGTATTTTATCTTAGTGGCAAGAGGGAACTACTGTGGCTTCTTAAGCAGGGGGAAGTGACATGGCCAGACATATATTTTAGGAATACCAATTTGGGACTGACCAGAAGATCAACTGAAGAAACAGAAAACTGGACAGGAAGACCAATTAGGGAATTATTTCAACAGCCTAGGTGAGAGGTGATACGGGCCTGATGGCGGCTATGTGAACAAAGGGAAGGGGACAGATGTGAGAGATGTTGGGGAGATAGAATTGACAAGACTTGACAATTGATTGCATACGGAAGAGGGTGGAGATTAAGGGGTCATGAGAGAAAGTGAAGAGTCAAGGATTATTAAGATGTTAACCTAGATGAGAATGATGATGATGTCTTCAACATTAATATGGAAGCTATTGGGGGGGGCAGGAAGATCATGAGTTCTGTTTTGGATATGTTGAGTTTGAGATGAATGTGGGATATTCAGGGGGAAATGTCCAATAGGCTGTTTGTGATACAGGGTAAAGCTCAGGAGAGATATGAGCACTGGATATGGAAGTCAAATGTATAGGGATGACAATTACACTCATAGGAGCTGATGGGGAGGAGGGAGGGAGGGAAGAAGGGAGAGAGGGAGAAGGAGAGGGGAAGAGAGAGGGAGGGAGAGACGGATTGAGAGAGAGAGAGAGAAACTCTAGGTATACTCACAAATAGGAAGCAAGATATGGATGATGATCCAGCAAAGACAATTATTAAAACAGCCAACTAACTGATTTCCATGTCTATAGTCTCTCCTTTTTATAGTCCATCCTTCACACCACTGTCAAAGTAAACTTTCTAAAACAACAGTTTAAATTATGTCACTTACGCTCAAAAACCTTTGTTGGTTTTCTACTGCCTCCTGATTAAAGCAAAAATTGCATTCAAGGACTTTATAATTTTATTCCAACAAAGTTTTTAAGGCTTATTTCATACTACCCCCACCTCCCCCAGGTTCACATAGTTCAGGCTCCAGCTCTGTGCATGCCTAGAATACTCCTTCCCAATTCTATCTCTTGGCATTCTTTACAGGATACCTCAAGAACCACCTTTTCTATGAAGTTTTTCTCAGGCTGCAATTAGAAATGATTCCTCCTTTTTCAATCTTTTAGCCCAAATGTTTAATTGAAACTGAATTTTCCTGTCAGAAATGCTTTTCCTACTCTCTTCTGCCTAACTAAATCATATCCAATATAGATTATCATTTCTATGCAGATAATTCTCAGATATATTTGTCCAGCCCTACTTCTGTACTTACCTCTAGTCTAGTCTCATATCTCCAACAGGTCAGTGGACAACTCAAACTAGATATACCATAGACTTTTTAACTCAACACGTCCAAAACTGAACTTAACTATCTTTCCCTCCAATACTCCTTTCTTCCAAACTTCCACCAACCTCTCAATCATTCAGGCGCATAACCCTGTTGTCATCTTTGATTCCATATTCTCTCTCACCTATACTATATCTAATCAGCTGCCATGTCCTATATATTTACCTTTATTACATCTCTCATATGTGCCCCCTTATCTCCTCTGACACTGCCACCACACTGGTGCAAGACCTCTTCATCTTATACCTAGACTACTGCAATAGCTGGTTGGTTCATCTCCCTGCCATAAATCTCTCCCCACTCCAGCCCATTCTCCACTCAGCTGTCAAATTGATTTTCCTCAAGCACAAGCCTGACCATATCAAACTATCCCTCCCCCCATTCAATAAAGTCCAATGGCTCCCTATTACCTCTAGGAACAAATATAAAATTCCCTATTTGGCCTTTAAAGCCCTTTATAATGGGGCCCGGCCCCTTCCTACTTTTCCAGTCTTCTTACACCTTATTCTGCAAATATACTTTGATCCAATGGCACTAGACTGACTCTTTGCTGTTACTCACATAAGACACTCCATCTCATGACTTGGCATTTTCATGGTCTGTCACATAAGCCTAGAATTCTCTCCTTCCTCATCACCACCTCATGGCTTCCCTTGCTTCCTTTGAGTCTCAGTGAAGTGTGATATTCTGCAAGAAGCCTTCCCTAGTCCTTAATCTTAGTGCTTTTCTTTCTGAGATTATCTTCAATTTATCCTGTATGCATCTGGTTTGGATATAGTTGCTTGCATGTTGGCTGCTCCATTAGACTGTGACTTCCTTAAGAACAAGGACTGTTTGTTTGTTTTGGCCTTCTCTGTATCTCCAATGCTTAGCACACTGCCTGGCACAAAGCAGGCACTTAATAAACTGGGTGCTGACTTGATCCACTTTCTCCAAGAAACCTTCTGTGACAATCTCAGCTAGAAATTATATTGTCCTTTGAATTTACATAGCATTTATCTGTTGACTTCTATTGTTTGTTATTTTTATTTGTGTGTGTATGTCTTATCTCACCAACTAGAACATAAATTCCTTTAATGTAGGGGCCACTTATACTTCTTCATTGCATATAAGTTATTCAATACATATTTACTGACTGATTAAAATGCATATTTCCATTAGTGGTAGCGGCTATAGTTCATATGCAACAAATATCAACTAACTAGAGAAGGACCACATAAATAATTTTACATATCCATCCATAATTCAAAATTACTGTCAACATGCAATGGTCATGATTCTGACTAAAGCAGTATAGAGGAGGCAAACAATGGGATATTTTAATCTTAACTTTGGTGAACTTTGTTTCTCTCATTGTTGTCTGGAACTGTGATTTCATTGGTATAGGGAAATTCTGATATACACAGCTCCTTTCCATTAGCAGCAACTTCTCTAAAAGGCAGAGCATTTAGAGAGGTGACCAGGTAACCCAGAGGTTAACTGACTTAACATGAGTCACACAGTTAATGTGTGTTGGCAGTAGAATTTTAATACAGAACTTCAAGTCACTTACCCACCACGTTATCTCATTTGGTAAATTTTGTGGAAAAGAAAACTTATCCTTTGAAAGAGGGCAATTAATGAACCTTACTCTTATATAATTTTAAAGACAACCTGTTTTTGTCCTTTTACTCTATTGCACTATGAGTCAATCATCCTCAAGTCAACACTGGCAGATTTTAAGCAATTTGGTTTAAGTATAACCCATACTTGAAGAAAGAATTTTAAATTCATTTCAAAGTTAAATGTTTTCAAAGCTTAAAGCCTGGGTTCTTGCTTCCATGGTTAAATATTTGAAGAAAATTTTTTTACTTAATTGTTTAATGTGTCACAAGGGATGTGCTTAAAATGAGAAAAGCTCAGTTACCGACTATATCTTACACCTGGAAGATCTTATAGTATTCTCCTGAAAGTACTCAAACATTCAGATAAATTATCAATCCTCATAAAACATGTTGTTTCTGTACTGGTTCACGGAATTAATAAATATACCTAAGAATATTTCAACCCCTTCTCTCTCTCTCTCCCATTTTTTTTTTTTAAAGAAGACCATTTTTAATTCAACTCTTTCTGAACAGGTCATATTTCACCACAGATAAACCAAACAGCCAATTTTAGCTAATAGCTTCAAAAGCTCTGCCAAAACTCTAACTATGAATGTTAACACAGCAAAATGGCTAAATCAAAGAATAATTTCCCCCCACCAACACTCTGGTAGAATTTCTACTTGATAGCGATACAGTCAAAGGGAAGCAACAAAGGATAAGGGGATGCAGAGGGAGACAGAGGTGCTGGACATTTGATTTCACTGGTATGCAAACTCTCCACTAATGCAGACTGTCAACTCATCTGACTTATTTGTAATTTACAGTCTTGCAGAGTTGCTTGGGGCACTGAGAGATTAAATGACTTGCTCAGAATCATACAGTTAATATGTGTAAGTCAGGACTTTAACCTTCCTGATTGAAAGGCTGCCTATTTATCCATTATGCCCTGTTGCTTTTTTCACATTTTTGTCTTTAACAATGTTATTAGTAACCATTAATTTAACCTATGTGGCCTGGTGTCATATTGTTTAGAACATTCTAAAATATCTGATATGCCCAAACAGAATAATGCTTCATCATTATACTCACAAAGGATCAAACAGCCCTAATTTATATAGGTCTCCTACAAAAATACACCAAAGTTAGGTCAATTTATAGACTTTGAAATGCCACCTAGAGTGTTCAAAGTAAAATCACAAACCTTACAAACTAAATAAAAGAAATATTTGCTATTTATACTCTGTATAAACAACTTAACAGCTTCATCAGGCAAAAAATGGGCACAAATTAAAATGCTAGCAACTAATAAGTGTTAAATTAAAGTTGCCTTCCAGAAATAAGAGAAAAAAATCCAGCCAATTAACTTGGAAATGTTATAAAATCATGAAAACCACAATCAAATTAAAAAAAAAACCTTTTAATTACTCTACAACATTCATATTTAGGTGCTAGAAAATTATGATTTTTAGATATGACAGAATCTCACACGTACATGAAATCTTACTCTGCAATCTATAACTAACATTTCTTTGTCCATGTTAATACCATTAACACCTTCAGTGATTCTCTAAATTGGGAGGAAAAGAGATCCATAATTTCTTATTTTACACTATTCCTACTTCAAATAAGTAACTTCAAGAAAACACTAACCACCTACTTGTATCTTCACAGAATAGATCCACGTTTCTGATTTTCATCACTCTTTCTATGTGAATTTAGGAACATTATCCTAGGCCCTCCAAAATAGGGGAGGAAATTGAAAAATGGCTGGAGAGCTAATGAGATTTGTTACAGTCATCACTAGATATGCTTGAGAAAAGGTGTGGCAAAAATGACAAAATCATTACCTATTCAATGTTATATTCTAACTACTATTGCATGAAGGCATATGATTTTTTTTCCAAATAATGTAAGATCACAACCTATTTTGTTGAATCCTGAAAAGTTTTTGTATGATGTTGGGAGAGCCATCTACCCAATGGTCCATTTTTATTTTTCAATAAAAACCATGACTTAAAAAAAAATCTGGTTATTGAAAATGTCCTATCACTTTCTCAGTGATGAATTACAATAAAAGGCTATCTTGCTGAATTGGTCCCAACTTAAAATCTCAAAAATACTCCAATCTTCTTTTCTATCTATTGGAACAAACTGCACATTTATTCTCCTTAGCTCACCATGTTCCAAATAAAATACGAGGACAAAATTTCTGAGTTGAAAAATTATTATATTAACCTTTCAACTGCTATTCTCAAAAAATCTGAGTATTATGATTCAATTAGTCAATGAATCCATATTTACAGATGGAGTATTAGAGATTATACCAGGCAAAGGTTAGAGAACTTCTTAAATCCTTTACCTTTTTCACTAAATTTGAGGTATCAGATCAATGACAGTGCAGATACAATTTTTTATTATAATTTAACCACTAGGGTGGGGAGTGAGAAGAGAAAGAGTAGCATGCTTCAAAACTGGCATGAGTGATTAGATAATACCTACCTATGGCTATCTTGTATATGATACTTAGCAATTTTTTATTTCTGATGGTTCAATTTAATCTTCCTAGTGAAACTCAGTATTTTACGAGTTTGTATAATAGAAAAGAAGCTAGTTACATTTAATAGTCTTCATATGACAAGCCCACTGTTTAAAATGACTAATTATAAAAAACTGGTCAACATATTGTTATAACATCTATCTTTCAGCTCTCAATTATCTTCATGTAAGGAAGTGTTTCATAAACCAGCCTTTTAGCTTAGGAAAAACATATACTATTTAGACAGCATTAGGACAAATGATAGCTGAATATTTGATTTATGTACAGTGTTGAACTGAAAAACTATTATCTCAATGTCATCTGAAACATCTTACGTTCCTGTACAACTAATGTGACTCTGTTATATCTGTGAATTGACGTAGGCACTTTAAATTCCGGAAATCTTCTTAGTTTGGAATGAGCAGAATGAATTCCAGACAATATTCTTGAGGTTTTCCTTAGCACTGGAGTTGCTATGGTATCCCAAGCATCAGGATGGATTGAAATTATAGTTTTCACAGAATGAGAAAAGTAAGTGGATTAGGCAGTGCCTCCAATCCTTTCCACTGCTGGAACATGACTGCCAAAACCTGATTTTAAGAAGTCGAGAATTTTAGATGAGGTCTTCCTGACAATACTGCCATTAGCCAGAACCATATTCTACAAGAAGTTAAATAAAAGAATGACAATCCTCTTTGAAGCACCTCAGAAAGGCATTCCTGACAATTTCTATCTATATTTCTAAGAAGACAATATTTATATTGCTAGCTATATTTATATTCCAAATACAATAACGGACATTCCAAGAAAAGTCCATTTGTTAATCAGACAACTAAAGTGCCAGATCTCAAACTCTACCATGACTATTTAAGTTTCACGAAGAATGTATCTGGATAAAGGTTGGCTACATAAGCCCAAGAGGCTACTGGTTCAAGATAAGAATTGTTGCATAACCCAAGACTGAACTTCAGCCTTGAAATTCTGTTCCCCAGGTCAGTGGCAGCTGAAAAGTGCCATCCAACTATTTCTTTGAGTAGAGTTGAGTTCTTTCGTTATGATGTTTGCCAGTGTAGGAGATGGTCCAAAGAAACTTCTGTTGCTGCTGAAATGAAGTTATAATGCAAGGCCTGTTGATGAGGAGATAACTGGAGAACAAGGGCCTTCTTGAAGAAGGTAAAGTTTTCCGAGTCTCATCCCTGACTACTGAACAAAATGAAATAAAGATGACTTAAGAAGATTACGAAGAAGATAATGCAGCAATGCAGTTGAATATGCAAAAAGCAGATGACCTGATAACTGGCTTGAAGACACTGAGAAGCTCAAAAGTCTTTAACCTTTTAAAAAATATTATCTTCTATCACTGCACCAATAACGTTGCTTTTCTTAAGCTATAGATGTTACCATAAAAATTGTCAAGACTTAATTATTTTTCTTTATGCTATAGTCTAAGATGTAGCACTCAAAACATTAAGAACTATATAGAAAGTCACTAAATGTGGAATTTACATGCTAAAAATCTAAATATTTTTGATATGGTACAAAGACCTTAATAGAATATCAACAAGCCTGTAATTCAACAATCAATTTGTGTTTAAAATAGAAAAGTATTTTAGAAGTATTTTTAGGTAGTAATCACTAGCTAAAACTCAGTTACCTCACATTCCATCCGCAGTAATGCACCAAGTAAAGGACCTCTCCACCTTCGACATCAGAATCTTTAATACTAGCTTCATACATTTTCTGATTTTTCCCTCGTCCATACCGCACTTGAACTTTCATGCCTGGTGGATAGCATTCAAACTCCTCTTGCTCATTGTTGTCATCGTCGTCATCTTCCTCTTCCTCCTCCTCCTCCTCTTCTTCTGCTTCTTCCTCATCTTCATCTTCCTCCTTATTCGTTTCATCTCTTGAAAGGTTTAAAAAATTGCAGAGTTAATAAAAGACACCTGATAAGTTTTTCAGTTCCAACCCACATATACTGATAAATATTGTGGATGCGATTGTTCCTGGGAACAGCAGGTTCCAAGTGCATGAAATTTTCTGATTTTCAAATTAAAATTATCACTAAAAGTGGTAGCAAGAGAAGCTTTCACAGAAAGTGAAGAGGCAAAAATAACTTGATTTAAAGAAAATTTCCATCAATAGCTAGAAGAACTGAAGTGGTGCTGTATATATACCAAGGAACTAGTGAGGTTGACTGTAACAAATTTTATCTTTTTCAAATGTTTACACATTTTAACATTCATTAGACTCCACAGTCATTTTATGTTTTATTGAGTATTTCCCTCTCTCACTTAGCTATTTCTAAATTTAGGATAAATCAAACCAAACCATAATCAAACCTTTCACTTGCAGGTAGCTAGTCTTTTAAGATCTCTTAACCTTAAAACCATGTGGTTTGGATGTAATCAAATCTGTTAACTGACAATTAAGCAGATTCTGCTAATTTGTGCGAATTTCATTAATTCCTCTAAGCACTATCTTATATTTAATTTCTGGTTAACCTATGCCTTCTTTGATGCAAATAGCCTTTTATAAAGTCTAACAAACCTAAAATTCCAACAAAATGGATATGTTGAAGATTAATTCCAAATGTCACTCCTCTAAAATGAAACAGCTATATACAAACATGAAATCAGTTTGAGCGTTCTTAGCAATGTACTCTTTCTCTAATTTAGGAGTACTCCTAGCATTTGCTGAAAAAAACCCCACAAATCACCCTGTAAACAACATATAGAAAAAACCTACATTAGCACAAAAACATCACAAATACACTTATTTCAGAATTAAGTGGAAGGAACTTCAATATGAAATCTAAAGCTACACTAAATATTACATTTTTAAGTCTGCTTTATAGCAATACCTACACTTAAAACAACTCATTTCTCTCAAAGAGGAACACTTTCAAAAGATAAATAAAAATCCAGATATGAAAATCAACAACACATCTAGAATTACTTCCAGACTTCCTTACAGATACTGTGAATAAAAGTCTTATGACAAAAAACACTCCTCTAGAGATAATTTCAACCCTACTAAAGACAGTATTAACTATTAATCTATGGCCATTGTATATCATGCACTATGTATGGAACACAGAGATATGAACAAGTATGGGCACAGTTTTTTGTTCCTTTCCCTTCCCATTCATTTTCTGAAGAAATTCTTAAGTCAACAAAGACTTATCAGTTTTAAAAATTCAATGTTCACAAAGCACAGTTCTCAATTCTGCTATAAAACACAAAGCCCTAAGTTTTACAGCTATTTTTTTGCTTCTATAAAGTCATTCACTGAATACTATGTAAATCATACCCCCCCCCAAAAAAGGCAGCAAATTGTGTGAGCTTTGTCTCTCTTTTTAAATAAAAAGGTATCAAGAGCCTTCCAGTGACAGTATATTCTGGTGGTTTTTATAACAAAAAAATTATTTAAGTAGTGTTGTTTCATAGCTTAGGATTAGAATCTTCAATGATATTTCTTAATGGGAAAAGTTAAAACCTGAAAAGGTACAACTTCCATAAATACTAGTTAAAATATAAAAGTATACTTTAGAGTACACTTTCTTACTACATATAGGACTTTATAGGATTTCCTTGAGTTTTTTAAGTACAAAACAGATTTTTTTCATTTACTATCATTTGAAATGAAATACAAAACATTTCGTACACTGCCCATCAACCTGGCTGATTAGGAAATCAAAACATAGGAAGGAGTACTTACTTGAAGTGGCTAAAATATTCTAGAAAATAGCAGCAGAATTAGTGGTGGGGAAGCACAATAATTACTGACTTAAGATTATATACATAGAGAACAAAAAGTACTAAGATTCCTTGTATTCTCAGAAGACTATTTGATTGGAATGCTAAGATTATACAACTGTACTTCACTGATTATAGAGTATATATTCTGGTACAAAAAATAAGTTTAATCTTTGAGCAACAAAAATCTTAATTATAGCTCTCAGCACAGTTAAATAAAAAAAGAAGGAAAGCATATAGTGCTAAGTCCAAATTCTTCTTGCAAAAACAGCAGACAAATTAGATCTTCCATAGTTCAGCACTGAACATACTTGAGGTATTCCACAAATGTTAAACATGAATAATAATAACAACAATCAAACAAAACTTTAACAATGTTTAGGAAGTAGAATGGGAAAACTCTTACTGGTCATGAAACAAACATTAATATTCTATATTAGTCAAGCAGGTTAATCAAAATGAAACATGAGATCCATTTAATGTCAGATAGGGATACAAACCAAATGAATTTAACCCAAATAACACATGGGAGTGAACAAAAAGCAAACATCACAATTAAATTATTAGAAATGAGCCAAATCTAAGAATTCACTGCTCTATTCAACAATGCAGTGGGCAAGATCAAAGGCTAGAGAAATAAGAAGTTGAAAAAAACCAGGAAGCCCCAAAAGACAATGTTTTCAAATATAAAATGCATTGCAATATGTAGGCTAAAATAACATACATATACATGTATGTACATACACATATATGTGATATATAGATATACATATATCCAATAACATTGATCTACATTGAGATACATTTCAATGTCATTTGATATAATATATATATGCATACTGATTTCAATTTACTTTCTTTTAAAGTACCACATTTTGGGTCAACAGATCATTCTAAAAAACATAAAATAACTCCAACAGATCTCTCTCAAGTCTGAGGCCAAACTCTTACAGGATGTATTTCATGCCTGAAGTGTGGAGAAAGAAAACAGATAACTCTAAGTAGTAGCCAATTCCTTAGGGGAAAAAAGTTTATTAAAAAAAAAACCACAAACTATCTAAATAATCCTTTAAAATTGTATTTCTAGGTAGCTCATCAGTAATATTCTCTAGCATAAAATCAGTAAATTAATTTCTGATATTCCCACAATGTGTAATAGTTTTTAAATTTAGTAATTAGCATTCTTTAGAAGTAAGAAAATGAATCAGTCACAAATTTATTTTTAGGGTGTGAACAGCAAGAATGAATATTAGAAAACAAGAATAAGAAGAAACTGAAATGGCTATGGGGACAAAAATCCATGGAATATTTTATAAGGAAATCCTAAACATGAATAAGTTCCAGTGGAAGACTTCAACTACATTCTTCTGCTACCTTATCCTACCTTACCTCACGTACTTTACTTTCATCTTGGCTGTTTGGCTCAATCTCTCATGTAATGAGGCTGCAAGTGAGGTCTTAGAGGACAGAACAGCCCACCGCAGAATTGCAAAACACTGACTCAGAGGCCCTTAACAGACCAACAGGAATTCCTGGATTACACTAAAAAAACTTTTTGGAACAGACGTTATTGCTCACTACCTCATCAACATTTTAATCAAAAATAATTAGGATTTTGCATTTTTAAATTATGGTTTCAGAATTTAAGGTATCTAATTCCTGTCATTAATTTTAGCCCAAGTAATAAAAACATTAGCCACAACAAGCAATCTACAGACATCCAGTTTGCCAAAAACAATGGAACGGTGCTCTTTTTCACACATACCACTATCTAGCAAAATGTAATCAATAAATAGATTAAGCAGAAAGAAGCAATTTCATCCTTGTAAAGTTTCTCATATTTCTGAGTCAAGAACAAGAGTAATGAATCAGAAAACTTCATATTTCCTCCCCATACAATGGCATTTGTAAGATTTAGGCCATGCAAAATTTCTTACAAGATGAATCTAAATCAGGCAATTATTCTGCATTTGCTCTTATTTCTCTCATTTGGATTAATTAAAATACATCAACAACCTGGAGTAATGAATCCAACCATTTATTTACATCAAACTAACTTAGCTTTTCAAAATTATTTTTTACCAAAAACAAGTGTCTTACCCAGATTTTGCTTTTTCTTCTTCTGCCTCTACCTTTGTGTTGAGCATTTCATCTACCTTAATTGTATCATCTTCTTTAACTTCTAGATTTTCATTCTCTTCTGTTTTTTTAATGTTAAGTTCTTTTTCCTGATCAGACTGTGTATGTGTAGGTTCTGACAAATTCTTTTTATTACCCTAGGAAAATATTAGAGAGACTAAGCCAAAATTTAAAAAATTACCGTCCGTATTTTTATACCCATGATCTCTGAGAGTAAACCCAGAAGAATGTATACTCCTTGTGGGTAAGGAATGTTGGTCCCTTTTGTCTTTGTATTCTTAGTGCAAAGCACATAGTAGGGTCTTAATAAATGCTTGCTCAATTGGTATTAATGTAATTCCTAGCAACAGAAAATTGTTCAGTATTATTTAATTCACTACTTAACTTTTTAAAGTAAAAAATTATCGTGAAAATAAGAGTCAAAGAAAGAAGTGGGGTGCAGGGCAAGTCAAATCTATATCAAAATGTCTTAAGTCCACTGCCTGCATTTTATACCAAGAAGGGAAATTGTGTTTAAGTACAGCATTAGATATTTCCAACTTTCTGTCTACAATTTTTTAATTGGGAAAATTTGTACCCAGTAGTATAGTTATAGACATAATAGAGATGTTTAAACTACATTTAAAGAATTTATTAAAGACATTTTAATAGAATCTGACATTAATTCATTCTCCATTAATAGCAAGGAGTTACTACTTTAAGAATAAGAATGTAAGAAAAATTATGAAAGTAAAAAAATTTTTTAAACCACACCAGGCAAAAATAATTAACTACAACCTTTTGTGACACAAAAAAAATATAATTACAATACCTAAAATTAAAAAAAAAATAGCATGTTGGTGAGGAAACATCAAATCACTAGTAATGGAGGGTGTATTTTGTACTGTGGAACTTTGTAAGTTTAATTAAGGATTATAACTCAAAGGATCTACTAACAAGTACAGCACAGATAGAATCTAGTTTACCAGACAAGGTTTGATATTTTCTTTTCTTTCAATCTCATCTTCAGCAGGTTTCTCTTCTTGTAACATAGTATCTCCTTCCTCTTTAACCTCTGCTTTTATCTCTGACTCAGGTTCTTCCTTGTTTTTTGTTTCTTTTGCATTTTCACATTCCTTACAAAGCTTGTTAACCATCTTCTCAGGCAATGCCATCTGAAATTCAATGTTGGCTGACCTACAATATTCTTCAAAGCCATATAAATATCTGTAAACAGGAAGACAAATTATTTTTGGTAAGAAGACCCAATAGGATTAAAGATTAGTGTCATGAATACAGTGGGACTAAAGGGCTGATGAGGAGCCACTTAACTATCAAATTCTCTAATTCCTAAACCTGTGAAAACTGGCTACAAAAATATGTCTAATCCTCATTTAGTTCTTAACGCACAGAGACACACCTTCATAGCAGCTAAGTGACACAAGGGAGAGAGTGCGGGCATAAGGGATAGCCAGTGAAAATGCAAAGTCAGGAGACAGTGTCTTGTGCAAGTTATGCAGAGGGTAATAAAGTATAGCACTAGAAAGGCAGGAAGAGGACAAGCTGTAAAGGGAGTTAAAAGTCAAATAAGAGGATTTTATATTTAATCTTGGAAGTAATATGAAGCCAATGTACAGGGAAGGTGATATAGTTAGACTTGTGCTTTAGGAAAAAGATTTTGATAGTTGGGTACAGGTGGTACTGGAGTAGGGAAAGAGACCTGAGGCATGGACACCAACTAGAAGTCTTATCACAATAGTCGAGGGGTGAAGTGATAAGATATTGTGAAGGTACAAAGGAAAATATTTTACAACTCACTGGACATATGTGGTGAGAGCACAAAGTCAAGCATATTGTCTAAAACCGAGGCTGAAAACCTGAGTGACTGGAAGGATGGCAGTGTTCTCAAATAGTAACATGGAAGCTTGGAAGAGGGGTGGGTTTAGGGGGCGTGAGGAGATCTGAGAAGCAAATCACAATCTATACATGCATACTTAATTTTGTATGACTCACAACCAAAAACAAAAAAGAGGTATGAGCTTAGGTTGGCTTCTTACTTATTGGTCCCTGCTTAGAGGAAAGAGCCCACCATCTGAGAGTCAACTGTCATAGATCTGAGGTGATATGTTGAGGTGGGAGGTAGGGTGAGGGTGGGGGATTTTTCCAATTTTACTTGCACAGCCATTGCTATGAGTGTTGCCTGAATACTGGCATGGTTATAACTGCCCTGATGGGCCAACAGGAAGAGGAAGGTTGGAACACAGGGAAGAGAAAGTATAGAGTTCTGGTGGATAAAGGGCTAAGAGTAGTTGTATTGGAGACAAAGTCCACAACAGCCTTCCCTTTCTACCTATGTTCCTACTCTCTGATGGGTTGATCACACTCCCTTGGGGTCTGGACATAGCCCTCATTTGAGAAACCACTGCCCTTAACACTTACTTTTTGTAAGCACATTTAACATTGTATCCTGCAGCTGAATTTAAAACAGGAATTCCAAGATCTTGATAGACTTGCTTCCATATGGCTCCACTTTCAATCTATAATGAAAAATAAAATTAAAATTTACATGGATAAGCTAGCAAAGAACAAATTTTAGGAGAAAACACGTTTTTCCATGGAGATCAAATTAAGAATTGGAAGTGATTTTTTAAAAAATTAACTTGATACAACTCATTTCTAATTGAAAAGACAAAATTTAAATTTCATTCTCTACTAGAAACTACCATTCAAGTAGGATTTGTATTAAATTTAAAATAAAAAATTAAATAAAATTTGAAAACCAATAAATTAAACATTAAAAGTTTGTCATGCTAAAAAAAAATCAGAGCTGCTCTACTGACTTCAGCAGGCATACATTTAAACAAAATGTTTAAAAGACAACTGTCGTGCTGATTTCTATATCAAACTGAAAGTAATTTCCAGGGTTATGACAGTTTACTGAGAAACTTATGACAGCAAATTTAAATGACTGAATAACACATAAACTATGAAGTATGAGTTTTAATTCTAAATAAAACTGCAAATTTGATAATAGTGATTCTTTGCGTGTAAAAAAGTAACCATTCTTTTTTTTTTATCCATACTTTTCAATCCTTTAAGGTTTTGACATACTTCACTATTAATCTTAATACTTACATTATCAAATCCTCCAAGTTTGTGTACAAGTCTAAATAATTTAAAGAGATTCAAATTTCGGTATCCAAGTACAGGCCTTTTATTAATAGGTGTGCCTATTAGTAAAACAAAAATTATTTTAAGAGATTTTTTTAAAACTGTAAGAATTGAAATTTTGTGAAGTTGCAATTGTTAGAAAAAAAATGAACAAACTATATTTTCTAATCACACTAGAAGGTATACAGGCAATATATTAAATCAAATTAACATTCTTCCTGACCCGATACACTTACTATTAATTATTTATATTTCTATTCTAGAAATAGAAATTCCATTTCAACTTTAAGCACTTTACATTAGCAAAAACTAGTTAAATTTCAAACTACAGCCAAGAAGTTTCAATCTGAATGAGAAATATCATTATCTGATATTACGCATTGCACACAGTATGTGATACATGTTTATTCTTGATTAGGATATGTCTGAGAAGACAAAGTACAGATAGTACTGAATCCGAGAGTCAAAAGTCTTGAGTTCAAAGCTTGTTTCTATTACTGAGTAACCTTAGGCAAGCCACTGAACCTGCTGGGGCCTTAGTTTTATCTGTAAGTAAAATAAGGAGGCTAGACTAGATGACTTCTAAAGTCTCTTCTACTCCAAATGACTCTATGACCTCATGGATCCTACACAAATATGAAACTTCAGAGAATAAATCTTCATTTTAAATGTACAATACTGAAATCAAATATCATAAGTAAGTCAAAGTCAAATACAAGGCAAAATTCTTTAATAATAAAGAATGGAGAAAGCACAAAATATCTGTTTCAATTCGCATTTAACTTTATCATATATTCTTCAAAAAAGTTTTTAGGGATCTTTACTAATAGTTATTTATTTGATGAGAGACCTGGTAAATAGAGGAAGAACAGAAGTAAGTAGAAATGAGTAGTGACAGGACAGCTGATGGGCAACAATACAATGGTCTTGGAAAATAACTACATACAAGAGCAACCAAATCCTTGATCTATCACTCAAATGTGTTTCACTTCTATGATTATGAACTATAAAATTCCTTTACTTGACCAAAGCTTCCTATCTATTGAAACCACTTCTCAGTGATCACCACAAAGCACTTGAGAGAAAAAGAGCTAAATTGTAGAGCTAAACTGATTCACTAAGGGAGTAAGGATGTTTGGGAAAGCCATTGCTGACTGGTAAAGAACTGAAAGATGATGGAAATGAAGGACATGCTGAAGACAAAGAAGTGACTCCCCTCTATCTGCTGTCTTTTCAGATCACAATGTAAGCTTCTTAAGGGGTGGGACTCTCAGGCTTACTTGTATTTGTAATCCCCAGAGTATAATACAGTCCTTGCCACATAATAAAAGCTTAATAAATGCACTCTCACTTGAGCTATTTATCTAACCAATTATTCCATTATTTCCCTATGCCTTACTCTTCCTAAATCCATTCTTCCCTCCATCCCTCAGTATTTATTAATAAATCCACTACAAACTTAAGACATCTAATCTCAGCTGGTCCCTCACTTTAGTCTTTTGTGTCTTCCATCTTGATTCATTATCACACCTCATAACACCCACTCTCCCTATCTAATAAGCATAGGACCTCATCTGATACAAGATGAGATAGAGAAGGAAATGGCAAACCACTCCTGTATCTTTGTCAAGAAAACCCTAAATGGGGTCATGAAGAGTTAGACACGACTGAAAACAACTAAATAACAAGAGGCTTTTTGCTGTGAGCTACTTCTACATTTCAAAACCCTGTTATTCCAGTTTGATGAAGAGATGAACCATCTCTCTCTGGAAGGCCAAACTCATTATTTTTAAAATATATTTTTATTGAACTTTGTCTTAAAATCGCCTGCATTTCTAAATGTGTCCCCCTAGTCCCAAGTGCCATTCATTAGAACAAAGAGAAAGAAAGAAAAAGCACAATAAAACTAAACAATCTATTAAAAAAAAGAAAAAAATGATCTAATGTTATATATAATGTTCCACACCCATAGTACCCCACTTCAATCCACAATCAATAAAAACATATTAAGCACATACTATGTGCCAGGCACTATGCTAAGTGCTGGGGACACAAAAAGGGGCAAAAGATAGTGTCTGTCTTCATGGAGTTTACAATCCAATGGAAGAGACAATAACAAATATATATATATATATATATATATATGTATATATATGTATATGTATATATATATGTATATATATATGTATATATATGTACACACACACACATATATGTAAAATATATATACATATATATATGAAAAATAATCTATATACAAGATAAATAGGAAAAAATTAACTGAGGGAAGACACTGGAATTAAGAGGGGTTAGAGGAGACTTCCTGTAGAAGGTGGGATTTTAGTTGGGACTTAAAGGAAGCCAGGGAGGTCAGTAAACGAAGATGAAGAGGGAGAGCATTCTAGGCATGGGGAACAACTAAAGAAGATGCCCAGAGCTGAGAGATGAAGTGTTTTGTTTGTATAACAGTCAGGAGGCTGGTGTCATTGGAATGAAGAGTATGTGTCAGGGACTGATTATAAGACTGGAAAGGTATGAGGGGGTTAGGTTATGAAGATCTTTTTGAATGCCAAGCTTTGGGCAAGGATGCCACATATTTTTATATTTGCTCCTGGAGGTAACAGGGAGCCACTAGAGTTTATTGGGTGTGGGGAAGTGGGAGTGTTTACATGGTTGGATCTGTGCTTTAGGATGGCTGAATGGAGAATGGATTGGAGTGGGGAGAGACTTAAGGCAGTAATTGAGGTGTGAGGTAATGAGGGCCTGCACTAGAGTTATGGCAGTTTCAGAGGAGACAAAGGGATGTATCTGAGAGATGATGCAAGGGTAAAATCAGCAGGCCTTGGCAACAGCTTGGATACAAAAGATGCGATATACTGAGGAATCCAGGATGACTCCTAGGTTGTGAGCCTAAGGGACTGGGAGGATGGTGTTGTTCTCTACATTAACAGGGAAGTTAAGAGGTGGGAAGGCCTTAAGGGAGAGATAAGTTCTGTTTTGGACACGCTGAGTTTAAGATATCTACTGGACATCTGTGAGGCAGCTGGTGACTCAGTGAATAGAGAACTGTGCTTATAGTCAAGAAGACCCAAATTCAAATCCAGTTTCAGATACTTCCTAGCTGTTTGACCTTAGGTAAGTCACAACCTCTGAATGCCTGACAAAAGGATCCACTGGAGAAGAAAAGGCAAACTACTCCAGTATCTTTTCCAAGAAAACCCGATGGACAACTTTGGTCCATGGGGACACGACAAGTCAGTTATTCAACTGACCAATAACAAAACTGGACATCCAGTTTGAGACATATGAAAGGCAACTGTAGATGCAAGATTGGAGGTCAGCAATAGGGAAATAAAACTAGATTTGAGAATCATCAGCATAAAAATGATAATTAAATCCATGGGAACTGGGGATCACCAAGTGAAGTAGTAGAGAAGGAAAAGAGAAGAGGGTCCAGGACAGAACTCTATGGGATGCCTACAGTTAGAAGGTGTGACCTGGATAAGGATCCAGCAAAGGAGGCAAAGAAGGAGTGGTCAGATAGTAGGAAAACAAGAAGAAAATGGCATCCTGAAAAACTAGAGGGAAGAGAATATCAAGTGGTTGATGGTGATGGTGATGGTGAAGAACAGTGTCAAAGGCTACAGAGAGATCAAGGAAAATGGAGACTGAGAAAAGGCCATTGGATCTGGCAACTAAGATCATTAATAACTTTGAAGACAGCAGTTTCAGTGGAATTACAAACTGGATCATTAGAGATTAAGAAGAAAGTAAAAGGAGACAAAATCTCAGAAGCACCTATTGAAGACAGTCCTTTCAAAAAGTTTACCTACAAAGGGCAGAAGAGATGCAGGATTATAGGTAGGAAGGATGAAAGGATCAAGTGATCTTTTTTTATCAGGATAAGGGAGACAGGGGCAGGTGTAGGCAAAAGAGGAGAGATTGAAAATAAGTAAAAGAGTAGGAATGACAGAGGAGGCAATCTGTTGGAGGACATAGGTTGGAAAAGGATCACTTGAACAATCTGCAAAGAAATGGGAGAGGGGGAAAGAGAGAGGTGCACTTCCACATCTATTCTTTAGGACCAAACTGAGTCATTAAAATTTCATAGCATTCAATTAATTTACTTGTTTCTTCACATTTTTTCCCAGAAGCTTAGCTCCATAATCACTGCTTTCTAGAGTATTTTCACTTTCTTATCTATTACCTCATTTCTATTGTCTACTAACATGCCCAGGTCTATCCTTCCATTAACCCTACCATCTCTTTAAATGATCTCCCTATAACTCTCATTTTCATATCCTAATTCCCAGAAAACTGTCTATTCTAATTACCTCTATTTTCTCCCTTTTTATTCACTTCTCAACAACTTGCAATCTGGCTTCTGACCTCATCATTTAAACCAAACTGCTCTCTCCAAAGTTACTAACAATATCTTAATTGTCAGATCCAATGGCCTTTCTCAATCCTCATCCTTCTTGATTTCTCTACAGCATTTGATACTTTTGACTACCCTTTTCCTTCTGGATATTCATTTCTCTGTGGGTTTTTGTAATACTGCTCTCCCTGCTTCTCCTTCCACTGTGGGCTTGGCTGTTCCTTCTTAGTCTTTTTGGCCAGATAATCATCCATATTCCACCACCTAATTGTGAGTATACACCGAGGCTCCGTCCTGTCCCTTCTCTTCTCTCTATACACACTTTTTGGGTGACTTCATCATATCCTGGAGGCTTAATTATTATAAAACGATAGCCACCCCACATGTCTGGAAGTACTCTCTCTTCTATCTTAGAGTTCCTCTCTCCTTTACGACACAGCACAAACAGCTCTTATTCATTAAGCCATTCCTGATCACCCCAACTGCTTCCCTCCCAAACTATCTTAATTTAACTATTTTATATTTATTTATAATTATTCACTTTACGTTTATGTTGTATGTGCATGCGCGTATGCGCGCGCGCGCACACACACACAGAGTTGTTGTTTCCCCTACCAGAAAAATAAGCTCCTTGTGAACTAGATTGTTTCACTTTTTATATTTATCTCCCTGGAACACAGTAGGTCCTTAATAAAGGCTTACTGATTGACTGATATATCAAAGCCTCATCTCATTCCTGAGCTCTAAATTCTCTGGATATTCTCTACCATTTCACAAAAGCCTTCTCACCCTGATAGTTCACTCCATCCCAAAATTTCTCACACTGGAAGTACTCCCCATTCCACTTCAGCTCCTTCCTCTGATTGATGGGTACCTCCCATAATCTCCATTTTAAGGAAAGCACCCAGGTCAGGGTTCACAACTAGGTGTCTAAACTTTCTCTACTACGTACCCTCCATGCCCTACCATCTACTACCTCCATTTTTCAACTCTCCTTTTTGTGCTGGATTCCCCCCCACTCTTTAAGGACAGGGACTCTCTCCCTCTCTTTCTTCTTGCACTTATATTTGTGCTTGGTACATGGTAAATGCTTAAAGCTTGTCAACTTGTTGTTGACTTGAATTGATTATTAGATACTTTGAATTAGATATCAATCATATAGGGATCTTGAACTCAACATTCCAAAACAGAACCCAATTTCTTTCTAGCAAACACATTCCTTTCTTGTACTTATTTCTGTAGAAAATACTTTATAAGAAAATACTCTTTTTTCTAATTCAGGTTTATAACCCTGGAGTCATCTTTTACTCCTATCACCCTCACTACACATATCTAATCAGTTGTCAAATCTTGTCAATTCAATCTCTACAACATCTCTCTCAAATGGATACTTCTTTCCATTCATGTATCCACCACTCTAGTCCAGGTCCTCATCACCTCTCACCTGCACTACAGTAATAGACTCTTAATTGGCCCCTCTGCCTTAATTCACTCCCCTCTCTAATTCATTCTCCATACAGTTGTCAGTGGTATTCCTAGAGCACAGTTTTGACCATGTCAGTCCCATGATTTAATAACACCAGTGGCTCCCTATTACTGCTAGGACCAAATACAAACTCCTCTGTTTGGCATTTAAAGCCCTTCAAACACGCTTCCAACATACCTTCCAGACTTATTATGAGTTATTTTCCTTCACACACTCTATAATCAAGTTATTCTGGTCTTCCTGCTATTCCTCAAACACACAGCATTTCCACTCCCATTTTCTAGGACTTCTCACAGGCTGCTGTCCCCCAGGCCTGGAATGCATTTCTTCCTCAATGTCACATCTTAATCCCTAGCCTCTTTCAAAGCTCAGCTCAAGCAGCACCTTCAACAGAAGGCCTTTCTTGATTCCTCAAATGCTAGTGTTTTCCCTCCCAAATTACCTTGTGTTTAACTTTTTAGAAATTTTGCATACCATTATGTTTATATACTGTCTCCTCCAACAGACTCTTTGAAAGTAGAATCTATTTCATTCTGTTTTTACATCCATAATATCTACACAGTGTCTTGTGTATGATAGGCCTAATGATATACCTTTCTTCACAACTCTTTTCCTTACAACAAGAAGAAAACAGGGCAAGAGAGAAGAAAAAGGACTGAAATCAGTGTGGAGGCACCTTGTTTTGGGTGGGTGATCTATGGTAATACTGCTAAAATTAATTTCTGAGGTGATCATGTCATGGTTGTTCTGTAATTCTCTACTAGATCTGTTCTAATTTGCATATTTCCCCCTTTTTCTTCTGAGAAACAAAGAAGTTCTATACTGGATTAGAATAAGAATCCATACATCTAAAGATATATACTACATAAAATTCAAAATATTTTATTTTAAAGTATAAAGAGTGCCTCCATTCTAGCGATTCAAAATCAGAGCAGCAAAAAAAAGAATAAAGTAGGTATACTTTTAGATAAGAGACCTACAAATAGATATCTGGAAGACAGATCAATTTACAAAATGGTATAACTGTTTACATATCATGAAGTTTGAATGTATCTTTAAAATTAATCAAAATCAACTTTTAATCACTAAACTGGATATCAATTTGATTATCTGAAAAAAAAATTAACTGGAGATTAATTGAAAGAAAACACACTTCACCTCTGTCTTCCATAAATTTGTAAAGCTGTTGAAGAAAGTTCTCTCGTTCCTCTGGAAAGGGTTCTATTTCTTCCTAATAAAAACCAAACAAGATAAAAAAAAAATCAAAATTTGTCCAATTTAATATTTAATTAATACAAGCTGGTTTTATGACCCCCTCCAAAATTATATTATCGTAAGGTGCCAAAAGGGTGTTTTACCATTAAAATATGAAGTTTTAATAATACTAAGTTATTAAGAAGCAGCATATGCTACTTCCAAAATCGTTATGTTTTAAATCAGAATTCTCTCTGAAAAGTAATCTATTAAGTAAAATACCAAAAAGGAATTCCACAAAGGGAGGCAAGAGTAGAAATAATTCCCTCAGAAATTCATGAATAAGCTTTTTCCTATACCCATAACTCATTTACAAACTAACATTACAGTCACAAGAAGACCTACTCTTAAACTGGAACAGGTAGTAATAAAAAAAAAATTTGCTTCTATAATATACTTTTCCCCCAAGATGAGATATAACTAGAGATAAACTTACACATAACCCCACCGTGCAGTAATTTAAACTTATGGAATCGAGTGGGGCCCAAACTTGGTTTAAAATTACCTGAAGACTCAGAGTTAGGGAAATCTTCAGATAATTAATTTGCTTCCCATTACAAGGAAGGGCCTAGTTTCTTGCTGTTGTGATCAAGGGTTGCAGCACTGGTAAATGGGTCCCAGAAAACCTATAGAGAGCAGGGTAGTTAATTTAGATATTATGGGGGCAGAAAAGACCCCATTTATTCAGTGGCTTGCATTTTAAAATGGGAAGTGGAAGGGAGGGGTAATAGAGTTGACAAATGGAACTTTACATTTATCCTGGCTGTTATGTACCTAAATCCAGTGTCAAGGGGATATAAAACTATTTTCTTTGAAATGGAGGTTCTAAGTCTATAAATCACTTCCAGGCCCAAGATATACCACCATTTTCAATTATAGAAAAAATTATTTAATTAGTTATGGGCAAGGGAGGTAGGGCTGGGAGAAAATACTCAGATAAATTATATATCTAGGTTTTATAAAGAACATATGGGACAAAAATGAATAATAGCAGAAGCAGTACTTATTAATTAAAAGGATAAAAAATGGAATGTTTATATAGCACTTAAAGATTTACAAAGTACTGCACATATATTAGCTAATTTAAGGTCTACAACAATCGTAATTATGCCCATTTAGCATTTGAGGAAACTGAGGCCCAGAAACGTTAAGTGAGTTGCTCATGGTCATACAAAGGCAAAAGCAGGATTCACACCCATGTTTTCTTGTCTAGCCCTATCCACTATGCCACAACATGAAGAAGGTGAAGAATTTTACTTATACATTCAGAAGGCAATTAAAAATAAGGTTCCTGAAAAGTCTGATAGAGCTACACAGGGATTTCAGAGATAAGCTCATATTTATAAAGGAAATAGTCAAAAGATATAAGAAAGGAACTCAGGATACTCAGGAACAAACATAGAAGAGTGACATGGAACTATAAGAGGCTAAACCAAAAAATAAGCTTAAGTTTCTAAAAACGCTAAGTGCAACAGAAAGTACTTTTAAAGGTGTGTTTGGTGTGAACAGGCTTATTACTTGAGATAAATGGCAATGTTAAGAGGGGAAAAAAACAATAATAGCTAGCATATACATAGTGCTTACCATTTGCCAGGCACTGTGCTAAAAGCTTTACAATTATTATCTTATTTGATCCTCACAACAATCCTTGGAGGGGGGTGGAGGAAGAAAGTAAAACTACTTATCTCCTACTTAGTTTTATCTACTTATTAAGGAGAACAATTTTCCATTAGAAAGGGTGAAAAAAAATTCAGAGGTATTTGAACTCCAAGACAGGCAATGATAGAGGAAAGAATCCAACTGCCAAAGTTCGAATCTCTAGAGGACCAATCTCTAGTCTCGTTCCCTATTTGGGTATTAAAATAATTTGAATATGAAATTATGGAAACACAGCCATTAATCTTTGCATAATTGTAGAGAATGAGAGAAGTGTAAGAATACAGGACACTGATAAATGTTATCCTGATTATCAAAAAAGAACAAAAGGTAGGTTATGACAAATACAACATGCTGACCTTAAAATAAAATTCTAGATTAGATTATAAAACAGATGCTTTATGAACACTCAGAGAGAATGGTTATCATTAAGAGACAGCACGAGTTACCAAGAACAAGTCATACTGAATTAACCTCATTTTCTGTCTCTGGCTAGAATATCAGGCCAATAGAGAAAAAGGGACCATCATAGACACATTAACATCTCAATATCAGCAAGTAATTTTTGATAATGCCAGTAATTTCTTCATTATGGACAAGATGGAGTAAGGAAATCTGAATGAGAATATAGTACGGCACGATTATAGCTGGCAGAATAAATATAGCCAAAGAAGGCTGATTAATGAGTAAATACCAACTATCTCTGTCCTCAGCCCTGTTCTTTTCAACATTTTTAACAACAGCCTGCATGATAGGATAGTTATCACATTCATAAAATCTGCATGTGACACAAAACTGTGGAGAATAAATATGATCTATCTGATAGATTAATAACTGAAAAAGACCTTAAAGGTCATCTAATCTAAAACACCCATTTAACAAATGAAGGTCTTATCTAGCTGGAATGATGTTTATTAAATGCTTCAAAAACATGAAATTTTACCCAGGAGAGTGTTTTTATTCTGAGTACATACATAGTAACCCTCTTCTGAATCCTCTCCTGCCCATCCCTACACCTTAAATAGACATTCTTTTTGAGTTGCTATGATTGAAAAAAATTCTTCACCTAGAGGTCAGCTGTCTGATGATAAGCCTCTCTGTACTTAACTAATTTTTGAATGACAGGACTTAAAAGCCATCACTGGGCCCAGTGTGAATCTGGTAATACCTTCTAAACCTAGATAAGGCAGATAGATGGATAGATAAGATAGATAGATAGATAGATAGACAGACAGACAGACAGATACAGATAGACCTATCCCAAGATAAATCTAAATAACAGATAATATACTATAGAAGATTCTCAGCTGACAGGGTGGGAAGAAGGGGAACCATGGGAGGTTTGACAATGAATAAAAAGTCTCTATCGTGAATGACAGAGTAAGTCAGGAGAAGTGCCTTTCCACAATGAGGACCTGGTTGAGATTATGTAACATAAATCTGTCATGGATTTATTAAGTGTAGTTTCATGATTTTTGCCAGCTTTGCTCAGCAGCATGTGAATAAGAGCAAAGGCAGTAAATGGTGGATGTAATCCAAGACAGAGTCTTGGCAAGGTAAAACCTTCAATAGGATGAGGGGGCAAGGAACTTGAGAGAAGCACACAGTGTAGAGCTGAACTAGTTCACCAAAGGAGAAGGATGAGGAAGAGAGGGGAGTATAGCTCTCCAGGGGTGATGATCTGGAAGTAGATAACAGATTCAATAATCTATCTATCTTTATGTCTATCCATCTATATCTAACTATATCTAACAGACTGCGCATCCAAATGCACATCATAGTTTAGACATTTACAATGCATCACATTCCCTCCTGCAATTGCATCTTCCCCAGTTGCCTTTCCTGAGCCTACTCCTGAATGAGTACCTCACCTTAATCCCTCTCTACTTTCCTGTTAAGCAAAGCTGTCCCAAAGCTCTGGGATGGTTCCACCACAAGGCTGAACCCATAGGAATGATGATAACCTACCTGAACACATTCTTCAATGATTAATGAATTCTCACCCTGTCAATTCCTTCCCTTTCCAAGATTCTGAACCTCAGCTGTCAAAGTTTAAACCTTATTTTCCATCTCCCATTGACTGCTTCTTTATTCCACCCACCCCCAATATCCCACTGTAAGGTACTCATTCTATCAATAGTGCTTTTTGTAATATCTGTTCCATAGGTAACAAGTCTATTTTCATCTTAAACCTTTTCTTTTGCCTCTCTATCCATCTTCATGTACTCACTGAGACCCTGCTTTCTCCTGATTACATAGCTTCTCTGGCCACCCTCCAACACTTGGTTGCATTTTCACCCAAACTCTCCCACTCACTAGTTGAGCTGGGGGAATTGAAATACACCTTCCTCCCACCTGCTATTTCTAGCCTTTCCTTCTCTTACCATGACTCAGTAACCTCTCATTCCTCCTTTGAAATTTTTTCAATCCATATCTGCCACCTAATCAAGATTCTGTTAGCTATTGTCTAACTGACCTCCAGGACACTTCTTTTCTCAACAAATTCAGTGCCTGGCTGTCTTTATCCTCTCCTCAATTTTTGACCTAATACTAGGGAACTTCAAAATATATATTGACATTTCCTTAAACATCTAACTTCCCAGTTTCTCAACTAACTCATTTCTCATAACCTACTCCTCCACTCCACTGTACCTATACACAGAAATGTTCATATCCTTGACCTTGTCATCACCCACTAAAACATCACTTTCGGAACTGTGAAATTCCCCGATCTGATCACTATCTGTTGTCATTCCATTTCTCTCTACTGTGAAATCCTTAATGCTGTTTATTGGCCTTGTACGACCTGCAATCCCTCAGTCCTTTCGCAGATCTTCACCCCTGCAGAGTTATACTCCCCTCTCTTCCCCATCCTTACCTCTTGGTGAACCAGTTCAGCTCTATACTGTCTGCTTCTCTCAAGTTCCTTGCCCCCTTATCCCACTGAAGATCTTGCCTTGCCAAGTCTCAGTCTTGGATTACGCTCACCATTCACTGCCTCAGCTCCTACTCACATCATGCTAAATAAAGCTGGAGAAAATCATGTGCTATGGCAAAAAAACAAACAAACTATGCTGACTAAATTCACGACAAACTTATGTTACATAATCTCAATCGAGTCCTCAATGTGGAAAGGCAATCCTTTTACAATTCCCTGATTCACTATCTCACTTGCCACAATGACTTTTCCAAACCTTTTCATCCCGTGTCAAACTTCCCATGGCTCTCCTTCTCCCCACCCTGTCTGAGAACCTTGTTTTTACAATTTCACTGAAAAAACTGATACCATTCACCAAGAGCTACCTTTTCTCCCCTTCTCCTCCTTTTTTCTCATCATTCAAATGCTTTCTGCCATGATCTCCTCCTTCACCCATCTAATATGAAAAGGTGGTCCTTCTTCTTGTCAAGTCAAACCCCTTCTACACACACAAATGATTCAATTATACCCCATTTTCTCCAGGAGATTGCCCTTTCTATCAAGCCGACCCTCTAACTATCTTCAATTTCTTCCTGCCTACTGGCTGCTTTCCTGCTACTTACAAACACACTCATGTCTTCCCTATCCTCAAAAAAAATCTTCCATTGATTTTTCCCTCCTCAATTTCCATGGCTAAAGTTATTGAGGCTACTAACAATCTGTGCCTTCAGTTCCTTTCCTGACACTTTCTTAACTCTGCATTATGGCTTCAGGCTTCATCATTCAACTGAAACTGTTTTCTCCAAGGTTACTAATGATGTATTAATTACCAAATCTAACAGCCTTTTCTCAAACCATTCTTCTTAACCTCTGTTACCTCTGACATTGTTAATCACTCCTTTCTCCTTAATACTCTCTAGGCTTTTTTTGTGACACTATTCTCTCCTAGTTTTTTTCCTACTTGTCTGACTGCCTTTCAGACTCATTTGCTGGATCTTCATCCAGGTTGAGGCCTAAATAAAGTGGCTGCTCCGCAAAGGATCTGACATAGCCTTTTTCTCTTCTTCTCTTCTACTATTTTGCTTAATGATATTATTTGCTCCTATGGATTCAGTCATCATCATTATGCCAATGATTCTCAGATCTATTCAGGTAGTCCCAGTCTCCTAATCTCAAATCTCAACCTGCCTACTAGACATCTCAGCCTGCATGTTGTGTAGATATCTAAAACTCAACATGTCCAAAACAGAACTATCTTTCCCTCAAATCCTTTCCTCTTCTGAACTTCTCTATTCCTTTGAGGTTATCATCATCCTCCCAGTCACCCAGGTTTGCAACTTGGGTTTTACTCTTGACTCCTCACTTTCTCTCACTCTCAAATACTCTATCCACTTCCAAGTCCTGTTAATTCTACTTTTGTCATATCAATCATATTTGCTCCTTTTCTCCTCTGTTAATACCCTGGAGTAGGATCTCATCATATCATGATGGGACTAGCCTGCTGATTGGTCTCCTTGATTTATGTCTTACCCCATTCCATTCCAAGTTCCACAAAGCTGTCAAATTAATCTTCCTAAAGTGCAAATCTGACCATATTACCCTCCTGTGTTCAACAGATTCCAGAGGCTCCTTATCATCCCCAGGGTCAAATATAAAATTCTGTTGTGTTTAAATCACTTCATAATCTGTCCCCTTACTCCCCTTTCAGTCTTCTTACTCCTTAGTCTTCCCTTCTCAGCCTACATACTTTACAATCCTGTGTTACTGGCCTTCTTGCTGTTCTTCAAACAAGACATTCAATCTCCTGATTAGGAGCAGTTTGTCTGACTGTCCCCTTTATTGGAATTCTCTCTCTCTCCTCATCTCTCTCTCTTGCCCTTCCTGGCTTTCTTCATGTTCCAGCTATAATCTTACCTTCTACAAGAAACCTTTTTTGATCTCCTTTAATACTAGTGCCTTCCCTCTGTGATTGCCCCCCATTTATCCTGTATATATCTTGTTTGTACATGACTGTTTTGCCCATTGTCCCCCCCATCAGATTGTGAGCTCCTTGAAAGCAAAGACTGGTTTTTTGTTTTGTTTTGCCTTTTTTATAACTCCAGGGCTTAGCACAGTACTTGGTACATAGCAGACCTTTAATAAATGCTAACTGACTTGATTTGTTAGTCACTAAGTATTTTTCACCCACTCTTTTTTTTTCTCTCATGTGGAAAGTTAGGCAGAATTATTTTGACTTTTTTTTTTTTTTAAAGATTTAGAAGACTCTATGTTTTGGGTCTTGATGCCATCAGAATAATGTCAACTGCAAAAAGTGAACATCTAGAGGATATCATTTCTATAAGGACTTCATCACTGATTTGTACTCTATAACAGATCGTCTCCATGACAGTAATAAACACTTTTGGCAAACATGTCCCTATCTTATTCCTCATTGTACATTAACATAATAAGAAGGTTTTTAAAACAAAGTTATCTCACTTCTTTTTTTTTTTATGGGAATGCTATATGAACCTAAACTATGTATGGAAGATACCTTTATGGTAGTGTTTTGCTTTCCAAAATATTATTATTATTATTATTATTATTGTAATCAACAAACAAGAAGCTCAGTGAGTGGTAACTTATACTGACTGTGGCTTTCAAACAAATATGTAATTATGAAGACTTAGGCTGATATAGAACTTAATTTCTGAAACCATGCCTGTTCTTTTCTTATACTTTCATCAAGCATGCCCTTGATAAAGGTGTAGGTTATTTCTCATAAAAGTTCTTCAGACTTGAGAAATTAAGCACATGATTTGGTAGTTATTGATGTCCTCTTTGGTAGGAATAGTGTTCATGATTTTTTAAAATAATTTGTCTGGTATCTTCACCTCTTTCTAGAACACTGAGAATCAATCTCTCCATCCCCAGAAAAGGCTGTCACCTTCAACAGAGGTCTCCTTTGATTATATCTGGTCTGGTCCAGCTACTGTTTGCAAACTGTTTTTATTCTGATCATATTTACTTTGTAATATAGTGAAATAGGGAATATACCATGTTAAGAGTCCAAATGGACTCTTTTGGTCAAAAATTGACCAATTATTGATAACTGGTCAAGATGTTCACATTTCAAGTATAAGTGATTAATATTTATAGATGGTCTCAAAACTATATGATCTTTAGTTCCTTCTGACTCCTTTTCTGCCCTCAGTCAATATTACTGAAGAAGAAGTAGGATGCAACAGAGAAGATAATATGGTCATTTTCTATTTCTCTTTTGTTTTGTACGTTACCATAGTCAAAGAATTCATTATCTAGTGGCCAGGTTACTAGTGAAGGATGTGCCTCTCTGTCCTTAGCTACATTTTTGGACAGCAGTCTACCATCACGAACATACCTGAAGCCTTTTTAACAGAGTAGAATCTGCCACACTTTGCACTACCTTGGCATAGTCTGACAAACTGAGGATCATCTATATAATCATAATGGGGCATAGGAGTAGGATTTTGTGGAGGTCCAAAACTTAACATTAAAAAAAAAGCCAACTGCACTGTCAAGGCAGGCATTCATACGTAAATGATTAGGGGTTTTAATTCACTGCAACCTTAATGAGTCTAGAGTGGGATATTTCTGCTTAAATGAATGAAAAAGTACTTATTAAATGAATATCACGTATCAAGCAGTATATCAAAAAAATAAAGGCTACATTAAGTATAGGGTACAGAGTAAGGAAACCAATGTTCCCAAGTTCTTTGCATTGATGAAACAACACTTGGGGTATTACATTTGGTCTGGGATGTCATGTTTTAGAAGTGACATGGACAAACTGGAGTACACCCAGAGGAGGGTGAGGAAGATAACTGGTGGGTATGGAAAAATGTCATATGAGAAGGAACTGGGGATAGATATATTCTTTGTTTTTGTTTTTGTTTTGTTTTTGTTTTTTTTTTGCTTTTTGGTGAGGCAATTGGGGTTAACTGACTTGCCCAGGGTCACACAGCTAGTTAAGTGTCAAGTGTCTGAGGCCAGATTTGAACTCAGGTCCTCCTGACTCCAAAGCTAGAGCTCTATGCACTGCGCCACCTAGCTGCCCTCGAGATAGATATATTTTGAACAAGAGATCACCTAGAAGAAATATGACATTTCTATTCAAATAGTAAGACTGTCACGTAGAAAAGAAGTCAGACAATTTATGTGGTTCCATAAAGCAGAACTAATACCAATGGCTGTGACAGTACAGGAAACAAGATCTCAGCTCAGTATAAGGAAGAACTTTAACACAATCAAAGGTGACAAAAATGTAATGAGCTTCCTGGTGAGTTCCCTCTTACCAGAAATTTCTAAGTTTATGTGAAATAGTCACGGAGAGAACAAGTATGCTTACTACTTGTAAATTTACCAAAGAGAGATCTGAGGTAAGCAAATGATCTATTAATGGTAAAACAGTCACAAAAAATTTTGATGCCAAAAATCTTCATATCAAACAGTAACAATCAGTAAGTAGGAGGAATTTAAACACAGCTTTAAAATATATTGCTAACTTTACAATGTTATTAATTTTACAGAGCAGAAAGTATATGCTATTAACTTGGTAAATAGTAAGAAAAATAATAATTCACATATTAGAGGTAAATACTATCTATGTAAAATGAATTCACTATGCTTACTGAATCTCCCTGAAAAAAAGTGAAGTTTCTTTATGCGAAATACTGCCAAAATACTTTATGCCAACTATGCCAAACAGAAGGAATACCTTCTGTTATTTACAGTTAGAAATATTATCAGATTTTACTTGCCTCCTCTTCACTACTATTATCTTCTTTTTCTTTTTCATCATCTTCTTCTTCTTCCTCCTCCTCTGCTTCACTGCTAGAGCTGTCCTCTTTCAATTCCGTTTTCCAGTTACTGGGAACAGTTTTACTTTTATGAAATTCAAGTGCATGGTCAAACGCTATAAGAAAATCAGAAATAATGCCTATTTTAAAAATCAAAGACAATATGCCTGGATATATAAAAAGGATGATTTTTTTTTTAATCTAAAGATAAATTAGGTTCAAACACAGATACGAGTTAAGGGTTATTTTCATGCGTTTAGCATGCTTATATAATTTTCAGAAACTTAACAAAAACTTAAGAGGCAACTAGTCAGTCTAACACTTTGAACATTTTATGAAAAGAATATATGATGTCAGTATTATCATTCAGAGTATAAACATCAGTTTTATTCGCACTGTTATCAGAAACTCATTTACTGAATTCAAACACTAGCAATTTTAGGACAGATAACAAAATCATTAGTGAAGAAAGCAACAATTGAAAATGATGGGTAAAATTAAATTATATATCTTATCAAGCCTGAATTAAGGCTATGCTAACAATCAGTCCAAATTAAAACATACATGGGGATTTGACCTTTCATAAGAAAACTAACAATTTATGAAGTTAACTTTTTGAGCTTTTCAGACAAACCACGCATAATTAAACTGATAAGGAAGACAAAGAAGCAACCCATTAACTGGGGAATGACAAAATAAATTTTGGTACATTAATTTAATGGAATATTACTGCGCTGTAAGAAATGAAGAATATATGAATATAGAATATTAGAATAATAGAATATATGGAAAGACTTATATGAACCGATATGAGGAGAAGTAAGGAGAGTCAAGAAAACAACACACACAATGTCTACCACAATGAAAACCGAAAGAACCACAACACACACAAAAATAATAAGTGAATGCTGCAAAATTACAAAGAATAAGCATAGCTCTGAAGAAGACATACGAGAAGATACTTCTGCACCTTTGCAGAGATGAGAGATTCATGAATGTAGTACACTGTATTTATTTACAGACTTTTCTAATCTGCTGATTAGTTTTTATAATCTTTCCCCTCTTCTGACTTTAAAAATACTATCTGTTATATAGGGTGGCTCTCTGGGGATGGGAGGGAAAACGCAAGGAGAAATTTTTGTGATGTTAAAAAAATCAAAAGATATTAATAAATTTATTTATAAATAAATTTGCTAAACATGAATTGGGAGAAAATTATTGATTATTAAAATACTCAGAATAAAGAACTGTATGCTACAAACTGTATAACTTTCAGTGAAAGTTACCTATTACAGTATTTCAGAAAAGACATGTCAAGTCATTAATGCTAAATAACAAATCACCACTGTATTCATCTCCTTTTCACAGTGTCAAGAATACTTATAAAGACTCTGGGCAAAATCAGGTTGTAGTAGTATAGAAGATGCTATGAAATTGTTTCTTTCTACCACCCACTATTTGATAGACCATCTTTCCTAACTTTGAGAAGTCAAAAAAAGTATAAAGCATTTTGGAAAGCTTTGCTTTAAAAACAAAACAAAACAAAAAAAACTATGCATATAAAATCAAATCATGCTATTTCTAAACTGAACAGTTAGAGTCAAACATTTATCTATCTATGCAGAGATATATGCATATAAATATATGTGCACATATATAAACTTCAAAGACAAAGCATTTTTAAAAGTCAAAAAGATTTCATCTTTTAAAGTATTCTTATTTTTAAAATTACAAAATAATATACAAGACTATTCTTACCTTGTTTTAATACAGCATCAGGTTTTGGTGAGGTTTCACTAGAAATTTCATGGACATCTTTTCTGGGGACTGAAGTACTACATATATATGTATATATTTTTTAAATAGAGAAAAATACACTGATTAGTTAGAGGCCAGAAAACTGAAAAACTATAGAGACAAGAAAAACAAAGGTAGATATTTCTGACATCTACAATGAAAGTATATAAGGGGTTTCAAGCCACAAAGTGGGGACATCCAAACAATTTGGGGAAGAATGTCAGAAAATATCACTCTGAAGTAAAGCTGACAAGAGGAAACAGAATGGATGACCTAAGCCACCTAAAAAAGTCAGAGTAACCCAACCTGAGAGATGTTGTATAGATATATGCTGCTGATAAAACTAGAATGACCTCAGATTTCATCAAGGAAGCATTAATCTAAATATAAAAGGTGAGTTATAATTTTAGACATTTAAACATGCTAATAATAAATGCCTGTAGAGGGATACTGTTATTCATGGAATATATTTTTAAAAAGAAAAAAATATTCATTTTTCCAATACATCTATACTACTGCATCTAAGGAAAAAGTAACAAATTTAATGATTAGTACTGTTTATTTGCTGTGACCTTCAAACTTTTTTGAAAGTGCATTTGCATCAATGAACATTTTTTAATTTTTTTTTTTTATTTTATGGTTAGGCAATGGGGTTAAGTGACTTGCCCAGGGTCACACAGCTAGTAAGTGTTATGTGTCTGAGGCCAAATTTGAATTCAGGTCCTCCTGAATCCAGGGCCGGTGCTCTATCCACTGCGTGATCTAGCTGCCCCTCAATAAACATTTTTTGAACACATCTTCTAAGAGGTACCTGCCCAACCACAAGGAGATATGGGTGACATAGGATGAGTAAGGTAAGGAGTAGAAGGAACTTCCCAGGGCATCTGCTCAACTGCACCTCATAGAGGCCCAAGTAAAGTAGTGAGATTAGGTTATAAACTGGCTGGTGAAAAGACAGTAGTGGGAGGGGGGGAAGTGTCAGTCTAAGTGCCAAGTACTGTGCTAAGTGCTAGGATACAAAGAAAAGCAAGACAGCCCCTGCCCTGGAGGAACTCATAATCTAATAAGGTGTTAGGAGATGATGAGGGAAGAACAAGTGTGGCTGCATAGGAGACAAGCCCCACAGCTATTGCATGGGTGGGATCTGACCCATCTTCCCACCCTTTGATTAGCTGAGAACATAATTTTTGGGGCTATGACACTGGGGGTGAGGACTGGACCCACCTTGGGAGAAAGCTACTCTGGATATCAATGTTTTCTTATTCAAGAGTCACTTTTTAAAAATTATGGTTTGATATCTTAACAACCAGGCTAAATTAACTTTTCAGCAGCATCCACTTTAATTTTTTTATGCTTTCCATTCAATCTTCAGTTCTATAATTTCGTGTCCTGAAGGGAACAATCTTGATTACAAAGCATGTTATATTCCTCTTATTCATTTATTCTAATTGGTACATTTATTAGTGTATATGTTTTAATCTCTATTAGTTAAGTTTTTTGAGGGCAGAAACCACAATTACTTCTCTTTCTATCTCCAGCACTGCTCTGTGTACGAGTCATTAGTTTATTTAGTGTGAATCTGTTTCCTGGAGCTTAATTATTCCTAGATGAAGCAATTTTTAAAAATCAAACTTCTGAACTTATAATTATAAGGCTGAACACCAGAAAAGACTCTGCTACCTCCATAGTATAGACACCTTATAGAAGATTTAGTCTTAAAGAAAGTCAAAAAGCTTGACTCTCTAAACATTTAATATTGTTGTTATTGATATTTTTAATAGCTATAATCAGTATATGAGCTACTTCTCAACAAAATCCCGACAAAAGAAGCCTCCAAAAAAAGTTAAGGAAAACGTTTAATAAAGTAAGCTCAATTGACAATATATGTCACTATCTACCTTTGAAGCTTACTTTAAAAAAAAAAATAACAGAAAGAGACATTCTTTAAATTTAATACTTTGAAACCAATCTGTAAAGCTTATGTTTGGTTATCTTCTAGTGTTGTCTTCATTATAATGTTATAGTTATTGTGCACACTGTTCTTTTATGTAACCATTTAAACAAGCAAATACATAATGATTCAAAGTTCAACTATGAAAAAATTCTAAACGAAAAAATATTCACAAACTATTACATATCCTACATAAAACATATTAAGCCCAACTGCACAAGACTCAATTTAGTAGTACACTCCACACATTATAATTTCAGCCAACAGATGTCACTATAACTACTAAAAATAACTTGAGATTATAAAGTCATATAGTTAGATATTTTATACAAGAAAGAAAAAATGCTATTTATAAAAATCATATTAACAATTTCAGTCATGCTTCCATATGCCTATGTTAACAGTAATAAGGGGAGATAGCTAATAGGGAACTATTTGAGAAAGGAAAACTAAAATCAGTTAAGCAAAGAGATAATATACCTTGTAGCTAGATTAGATCATTAAGTAATGATGTAAAACACTACATAACCTGGCAACTCTCCTTTACTGCTTTTGGGTTAAGTGGATAAAGAGTTGAAAAATAATTATTTTTGCTAAACTTGAAATGAAATGTCACTCAAAATAGTAATATTGTTAAGAAACAATTCAGCATATCAATGCTACAAGAAATTGCATGTGGAGATTGTTGAATGTAATACAAATTTACTTACAATTTGCCATCTTTGAAAGAGCGAACTAGAATGTTGTCCTTCTTTACTGCAATATCATCACTGCAATCTGGGCAAACCACCTTTAAAACATATCACATAAAATATTAGAATTAAAATACATTAGATTTTTAAAAATCACACATCAATATGCCAATCTGTCAAAGAAATGATCACTGACTTTACATGGAGGCATTTTTAATATTAATTTATCTGGCCCTATCTTTCTTCTAAAGCTCTGATTTATTTGAGGTTTGGCTCAGGGTTATGCTTTCGCTTTCAAGAGGGCGCTCGAGAATGAAGACAGAAACAAGCTCAAGGTCTATACAAGAATGGAGAACGGAGTTGGAACTGTAACAAAGGTGGAAACAGCCACAAGAGGAACTCAAAATAAGGTTAGAAAAGGAAAAGATATATCTCACACACACACACACACACACACACACACACACACACACACACACACCCCCAACCCCCATATGAGTGGTGGAGGCACTCAAGTTGTCTACCTTCTTAAAAAATACATGTAATTTTAATTTTCCTGTGATTGTGATGTTAAAATAAGGGCCTCTGTGGAAGCAAGTAGTGAAAGGATTGGGCTGAGTTTTCTATCCATTTGGTTTTTAATATGTATATCAATTTCTTTCAAACTACTGTGGATTTTACTGAGGAGGCTTTGTAATACTTTTCAGGGCCCAATGAAATCAGTACAGAGTTCTCTAAGAAGTTGGCCATCAAATATGAATCCTTTTATCATACTTCAAAGAAGTATTTTAAAATGAATATTTTAAAATTGTTGCACATCTAACTAAGGTGAGCATATGCCGCTTGAACTTGATACTGTTTATCATTAAAGGGTATTTGGTAAAAATCGGTCTGGGTTCCATACAAAGTGTAATTACTTGATATTTAAAAGACTGCTGTAAGGCAATAACACCTATAAGATAGTATGAATTCATGATATGATAAGGAACCCAGGGCAATTATTAATATCTGACACTTCCATAGAGCTTTAAGGTTTGCAAAGTACTTTACACACATTATCTTATTTGATTCTCACAACTATAATACAGGCTCTACTATTAAACCCTTTTTATGGGTGAGAAACTAAAGCTCAGAAAGCTTAATTAATTCACCCAGGATTAACAGAAACAATACTAAGTGTCAGAAGGGCCGCTAGGTAACACAATGGATAGAGTGCAGGGCCTGGAGTCAGGAAGACCCCTTTTCCTGAGTTCAAACCGGGCCTCAGACAGTTACTTACTAGCTATATGACCCCTGGGGCAAGTCACTTAACTCCATTGGCCTCAGCTTTCTCCTCTATAAAATGAGCTGGAGAAGGAAATGGTAAACTACTCCAGCAACTTTGCCAAGAAAACGTCAAATGGGGTCACGAAGAGTAGGACGCTACTGAAAAACAACTAAACAACTGTCAGAATTGGGATTAAAACCCCTTTCTGATTCTTAATCCAAGCATTCTGCCTACTCTTTCACTCTGTCTCTATGGACAATGTTACGGGCCAGGCTCAAATGTACTTTTATTTATATAACTGCAAAAAAATCTACTGGACATTTTAAGGAACATTTTATACAAATACATGTACTTATAGCAGTTAGGTGGTGCAGTGAATAGAGCGCTAGGTCCTGAGTCAAGAAGACCTGCGTTCAAATTTGACCTCAAACACTTTACTAGTATGTGACCATGTTCAAGTCATTTGACCTCTGTTTGCTTCTGTTTCCTCATTTGTAAAATGGGGATAATAATAGCACCTCTCTTGCAGAGTTACTGTGGGGATCAAATGAGATAAAACTTGTAAAGTGCTTAGCACAGTATCTGGCACATAGTAAGAGCTACATAAATGTTAGCTATTATATTATTATGTACTTAGTCCTACTTTTCTAACAAGTTAAACTTGTCTCATTAGCTACGGAAATAACAAGGTATCATTCAATAAATGTGACCAAAGAATGCACATAATCACTTGGATTAAGGGATGTGGCAGTCGTTGTGAGGGGAAAAGGAGAAAGAGAAGGTAAGTTGCTCAACATATTTCCAAGTTTACATTAAAGTTGCTTATTAAAATGATGGTCTGAAATATCCCTGATAAGACTAATACATACAAATATAAGTACTAATAGAAAAGGGAGAAAATAAAGAAAGATTATACCAGCATTTGATGTCCATAAAGTATGGTAAAAAGAACACTTCAGCCAAAGAGCAAGGGGACTGGTATTGAGACTAAACAAACTTTTCTGGGGTTCTTTGAGTCAGTGGAGCCTCATAAGATTTTCTGAACTTCAATAAAGTTTCTGATAGAAAAATTTACCTTTGCTAATACTCTTTTTCAAAAAACACTAAGAAAACATTGGTACAGTAGAAAGGACACAGGCTTGTACACTCAGAGATCTGGGCTTGAATTCCATCTCTGATACTTACTACCTTTGTGACCTTAGGCAGTTCATTTAATCTCCTTGAGTCTCAATTTCCTCATATGCTGAATGAAATGGCTGGGATCTCTGAGGTCCCTTCCAGCTTTACATTTATGATCCTTTGATCTTTCAAAACCAAATTAAAGCTTACCGTATTGATAATAAGAAATATTAGGTCACACAAGCAAATATGTAATGAATAAAAGTTGCTAATTTATTCATTATTAAACTTTTTTTTAGTATCAGGGGTGGCAGAATACACTGTTCAGAAAGGTGGCGAGTCATTTTCTAGCAGGTTCCAACTTTTCTTAGTTAGTTCATGAAGACATCTACTCAGGCATTCTTAATAAAACATTTTTTTACCACAGGTGACTATGGAAATAACTGCTTCTAATATGGCAAAGTCTATGTATAACATAAACACTTTTTTCCCTCCCTATCAGGGAGAAAAGGAAATTTCTATTTATCAATACAAAATAATGAAGAGTGAGAAAGATTCTAACATTTCAACTGAAATTTTGAAGTTATTTATTCCTTCCAGTTGTTTGGGAAAGCAACAAAAGTGAAAAAAATTCCAGAAAGAAGTAGTCTTGCTTAAAGTTAAAGCCAAGAGAAGAGTAAATAAGTCACCTTCTAAATTCTTTATTTTGTTTGTTAAAAAGAGGTTCGTATTACCTACCATGACCTTTTGAAATCCCTATTTTCCTTAGCAAATACTGTACAGAAATAATATTTATAGCACCATTCTAATAGCTAATACCAGAGGCTTCTGAAAGCAAAACCCAATAAACATAAACGGAGATCAATTTTAAAAAATATTTTTATTCTCCTTAAAATGACAATTCCATATGTATTCACACTAATGAAAGGGTATTCTGGTATTCAAAGTCACAAATGTAGAAAACATTTTGTAAAAGAAATCTAAATGTTGATAAATATAGAAGTACAACTCTTGATTTACGAGAGAAGGTTTTAAATCTTTTGCTCTAAATACAAAAGTCCAGCTCCACTGTTCTCTAATTCTTTGCATTTCAGAATCAGTGTGGGGAAAGAAAAGAACACAATACAGGCTTAGCCACTGTTAGAAAGCCTATTGCTATTTAGTAACACAATCATAAGTAAATCATGAGTTAGATATAAACTATTTTAACATGCATACAAAGTAGGCTTAAGAATAGGGACCGTCACTTTTTTCTTTGTAGCCCTAGTACTTAGTATAGTATTTTATACATAGTAGGTGCTTAAAAAATGCTGGTTGAATTGAAGTGAACTGAATGGGCTGACCAGACAAGGAAAAGAAAAGGAAAAAAAGTCATTATTTGTAATAAAATAGTTAACATGTTTTAAGGAAATGAAGGGGAAAAAAGGATCCAAGTCCACAGGTAAATTACAATAAAATTTAGAGAAATACATTAAAATCTAATTGATTATTTCACCACTAAAACAAAATAAACCAAAATAAAACCTACGTTAACTAATTGGTATAAAGAATACTGTTCCCCACATCCTCCAAAGTGGCATTATTTCCCCTTTATATTTAGAAAACTGAAAATGAAATCTTTTTACATTAAGTATACTCACCAGAGCTGGAAACCACAGAGTTTTCTTTTTATCCAAGCTTATGTAGTCTACACATACAACTTTTCCTAGTAGCTCATCAATTTGTTTCCTATCATCTTCATCTTCGTCACTGGAGGATGATGAAGATTCTTCCTCTGGACTATAGGAGAAAGATCATTACATCTGAGACATTCATATTTGATTTCCTCACAAGACATCTATAAACAATGATCATGTTAGGTTAACAAACTTTGGTATTTAAAAAAAATTTGTATGCCCTTTCCACAAAACCGACAGAACTTCCTAAAATCTATAAAGTAAAAAAGCAAAACAAATATAAGGTTAACATTATAAAAACCCCATCAAGATTTTAAATAAAAACTTTTTTTTAAGTATAATTTCAGGAAGCTTAAGGGCCAACTAATTTTTAGAATCTTTTGGCCAACGTATCATCAGAAAGAATAAGTCTCATATTTTGTAGACTGCTTTTTGATAGGATTCTTTTCTGCCAAATGTCCTTGGCTTCAATGCTCTTCTCTTAACCCTCGGCTTCCATAAAACTACTCTAGCTAGAGACAAAAAGTTATTCAAATTTTTTCCAAAAGGGGAAGACAGCAGAAAGACAAACCACAGAACAGTGGGCTTGACTGTGTCTCCTACTTCTTGGCAGAGTTTTGGATTAAAGGTACAGAATAAGGGAAGTGTTTTCAGCCATTCAGGCTAATGTGTTGATTTGTTTTGTCTTTTTTTTTTTTTTTTGCGCCATATCTCTGATTTTTATCTGTGAGGAGCTCTCAATGAAGAACACTCTCTACCAAAGCAGATCAGCATCTTATACATAGTCTTGAAGAGTCACATGAGGCCCTGATGCCCACAGTCATATAACAGTAGGTGGAAGGCACAGGATGTAAAGCCAGGCCTTCCTGATATGGAAGTCACTTCTTTATGCACTGTGCCATTGTGCTAATCTGGTTTAAAAGAAATCCCTATTGAGAGGGGGAGAATCATACGGAAGTGACAGTGAAGTTAAAAAAAGAAGAAAAGACCATCAATAAAACATTTACAAAAAATGAAAAAAGAAAACAGCATGCCAGACTAGCCTTATTTCTCTTTTTTTAACAGCTACTAGACTGGTAGATGGAAGGGAGAGAGGGAGGAAGGCTAGGGATCCACCTAATTCCAAGTACAAAATCATGTATATTCAGGGTAGTCACCACAGCTACTAGATAAGAGTCAAGTTGGAAGAGGTCAACAGTTATGAGTACTGGTTCATTCTTACAGGCAGTTACTATGGAGTCACTGATTTTTAGCAGGAGAGAATCAATGTTTATTAAAAAATTTAAATTTAATGGCAATAAATATAGTCTTATACTTGAGTTAAAAAAGCCAACTTCCTAAGCACATGATGGATATGATTATGGCTAGAACACTTTCTATCTGAAATGGGAGGGGGCACAGGCTTTAATGGATTGTAAGCTCTCACACCTAACCAATTCTCTTCATATAAACAGATACCACCTTAATTCAGGCTCTAGACAATTCCTGCTTAGATCACTGCAATGTCCTCCTGGTCTCCACTGCCTCAAGTGTATCTTTACTCTGGTCTAACCTCTAAACTTCTGCCAAAGTGACATTCCTTAAATAGAGATCTGACAATGCCATTCTCCTCAATAAATACCAACAGCTCCCCATTGCCTCCAAGACAAACTATAAACTCCACTGTTTATCTTTTAAAGTCCTTCATACCCTGGTCCCAATCTATCTTTTAGGCTTTGTAATATATTTCTCCCCCTCCAGCACTTTGCTATCCAGCCAAACTGCCCTTTTCTCCGTACCTCTCACCCAATCCGTAGGGCCTTTGAAATGAGACACCCCCTCCCCCATGCCTAGAATGGATTTCTTTCTCATACCCACTGCCTCCTCATATGGAATTCTCATATCCACTGCCTCCTCATATGGAATTCCTATCTATAACCTCTTACATGAAATCTCTCCTGAACCCTACTGCTAGTACCCTCACTCTCAAACTACTTTGTATTTACTTTCTATATTTATTCTATATGAACTTTTCTCCCCTTATCAGAATCTAAGTACCTTGTGAGTAGGGATTGTTTCATTTTTTCTACTTACATCCTTGGGGCCTTGAGCCAGGCATGAAGTAGGGCCTTAATAAATGTTAGATTACTGACTTAGGAGGATAGTCCTATTGTATCTTCTCCACATTTAGATAACATCTGCAATACTATGTTCAATTCTGGATGCCACACATTTAGGATGATCTAAAGCCTCTGGAGAATGTCCAAAGGATAATCCTCAACATAGTTGGAGGGTCATGGGACCACACCATATCAGGATCAGTTGAAGAAACTGGGGATGTTACAGAAAAGACTTTGCAGGGTGAGAGGAGAGTACACATGATAACACTCTTCAAGTATTACCATATGTTGTCATATGGAAGAAGGATTAGATTTGATCTTCTCGACTCAAAGTAGAACTAGAAGCAATGGACTAGCACTTCAAAGAGTAAAATTTAGACCTGATGTTAAGAAAACTTTCCTTAAAATCAGTTATCCATAAGAGGAAAAGACTTTCTTGGTAGACTGTGAGCTGTCCCTCACTAGAAACCTTGAGGTAAGGGACAGATGACCATTTGTCAAATACGTTGTTGAGGGGATGGATTCTTGTTCAGATACGGTGTGGCCTACATAGTCCCTAAGATTCCTTCCAACTCAGGTTCTGTGAATGAGTGAGTGAATGAATGAAGCATTTAAATAGCACTTACTAGGTGCAAAGCACTGTGTTAAGCATGAGGAATACAAAATGAAAATTAAGACAGCCTCTGCTGTCAAGAAGGTCATATTCTAATGGGGGAAGATAACATATATGGAAGGTTTCAGCTCCAAGTCAGATGGAAAAGTCCCACAGTTCTCAGTGTACAACAGAAAAGCAGATAAGTCACATCTTTTCTTAAATGTAATGCTTTTTGAAAAAATGACATTTCCATTGATAAGATCATATCTATTTCTAATGTTGAACCATCTGACAGTTCTAAAGACTTTGGTGACAAGAGCTTCATTTTTCTGTGTCTTCAGCAGATATGGCTGTATCACCTATATGAGCATGTGCCGGGCTACATTTCAACAGGAGCTGCCTCCCAGGATGAGCTTCAAGCCCTGGGCTGGAAATATTCCCATTATCAAAGCTCTTGAGTTCAAGGTCTTGGGCTATCTAGTCTGAAGGGATATGGTGATCAAATAGTGGTAGATGCCTGATCTGCCCAGCCCATGCTGCCTTTACAGTTCTCTGGCAGCTGAGTGGAGGATGAACTGGAATGGGGAGTAACTACTGCAGACCACTGTAATAGTACAGGTGTGAGGGGGTGAAATCTTGTACCAGGACAGCAGCTGTATCAGAGTACAACTTCACCTCCATTTGCTCCATGAATTCCTCTTTTAAACCTCAGAAGATCTGTCCATTTCTCTTCTCTCTCAATACACTCTCCTCAATTATTTCATCAACAGTCGACCAATCAATATGCATTTATTAAATGCTTAATATGTGTCAAGCACTGTCTTAGGGAAAGTGAAAAAGTCTCCATCTTCAAGGAGCTTCTATGTACATGAAGACAACATGCATATACACAGATGTATACAAGAGACAGGAGATGATTGGGAAGAAGGAGGCTCCTGCAGTGGGTGCATTAAGAAAGCCTTCATGTTAAAGAACCAAAAGAGGCAACTTACATAAAGTGCTCAACAAACCTTAAGGTGTTATCTAATTGTCACCTCTGAAGCACACAAAGGATTGGAGTTGGTGAGAAGGAGGGGGGCACTGCAAGCAGAAGGGACAGCCTGGCTTTGCAAAGGCAAGATGATAAAAAAAAATCAAGTGCTACATATGAGAACCATGAGAGCAGCCCTTTCCTAATTTCTCTGTTTCGACGGACAGCTCCAGAATTCTCCCAGTCACCTTTCCCTCAATCTGTGTTCAAATACAGTTTACTTCTACAATATCCCTTGCGTCTACTCCTTCACCTTTCCACTCTCACTGTTATTACTCCAAGTTTGGGTTCTCTTGTCTGAACTACAACAGCCTCTTAGTAGAGTGTAAACTCTTTGAAAATGGAGGCACATGTTACTTTTCAATTCTGTATTCTCAGACCCTAGGATATGGCTTTGCATGCAGCTGTTTATATGTTTCTGAATTATATCATATTCTAAAGAAACACATCAAACTAAAATGAGGGTAACTTAAAAGAGCTGCCCTGTTCAATAAAAGACTAGGATGAAGAATTGTTCGATTTTATTTACTTTTAATTTCGAAAAACAAGTATTTGCTCTTCATCATTATTTCTTTCTTTTTTCTTTTTTGGTGAGGCAATTGAGGTTAAGAGACTTGACCAGAGTCACACAGTTAGTGAGTGATTTTATGAGTTTGAGGCTGAATTTGAACTTAGGTCCTCCTGACTTCAGGGTCGGCGCTCTACCCACTGTGCTACCTAGCTGCCACCATTATTCCTTTTTTTTTAAAAAAAATTGTTTTCCAAATTATACATAAAGGCAATTTTTAACATTCATTTTTAAAAAATTCTGAGTTCCTACTTTTCTCCCTCCCTTCTTTACCTCCCTTGTCCCTGAGACAGTAAGCCATTTGATACAGATTATATATGTGCAATCATGCAAAATGTGTCCATATTAGTCATTCATCATTATTTTTAACAAAATATCACAAGTAGAATGTAAGTGGGGTTTTTGTATTGCTAATTTGGACTACATCAAATCTTAATCTTGAAGAATTCACATTCAATATAAAAGAAAATTAAGAGTTCTTACAACTGATGGTGCCAAATACCTAAAATACCATACAACAAAACTAATTAATGAATGGTGTTCCTCAAAGGAATGTCTTCCTCAAAGGAATGTCTTTTGTGAGAAAACTGAAATTGAATGACTTCACTAAACAGGGTAGTTGGTTTAATGGATTAAGTATTGTGAATCTTTAATTAGTTGCCTGATTTAAAAAGGGATATTAGTAACTCTTTTAAGGTTACAACGATACCATCATACATTTGATTATCTGTGATATATCTAGCGTGCACTGCACTACTATAGCATTTATAGAAGGCATAAAGTCTTTTCCATAAAAAGCTGTTTTATAGTAAGCAGCAAATTTAGAGGACAGCATAAAGATCATGTTCAACTGCTCAACTTTAATGATCCATCATGCAACTCAAATGTTCCATAAGAAACTTTTACATTTAATCACTATTTACAATGATTCTTTACAAACAGTAAAAATTTTCCTTCTATTTAGAAGAAAAGTATACCAGGGTTTTGTAAATGTCTTATTAATACCATTCACGCTATGAAGCCAAAACACCAGCTATTCAACTAATATCAAAATCTATTATGATGGAAGCAAAGTGACCCAATAGAGTCCACAGAGTGCTGGACCTGTAGTCAGGAAGACTTGAGTTCAAACATTTACCAGCTGTGTATCCATGATAAAGAAAACTCAAGGAAGGCCCCAGCACATTGTGAAGAACCTCTCCCATCCCCCCTCTCCCAATCCTTCTCCACCCCTCGGGGCACACGTACAGAAGCCAGGGAAGACAGGTACAAAGGACAGGCAGGATGAGTTATGATCTATATAACTAGAGGGGAATACCTACATCTATGAGACCACAGATTCATTTTAGTAACAGAGAAGATAGGAAATGGCATCTACTCACCTAAGTCATCAAAATATCTAATTTCTTACTAAATGTCTTAAAATACAACATCATCTTGTCAATACTATTAAAACAAAGTACCATCTAATGTTCAGAGCATGACAGGTTTTTGAGAAGAAAATCTTTCAAATTTTTTCAGTTAATTTTCTCTCTGGATAGATTTCAATATTAAAATATTACATCCACAATAATAGCATTAATAAAAACACTTTGAGATTTGCATAGCACTTTGCCTACATTATCTCTTTTGGTCCTCACAACAATCTAGGGAGGTAGGAGCTATTAATATCTCCACTTTACAGATGAAGCTCACTGAGGTTAAAATGATTTGCCTATGGTTACACAATCTGTAAATGTTTCAGAAAGAATTTAAAGTCAGATCTTCCGAACTTCAAATCCAGTACTTTATCCATTGTGCCACTCATCAGACTCATGAAGAACAATGCCAAGAGAATAATGAATAAGCATAAACTAAATGCATAAAGCTACTAAAAAGGGATTAATCCAAATTAAGTTACCTACTAAGAAAAATATTTACTTAATAATTAAAAATTTTTTAGAGTTGTTACGATGAAGGGGAATAGTATCTTCGTGACAGAAGAGGAGCAAATGACAAGAATAACAGACATTAAAACTGAGTATTTCATTAACAAATGTAAGAAACTTCCCATTTTCTCCATCTATTAAAATTACCTTTTCATTGCTAAAATAATATTAAAAAATAGTAAGTTTATATTAGATTAATTTGGAGTGAGGATTGAAACCTTGTTTCTAAACAATTTTTCTAGACCTTTAATAATTACTTAATAACTAGTTGCACAAACTTTCTGACATATATTTACAGTCAATAATCAAATGAAAACTAAACTAACACAATATATGTAAGTAGAAATTAATTCTGGTACAGCTAAAGGTTATTAAAAAAATGAAACAAACTTACATATGATTAGATCTTCTTCCTCTGTTTGTTTTTTTTCCTATGACTGGTGTGCCAAAATGTTCAGGATTGGTAAGTGGAAGCTGGTCTAAAGTCTATGAACAAGAACATAACATGATGAAGAAAAAAAAAAGCAAGTTATTACTCTGCAAGATTAGGTATCAAATTCATTTAGAAATATTCCTAAATTAAAACAAATTTCCAGGAGTTTATATTCCAATGGGGGACATTCACCATCCTCCTAGAATGGTCTCCCCCACTGGAATACAAACTCCTTAAATTCAGGGATTGCCTTTGCTTGTCCATTTGTATCTGTAGCACTTAGCACTATATTTGGCAATAATCAATGCTTAATAAACACCTCCCCCTCTCCCTTGACCTTTTCCTCTTTCCTTCTCTCTCTCCCTGCTCTGTAAGTTCCTTGAAGATAGGAATGGTGTCTAATAAATATTAAGCATTTAATAAATGCTTAGAGATTGATTAAGAAGTGTTCTAATTGGTTTCCCTGCCTCAACTCTTTCTCTTTTCTAATTCATCTTCCACAAAGCTACTATAGTCAGGTATTTCAAATGTATAGTGGTTCCCCATTACCTCTACAATCAAACATAAGCTCTTCCATTTAATACTTAAACCATCATAATTTGGCCTAACCTACTTTTCCAGACTATTTATAAATTACTCTCTTTTCATGCTCTCCTCAGTCGAGCCAAATTAGTCTTCTTATTGTTCTTCACAGATGACACTTCATCAGGAATTTCCATGCCTTTATAATGGCTGTCTCTTAAGCCTGGAATTCACTTCTTCCTCACTTTCACCTCTTAGGATCCTTTGTTTCCTTCTAAACTCAAGTGCCAGCTTCTATATAATGCCTTTCTTGATAAATTCAGCTTCCAGTGCCCCCTTCCAATGACCTCATCTTTATTTTGTATGTACATATATAAAATGTATCTCCCACGATAGAATGTAAGCACCCTTAGGGCAGAAATTGTTTCATTTTTGTTTTTATATCAAACACCTATATATAGTAGGCCCTTAATAAACAATGGTTGGCATTCTAGTGAGCAACTATGCCCAGAGGGCTATAAAACCATGCACATTTTTGACCTGGAAATACCACTACTAGGTCTGTATCCCAAAGAGATTTTTAAAAAAGGGGAGGAGGGACAGAAAGGACCCACGTGTACAAAAATATTTAAAGCAGCTCTTTCTGTGGTGGCAAAGAATTGGAAATTGAGGGGATGGCCATCAACTGGGGAATGGCTGAACAAGTTGTGGTATATGATTGTGATGGAATACTATTGTTCTATAAAAAATGACGGACAGGATGCTCTCAGAAAAACCTGGAAAGACTTATATGAACTGATGCAAAGGGAAGTGAACAGAACCAGAACACTGTACAGAGTAACAGCAACTGACAATGATCAACTGTGAATGATTTAGCTATTCTCATTAATAATACTATGATCTTAGACAATTCTGAAGGACTCATGATAAAAAATGCTATCTACCTCCAGAGAAAAAACTGATGGCATCTGAATGCAGACTGAATCATACTCTTTTTATTTTATTTTCTTGTTGTTTGTTGTTGTTGTTGTTGTTTGTGATTTCTTTCACAAGACTAATATGGAAATGTTTTGGATTGACTGAACATGCATAACCTATACAAAATTGCTTGTCTTCTCAATAAGGGAGGAGAAAAGGGAGGAAAAGAAGAATTTGGAACTCAAAAAAAAATGTTTAAAAATTTTACATGTAATTGGAAAAAAATAAAATATATTTTTTTAAAAATGATGGTTGGTTGGCACTGTCTTCAAGAATATAGGATCATCTACATTTTTATTAATTTAGAGAAGACAATGTCTATGAGAAAATAGACTTTCTTTTGGATTTTTTTCTGTGGTCACTGTGATTGCTTTTTCCTCTTATTAGTTTCACATTCTTCCTTTGTTCTAAAACTTAGAAGGACATCTAGCTTTGACAATCATAGTATGTTTTATTTTCCTGAGGGGGTAATAACTTATGATGCTGTTTAGTTTCGTACTCTTGGTGTGTTGGTGAATTTTTAAACTGTGCTAACTGCAATAAATTACATGACCTGAAAAAAAAAGAATATAGGATCATCTCCATACCATAATAAAGCATTGAAATAACATTTTAGTAGACCATAAACATTTAGAGAAAGACATTCCCCTCTCTCCCCTCCTCCCAATATTTAATACATGTCTGGCACAAAGGAGGTCCTTAATAAATACTTGTTGAATTGTACAGACCGGTTATATCAATGTTTCTCAAAATTTTCTGCAAAGGTTCTCTTTTTTCCTAAGCTTTACTGATATTTTTCCCCCCATTACAGTAATTTTCTGATATATCACTTCCTCACCACAGAATTCTTCCCCTGGAATAAAGAGAAAGCTAAACAAAACCAATAAAACACATACTATCAGACAGGTTGTACAAGATTTTCACACCTACAGTTTTAAGTCTGTGTTGAGATATAAGAAACAGGATTAATCATTTAATAAGATGAAAACCGATCAATGAAATTACATTTAGTGTTACTTTTAACTTATATTATCATAGTCACTGCATGAACTATTTTGGTCCGCTTATTTCAATTTGTATCATTTCAAACAAATCTCCCCCTTTCTCTCTGAATCCCTCATATTTGTAGTTTCTTAGAGTACAGTAATATTTTATTACATTTATATATTAGTTTACAGGACAGTTAGGTGGCACAGAGGATAGAGTGCCAGGCCTAGAGTCAGGAAAACTCATCTGGTCTCATACACTAGCTATGTGACCCTGGGCAAGTCATTTAACCCCGTTTGCCTCAATTTCCACATCTATAAAATGACCTGGAGAAGGAAATGGCAAACCACACCAGTATCTTTGCCAAGAAAACCCCAGGTGGGGTCATGAAGAGTCAGACGCAAATGAAATAACTGAACAACAAAAATCATAGTTTATGCTCTCGATTGGTCAGTTTCACCACTGGCCAGTTGTAGACCAGATTACACTATACCCCAGTCATATTCTTGTCATATCATTTATATATTCAGCCCTTCCCTTCCACTTTTTGCTCTGGGAACAGTAATCAAATCAATACTCACTCTTGCAAAGGGCATATCAACTAATTTCCACATAATCCCATTCACTATCCTGTAGCTTAGACCAAAACAACTTTCCTTTTCCACAATGCTCCTATACAAATTGTCTTTCCAATTAGAATGTCAACTCCTTGAGGGTAAAGACCTTCTTGCTTTTTTTTATGTGTATCCCCACAAACATCACCTGGTGCCTAGTATTTAATTAGAGTTTAATAAGTGGTTTTTTTTTAATTCATTTCTGAATCTATTTCCCCAGATAATGGGCATCCATTTTATTCCCAGTTTTTTAAAAGTGCCATTACAAATATTTTGGTCTACATCTTCCTCTCTTGTCATTGACCTCCCTGGGATACCAACCTACTTATGGGGTCAAAGGGTAAAATGGTATGTGCATGTGAGAGATTTTTCAAAGTATTTAATAACTAATCTATATATTTCCAAGTTTTTTTTTCAGAACTACTAAATCAATTCAGAGTAGTTTACTACTAGTGTGTCTACCCCTCAAATACTGACTAATGCCATCTTTTACTAGCATGACTAATTTGACAGATGTGAAGTTAAAGCTCAATTATATTAATTTTTACTTATTTGATTCAACTTGCAAAACATTATTAAATGCCTCTACCATGCCAGGTAACACACAAGGTTTTAGGGAAATGACGACAACAAGAAAGAGGAGCTTAAGCAATCTTCTTATAATAATTTGGGTTTTTTCTTTGAAAACCCTTCATAACATTTGATCACTGATTTACTGGGACTGGCTCTTTGACTTAGATAGTTCTGTCAATTTCTTACATATAATCAGATTTTATCAAAGATATTTGATCCCTCCCTTTAGAGTTTACCTTATTTTAGCTGCAATAATTTTGTTTGTGTAAAAGCTTTTTTAACTTTAAACAATCACAATTCCCTATTTTGTCCTTAGTGTCACTAGTTTAATTGTAGATTCTCCCCTTAATTGTTGATTTCTCTTCTCCTCCTTCTCTCTCTCACACTCTCACACTCACACTCACACACACACACACACACAACAACAACAACAACAACATGAACCTTTATGTTTGGGTCATTTATCCTTTTGGACTTTATCATGTTATACTGTGCAAGATGCTGGTCTAAACCTATTTCATAGGTAGTTTCTTCCTTATTTATTAGTTTGTATTCTTGCGAGTTTCTTTTTTTTATTTCTTTTTTTTTTTTTAGGCAATTGGGGTTAAGTGACCTGCCTAGGGTCACACAGCTGGTAAGTGTTAAGTGTTTGGTCCAAGGCCAGATTTGAACTCAGGTCCTCCCGACCTCAGGGCTGGTGCTCTATCCACTGTGCCACCCAGCTGCCCCCTGTATTCGTGTACGAAGGGAGTAAGGAGTATTCCAGTTCACTATTTTTTAATTAAACAATGGGCTACTGTGATTGACTGCTTTTGAACCTTGAATGTGTATGTGCGCGCATGCGCGCACAGACACAGACACAGACACACACACACACACACACACACACACACACACACGATTTAAGGTCATGGTAAGGATGAAGACCAGAGTTAGCAGTTACAACTCAGATGGAGAGGTAGAATGACAACAAATTGTGATCAGATAAAGGAATTTCAGAGTTATGAACATGGAAGTGGTGATTTGTAGGTGATGGTAAGATAAGGGTATGACCATCTCTCTGTGTAGCTACTGTGGGGTGAAAGAGTAGGTCATATGAAATGAATAAGCTGAGGAACTAGAAGGTTAGGTTGTTTCAGGGAATATCAGTGTGTCTGTTGAAGTCCCCTGGCATACGAGGGCAGGAGATGGGGAAGAGAATGAGCTCTGAGTCAGGTGCTGAACTCACTAAGGAAGGAAGGAAAGTGTTCTGGAGGTTACTGGATAACAACCACCAGAATCTTGATTAAATGAACTCACTACTTTAACCAATGAATTGGGGTACAAATGAAAATGCAACCATTCTGAAAAAGGATTTCCAGGAAAGCTGTGTCATGAAGGGAGATCCATGGTTCAGTGAATGCAGGTAGATGGTAAGAGTGGGATAACAAAGTTTCAAATGAAAGCTAGTGGGCAGCTAGGTGGTGCAGTGGACAGACCACTGGCTGGAGTCAAGACAACCTAAGTTCAAAATCCAGCCTCAGATACTTACTAGTGACCCTGGGCAAGTCACTTAATCCCACTGCCTAGCCCCAACCCCCATAATAAAAATAAAATAAAATGAAAGTTAGCCTTTTTTTTTAAAAAAAACTATGGAAGAGGAAGAAAAGAGTCCTTGTCCTCAAAGAGCTTAAATTCTAAAGAGGGAAAACAACAAATAAAAGGGGATTAAAAATTGGAGATGTGAGGAGGGGAGGTGGAAAAGTCCAGGGAGTTAAGGGCAGAACTTGAAGAGGAATGAGAAATAAGCATGGCTGGCCTGAACACTTGGTCAAAATGGAGGTTTCAGGAGGAACTACAATTGAAAGAGAGGTCCAAAAGGGCAAAGGAATCTTCCAAGGTGAGAAGACTGCAGAGGAAGCATGGTACAGATGTCTGGAGAATCAAAAGCAGCCAAAATAGACATTTAGGAGTAAACATGGCTGACCTGGGAATTTTCTCAAAATGGAAGTCTAAAGGAAAAATTTGCTATATGAGGGAAGAAGGTAGAAGGGTAGAGGGATCTTCCAGGGCAAGAAGGCTGCATGGTAAGGAAGGCTGCAGGGTAAGAAAGACAGCATGTATCAGAATGAGAAGAACACTACGGAACAGAGCCAGCAGAGAAATTGAAATAATATTCATATACCATTGTTCGTTCAACTGAAGAGGATCCTACTTGTTTATCAATCTTTGCTATATAACAAAAGGTACTTTCATAAATATTTTAAATGTTGCTATAGTATAAACTGTTCTCTTGGTTCTGCTAAATTCACTCTGCATCAATTCATACAAATTTTCCCAAGTTTCTCTTATTCCTCTCATCATTTTTTAAATTATTTTTTTCAATTAACAAGGATTCATTTTCTTTCTCCCACTCCCCTCCCCACACCTCCACAATTTTTTTTAAAGAAGAAAATATTTTATGAGAGGGGAGAGACACAAGGACATCAGCGAATACAAATTTAGGTAGGTGGCACATTCAAAAGTTTATATGGGGTTTCTTCTAAGCCAAACCCATAACAAATGCAAAGTAAATTTGGAGGGAGAAACAGTACCACCAGAAGGGAATCAAGAAAGATCCGAAGATTTAAAGGAAGCTAAGGATTCCAAGAAATGAAAAGTAGGATAGTTTCAATTCTAGGTATGAGGAATAGTCTACGCAAAAGCATGAAGATGAAAGATAGAATATTACCTAAAAGCAAAAGCAAATGAGGACAGTATGGGTAGAACTGAAATGATGAGAAAGGGAGTAATATGAAGAGAAAGTTAACCTGGAGCCAGAGAGTAAAGAGCTTTAAATGCTGAATAGAAGAATTTATATTTTATCCCAGAGGCATTTTGGCACAAGGGTAAGACCTGGTATGGTCGGACCTATACTTTAAGTATGCCATTTCAGCATCTCAGTGGAGAAGTGATTGTGTTCTTATCTCTATGCCTTTTCTCTCTGGGTCAATGCATACCCTTTGTCTCTGACTTCTAGATGAGATCACCATGTGGGAGTCTGGGGAAAGGGATAAGTCTAGTTAACCATGCTAAAAAGGATTTCCATTCACACACACTACTTTGATTCTAAAAAAAGACAAAAAAATTTGTTCCAAGAATATAAGAGATTAAAGACATTTTCATTTGTTAAAACAATTACTTACTTCACTTTCAGCAAAATGTCTTTCTCCTTTCAGACATAATGAAGATCTTCGAAGTGTCTTCTCATCTCCATCATCAAAAACTGTTAAAAGAAAATAAAAAATGGAAGTTATCATGAGGATCATATAGAGAACAAGAAGTAGCAAAAACAATGACATAAAATATTTATATTTCAACCAAACTTAAATTACTGTTTTGTTTGAGGTCCAAAGAGTAACAGAATTCTGAAAAGTTGCTTTTCCCTGTGTATCCTGTACATACATAAAGAGGTAATAATAAGGACCAAGGATCAAAACATTTTCCATTTGTGACAAGAGGTTGTGGCTAAAATTCTGTATTGCAGTGACTGGTAAAAGAAACACAGCTTACTATATGAATTCATTTAGAGAAAAAATATTCAAGAAATTGGGTCACTAAATCATGAACTCTATGAAAGAAGAAGCTACTTGACATGCTGGAAAGAAGTTATCACAATTCAGATGTTCCTTCCAAATACTAGATATTATAAGCATTTCAGGTAAGCAGGGTTTAGAATAGTGGTTGAGTACTACTCTCAGTAACTTTCTAAACATTGTTATATTTGAAATCCAATTCTCATCATCTTCTCTCTGATGGAACAATCTCAGGTATGGTCTATTAAAGTACCCTTTCACACTTCTAACCAAAAAAAAAAAAAAAAAAAAGTTTTCTTAACAGCTTATAGCTCTAGTAGAATTCCATCTTCATCACAGAGAATAACTTCTAGGAAGAAATGCTATAATTATTTGCCTAGATTTTGTTAAAATTTTTGAATCTCTATTAATTAATGATATTAGTGTATAATTATCTTTCTTACAGTTATCCTTCCCTGGTTTAAGTAGTAAGACTATATTTGTCTTATAGAAAAGTTTGGTGGAATATTTTCTTTCTCAATCTTTAAGAATAATTTGTGTAGTATACAGCAATAAATATTTCTATAAAAGTTTAATTGAATTCTCTTGTAAATTCACTTAGTCTTTTCTTTTACTAATTCTTTTATATTTAGTTCAATTTAGCCATCTATTTTTTTTAAAAGCCAAAATTACTTCCCCTTACCTACTGTGTACCAACTTGCATCTGTTAATTTATTGATGACTGCTTCTTGATAGGTGCCATCTGGATTCTTTACTTCTACAATTGCTCCAACCTAAAACATAAAAAGAAAAACGCTTTACAAAAAAGTTTAATAATGGATGATCATTTTAATATTTTACTTTACATGGTACTTTTTACTTTATCAAGGTAAAAAGCTTAAGATATTTATATAGTTGCTTATACCAATAGTATAGTAGATGATAAAAAGAATCTATTTCAGGAATTAAACTCTTGGCTAACAGGAATTAACCAATTGATAATCACCACCACATAATTCTAAGCTCTGAAAGCAACCATATACCAAAAAGCAGACTATATAGCCAATGAAGAAGGGAAAAAAGGCCACAGGATCAAATTCAGGCAATGAATGCAATTCACAGCATGCATGATCAACTAACCAAACTGAAAAAGTTCTTTTTTAAACTGTTTGAATAAAATTTTTTATTCTCTTTTGAAAATATAATGCTTTTAAAAATTCCTCTTAATTATTTAAAACTTATTTTTCATTTTGGGGGCTTCTCTTCTCAAACAGTATTTAAAAGCCATTTCCCCCCACGTGTGATGTTAATGATAAATTTAACTGGAGAATCTGAGTCAGTAAGTAATTTCACAAAAAAAAAGGTTCCCAAATTTTCTTAAAGAATCCTGCCACACTATTTAAACTAGTATGTGAACAATATTACCCCAACCTAGACACATGAACTACTTTCCATCAAAGATTCAATCAAATCCAAGATGCTTGATTAATGAATACTTAAAACCTCTTCCAGTGGATAAAGAATATAGTACATAATCATATTTATGTCATTTCTGAAAGTGGACAGCAGCTTAGTGCTAATCAGGCTTATTCTGCTTAAAACTGTATGGAACCATGGGGAAAAAAACAAGTGAACTAAAATAAATTTAAATCATATGACTAAAGCTTAGAAATAGCATCAGTATGGAGTGATATTTATGAATTTGTCTATTTTCAACTCAAATGATCTGGGTATAATTTAAGTAAATGTATTAATCTAGTTTCTGGAAGTGTATACAATTATAAATAATCATGTTCTCTGGAAGATCGAACTTATTTTCTTTAGGACCATTTTAACCCGGAACTACCTCTGCATCACTGAAGTGTAAGGAACTGAATATTCTAGGAAGTCTAATCTATCAATAAAATAGATGCAATTATAATTTTTAAGTTTGCTGTACTTGTCTTGATAAGAAATCTGTGGTTTGACCCCTAGTCAAATACAAAGGAATTAAAAACAAATCAAGGGAATACTTTATAATGAAATGAGAAAACCCAAATCAGAAACAGAATGATATGGAGGGAGCAATTGGCTAGGACAAAGGAAACTTGCACAGATAACTTCCTTTCCCCATCTGCCCTATTCAGATCCTACTTCTCAATTATTTAGAGCTGACCCTGAAAACCTCTAGCTGATCATTCTTCTTGACCAGAAAGATAACAAGTGAATTAGAGAATAAAGAAGAAGAACGTTGGTGTACTTAATACATAATGCTACTGGGTGTGCTTGTGTGGTGTGTGTGCACATAAGTACGGGGAAAGGACACAACTATAAAATCAGTATGAATGGATGACTGATAAAACCAAAAGTAATTATGTTTACAAATCTACAAATATGTGCTAAGGACCTACTATGTGCAAAGAACTTATATGGAGACAAACAAATTCTTAAGAATTTCATTTGAAGTTGGGAAGAATGATGGACTGACAGATGAAATCTGTGTTGACGGTAACACAATTTTAGAGGTTTTGCGGGGATGAACTTTCAAGACATAACAAAGAGCATGTAATGATTCTCCCCCCATACACATCCTGAAACAAAGATCATAGGCATTATTATTGCCAAACAATATTAGGCTGAAAACACTGGCAATTATTAATCAACGTTCTAATTTATTATTTCTAAAAAATCTTCATGGGAATGTGAAGGATGTATATGTATGTATATGTTTATGTGAAGGATTACCTTGATAATAATAACACATGCTATTTACATAGTGCTTTAAGACTGATAAAGTACTTCACATCTATTACCTCAACTGACTCTCACAATGACCATAAGGTAGGTAGCACAGGTATCTTTCTTACCATTTTATAGATGAGAAATAGTTAGTCTGTCAACACACATTTAACAAGTATCAGCGGTGAATTTTAAACCCCAAATCTCCCCTTGCTTTAACTCTACTCTTTCTACCATATTATGTGAAGGAAAGAGACAAACAGACTTTCATAGGTTATTTTCTACAGCATACCACATCTTCATACTCCACAGAACTGCAATGCATTGAAAAGATAAGATTTTACTGTTATTTGTTGATTACAAGAAATCTTTTTGACTTATTATAGTAAAATGTAGCTTTAAAAAAGTCTCCTCAAACAAGATGCTTCCATACACTAAATTCATAAAATTTTTTCCACATCAAATGTGAACTTTGTTCAATGATTTGAGTATCAATAAGAAAGCACAAATCAGGGAGAAAAATGTTTACCAAGAGGGCTCATCCATGACAAGAAGAATGTCTCACGCAAAGTTCAAACAGAACAGAGAATTTTTTTTATCCATCCAATTTCTCAGAGCTGCACAAAGAATCAACGATGAAATTCTCTACATATTCCTGTTTATAGATGACACTGTGACATTATAGAGGACAGGCCTTGAAGTCAGGAAGCCACGAGTTCAAATGCTACTTCCAACACATACTAGGCTCTCTGGTCATGCGCAAGTAACTGAACTTCACAGTGTAACTGTTAACTAGTTACCAAATCTGAATATATTACAAACATGCATATGTGTGTACATTCATCTACTTGACAGTACTGCACATGGACAATAAAATGATCCAGAACTGAGCAGCAGAATTCAGAGACCAGGCCTATCTGAAATATGGCACTGTGCTTTCCAATCATACAAAGATACTTGAAAAACCCCATCTTTCTTTTTTTCCCCTAAAACAACAATAATGTCCTGGTTATAAAATGGCTGTGTATTTTGTATTTTTGATCTCAGAAAAATCAATAGCACAAATTGCAAAATAATTTTTAAAAGGGCAGTGGTAAATGCAAGTAGGCTGCAGTACATTGTAAATGATAATAGGCATGCAAAAAGCAACACAAATGTCATTACATTCTGGACATGTATGATCATAAAGAATGATGGGCTGAGCATGTGCTGAAAGTGAAGGAAAACAGGTCAAGGAAAGTGCTATTTCTAAAATCATTTTTAAAAAATTGGAAGCCCTCCAGAGTACTAGATCTAAGAAAGATTTATAGAGAGCTATCGCCAACAATTACACAGGAGGAGAAGATGTGGATATGCTATAATCTCGACCAGTTTAGGACATTCCCATAATAATAACAGTAGCTAACACTTACATTGTGCTTACAATATGCCAGGCACTATACAAAATGCTTTACATTTATTATCTTATTTGATCCTCACAATAACCCTGGAAATTAGGTATTATTACTATGCTCATTTTGCAGATAAGGAAATTGAGGCAAATAGACATTAAGTGACTTGTCCAGGGTCACACATTTAATCTGTATCTGTGGCTAGATATGAACTCAATCTTCCTGTGCTCTATCCACTACTACCTAGCTGTCCATACCAATGAGGTCAGAGATCCAAAGTACAGAAGCACAAGTGAATGGCAATAACTACCTGATAGTAAATCACAGTTCATTATTTTAAAATTTCTGTTCATCATAGAAGTGATTCCTTTGTAATATTCCAAATAATTAAGAAAAGAGAAACATTTATGTGCTCAAGTATTTTATCTTTCCACATATGTAAGATGATTATATATTCCTGGCTCCATACTATTTAATATTCAGTGTATTAACTTATTAATTTCCTGAACACCTAACATCTTAGAATCTAAGAGGACAAACATTCAAAGCAGATGGAGGCAATGTAGATAACTATTTGAGTTGAGAAAACACTTTAAAGAATCTGATATTTCCCAATCAAGACTACTTGGTTAGATACCAAATAAATGAATTACCTTTAGTGGGCCCTTTATGTGGTCATCTTGTACTTCCATTGTTGAAGAATCATGCCTAAATGTTACCTAGAAATTACAAATTTAATTAGTTATCACTTACAAATAAATTCAAGAAGTTCAAGCCGAGTAAAGTATTATTCTCTTTTATCAAAAGTGTTTTAAATTTTCATTCATCCAATTTCCAGCAGTTTCAGTTTACTTAATATCCCAGTCTTGGATAGATTAAGTGAAAATCATACATTTAAAAAATCATGACCAAGTCCATTTCACTACTCAAAATCCCATGATTTCAACTTTAAATTGTTCCATGTTTAAGGACACAACATATTACTCTTTGCTCAATGCTGCTGACTATGACTTCATTGCCTTGCTTTATTTATATTGATGATGAAAAAGTCTCATTCTATTATGCACTTCATGATTCTGTAAAGGTTAAGATTAGTTCAATGAATAAAGCTTGGCTCAATGATGCTAAGAATGAAAGATATAAGAAAAGCATTAATGCTCTAAATTTTCATATTATTTGCAATACCTTGCACAAGATGTATACTGTCAGAGGTGTTATTCCTTATGGCACAAATTTAATTTAAGATAGAGTGCAATATAAAGGGTACACAATAATACTGAAGTACTAGGAGAAAAACAAACTCCATGCTACTTTCAAATCTATGATGCCTGTTTCCAAGCTAGGCACATGCAAAATACCCATGAGAAGACTGAATTCCTGGAGCAAAACTAGCTTAAGAAAACTACTCCTGATTCCTTTAAAAAGGTTTTGTTTGGGGGCAGGAGATTTTGTGATAGCTATCACCAATTGTAGCTTTTATACTACACTTGCCATTGAAATCTATGGCAATTATGTTACATGTTTAATTTGAATAATTTAAAATTCATTACAATTACTAATGCTTCAGTGATGAAACTACAATAAACCTTTAGGAGTCATCAAAATTATCAATATGCCACTCCTCCACCTCTCCTCCAGTGAGAGAATAAATAATCTCTCACTGTTTTATTCTGAACGAGGCTGATAAAATTGAATATTTTCATATTCTCCAGTCCTTTCTCTATCTTCCTATCCTAAAAATTGATTCATTCATCAGATATACTTTCTTTAGATAGCTTCAGTAACAGGCGGGCTGAGTTGACTTTCAGGATAAAGTATCTTGGTGTTAACACTATTAGATCTCAAGATGTTTTAGAAGCCAATTTTTCATTACAATCTTTTTTTTTTCCCTATAAAAGCATCATAATGCCCTTTATAACCATGCTATTTTCCAGAATATAATGTACTCTGTAAGCTGTCTTACAGTCTCCTAATATAGATTCAAAATAAATTAGTTCATAGACAATATAAAATTTGTGGTGAGAAAATTCAGAGTTTGGGAAAAATGGTCTCTTAAGTAGGTTTCACTGTATTATATAGAGACCTGAAACCTTCTTATAAAATACGCTGATTTTTTGCTCCAAATTTGCAACCATAAAACATACTATGCATCATTTTGTGCATGATGTACATGCCCAAATCCTCACTGACATAAATTAATCATATATGAATACTCATAAGAGTACCTAGAAAAAAATTAAGATTTTATAACAATTATTGTTTTCCTTTAAAAATGTTTGTTTTTTTCATTATATTCATCAAAAGTGGGTATCTTTAAGTCAATAAGTCATAATGTTAGAAGTGGCAGTACCCTTATAGGTAATTTAGAGCAGGGGTATCAAACTCAAATAGAAAATGTCCCTGTGGGCCACATGTTGACTTAGAAAATCACAACTTAACATCATCTATGTTGTATTGTATTTTTGTATATTTTGTTAAAATTTCCCAATTACATATTATTCTGGTTCAGCTAGCTAGGTAGACATGTCAAATTTGTGGACAATAAGTCTGACATCTTTGATCTAGAGTAACTCCACCATTTTATCAAATGAGGAAACCGAGGCCTCCGGAGGTTAAAAAAGGACATACAAGAAGTAGCAAGGCCAGATCCTCTAATTTTAAATCTAGTAATCTATTGAAGATGACAAGCTAATCCCTGTTAGAATTAAGGCTAAAATCCAGTTCTTTTGATTTTTAATCCAAAGCTCTAACATATGCTGTAATTCATACTTCCTCGTGTAAAATTTAGTGTTACAGTGTATACACAGAGAGATCTATTACCCTAAAGCCATATCCTAAAGAAAGAGATCTTGATAAAATAAACCTTAGAAATTCTAAAGGAAACTCCATTTATTTATATATACATGTGTATGTGTGTGTGTGTGTGTATAGATATATACATATATATATTTGTATAAACTATCAAGCAACATTCATGAGGTCATAATTCATGATGTTATGGCAAATAAAATTGCTAGTATAACTTAAAGCAATGACATTCAAATTCAATATTCAAAGCATGACATGATATATTTAATAAAGAAAAAAAAACAGTTTAACAATACTCCAATCAGGGGAATCAGAAGAATAGTCTGAGAAGAAGTGCTTTTCCATTCTTGCTATTCTCCTGTTCTCTAGACTAGGTCCCCTTACAACTTACCTGTTCATTCTCACCCACATCTACACTCAGGTGAAGAAACTTCCTCTATCGATGCAAATTAATACCTTCTTGGTTAATTTGTATCTTTAGAGATTTGTCTAGAGCACTGAGAAGTTAAGTGACTTGCCCAGGGTCACAGAGCCAGTCTGAATGAGAGGTGGGACTTTAATTCAGGTCTTCCAGACTTTGGGCACAGCACTTTAGCCAGTAAACCATGCTACCTGGGGGACACTGCTGGAACCAGGACCAGGAGGAATGTGAGACAGTAAATTCCTGGGATATTATATAGTAGTTCCCTGTAGCCTCTCCACTCTCAAGAAAACAAAGAGAATACTCAGGAGGTGCAACAATTATAACACAAAGAGAATAGAGATAGGAATTTAATTGAAGTAAAAAACTTTTATCAAGATCCTATTAGGGATAAGACATTCTGATAGTTGCTGAGGATATATAGACAAAGAAACAACAAGAATTAAACCACTCCTAGTCCCTCAAGGAGCTCAGATGTGGGGAAAGAGATACAAAAAGTACAGGGGGCACACAGATTAATACAATATAAATCAAGAGAGAAGAGAACACTACATGACTGGTAGAAATGAAAAAAGGCTTCTCATAAGAAGTGGTGCTCCTGAGCAGGGCTAGAAGAAAGTCGAGGAGTTCTAAGAAGTGGTGTCAGTCAAGTAGCCTATGAAAAGGGAAAGGGAAATGAAATGTTGAGTTTGGGGAACAAGTTATTAGATCAGTCTGGCTGGAAACTAGACCAATGTGAAAGGGAATAATATGAAACATTTGGAAAGGTAGGTGATGAAAAAAGAATAAAGAATCCTGTTCATTTCTCCATACAGGATTGCAGCTCCACTCTCCTGTGTTTATAAATGGAGTTGTAAAATTGGTGAACAGCTCCTCTCCCATTACCTCCAGAAAGGAAGTAACAAATTTCAATTGCAAGAAGATTACAACTATGTGAAGTGAGAGCAGGAGAGGGCTCAAAGGCTTCTTCTACAGTATTAGATTATACACATGTACAACAGATTGTTGATGGAGTTATGAATATAACTCCAGTCTTCTAATTTTCAGTTATACATATAAGTATGTATGTGTGTGACTATATATATGCGTGTGATTATCTGAAGACTGTACCAATCTACCTTCACATATTTTACTTAATCAAAGGTTTTTGTGTTTTATTTGGAAACCACAATTTGTTAACAAAGTAGCTACTGTGATACATTACCTCAGAGTAAAAAATTAATTCACATAATGAATCTATAGTTTGACTAAAATAAATTCTCAGTATTTTTTTGAATAAGGTACTTAAAATTTTAACAGAATTACAGACTTTCAGAGCTGTAAGAAACCAAAAAGTCATTTAGTCCAATTTACAACATTACCAACAAATGGTCAGCTTAGAATTTAAAGACCTGAAAATCTTCAGAGATTGGGAAGAAGTTCAACAGGCAAAGGTTGGCAAACAACTAAATCTAATCCTACTTGATTTTCTCTATTTTCTCTAACAGTAAAATAAGGAGGTCTATACTACATGATCTTTAATGTCCTCTTCTAGTTTTAAGATTCATGATTCTAAACATAAGCATCAGAGCTGAATAGAAAATGGCACTGCTACATTAGATAATTGTAATAATTACCTAATTTTATTCCAAGCATATACTAAATTGCTGTTAATGATTTGTTTTATTATGCTTTCTTACAGTGACTACCAAGATACCAGATTATATTTAATAGGAAGAAAAAAACTCTCAAATTTAACAAAAGTTAGAATTTAAATATTATTCTGGATACCCAAGTTCACTGTATATATAGCTAAGAAAATCCAAATACCTTGACTTTGACAAGTCTCTTTGTGGTCTTGATCTTGGCTTCACAGAAAGCTCCTCTGTATTTAGCACTCACATCAGTGCCCACTGTCAAATAAGGAGGCTCATCAATGGCCTGAAAAAGAAAAACATGATGAATATTTAATCTCTCCAATTTTTTTCTATCAATCAGTTCCCAAAACAGTAAATTTAGTTTTATTATTACTAAAAGAGAAAACGTAGGATCGCTTTATAAATCCACTGTCAAGAACATTTCACATCATCTAATAAAATGCCACAGTTATGTTTGAAAAATAATCAAAGTTCTTCCCACAAGGCCTAATGTTAAACAGGCCAAAGTTTGATACTTTCATCTACTCTATAAAAACCATATTAGACAAAACAAAGTTAGAGGGACATTAAATTCTCTAGGTAAACCACCTTGGGTCAAAGGATATGAACAGGCAGTTTTCAAAGAAAGAAATCCAAGCTATCAATAATCATATGAAAAAATGCTGTGAACAGCTAATAATCAGAGAAAATAAAATTAAAGTAACTTTGAGGTTCCATCTGATACCAATCAGACCAATAAGGATGACGAAAGAGGAAAATGACAAATGTTGGAGATGCTAGAGGAAAACAGGCACACAGCAGCATGGTTCTGCAGTAGATAGGGTAATGCGTCTAGAGTCAGAAAGACCAGAGTTCAAATTTAACCTCAGAGGCTTACTAGCTATGTGACTTTCAAGTCACTTTACCTCTGCCTGCCTCTATTTCCTTAACTTAAAATGGAGATGATAACAGCACCTGCCTCACAGGGTCATTGTAAGGATCAAATGAGATATATTCGCAAAACCTTAACACAGTACTGAGCACACAGTGGGCACAATATAAATGCTTATTCCTTCCCCCTTTCTCTCCAGCCCCACACTCAACCACTGTGCACTGCTGGTGAAGCTGTGAATAAGCAGCCATTCTGGAAAGCAATTTTGAACTATGTCCATATAAAGGTACCAAGCTATGCAAACCCTTTGATTCAACTATACAACTACTAAGCTTATACTCCCAAAGGATACAAAGAAAGAAGAAAAGGATCTATATGTACAACAACATTTATAGCAGCTCTGTTAATGTTAGTCAAAAATTAGAAGCTAAGAGGTGTCCTCCAATTGAGGAATTGGCTTCAGTAGCTTTTTGAGGTATCAAAATCTCTGCAGCCTTTCTTCTCCTACATTCAAAATTTTTAACCTCTCCAGTTATCTGTTAAGGGGAATAAAGTTCACTAGAGTTAATGCTGTTGGCGCTCAAGTGTTAACTGCGATAATCCAGTGTACTCCACCACCAATGATAATATAGCAGGCCTTGGTCGAAACAGGGTATAATGATATTACAAAACAGCATTGATAGGGGTCCTGTTATACACATTACTCCTCATTCTTATTAGCAGAGAAGGATCTATTAGCTAACAGGCAAATCAGGACTGCCAAATATGAGGGAAACCATCTTTGAAATCCTGAGCCTATCTGTTAAAAAAAAAAAGTTCTTGAAAGCAAACAGTTTCTCCTCTGGCAATATCAGGGCATTAAAGAATACTATTACTTAAAAGAAGAAAATAACTTCATTGTTTTTCTAAATTTTTGGAAACACCTTAAAACTCAACAAATTTTGTTATTTTGTGTTTTTCTTTATTAATGAATGGGTGTCAGCAAAAATATAAGAGCAAGCGTGCTTGTTTTAGTGAACTCTAGGATACAATATTTTTCATGAGGGGGGAAATCTTGTAGGAGAAGAAAAAAAGATGTCAAGATTAATCACATGGTATATAAGTAGTGCCAGTGAAGTGGGCTATCTGACCTCATAGTAATAACTAATTCAGTGCTCTAAACTGACCAATAAGTATATGCATATATCTTCTCATTTGACACAACTTTGTGAGATAGATAATACAAGTATTATTATCTCCATTTAAGAAATAAGGAAACTGAAGTTTAAAAAGAGTAATTTGTTCATGCTCCCAGAGCTAATGGCACAACCGAGCCTCAAAATTAAAACCTTTTCACTTCTATTCTAGTACTTTTTCCAAAGGAGATAACATATATAAAATGCTTTGTAAACTTGAAAGTACTACATAAGTACTAGCTAAAATTACTATTCATATCCTCTTCTAGCTCTACTTCTGATTTTCCAGACTTTGCCAACAAGCCTCATCTGCCATTTCTCCCTGAAACTCCCCTCAGTGCCTAGGAGCTCTTCAATCTGACATTCCTCTGCCATTCAGGCATCATTCTCTAGATTGGGCTTTTAACTTTGACACCAAGGCTACAGCATGGATAGCTTCATCTGCCCCCACATCCTTCATTTGTTTTTTTTATGTGTCGTCCTCCTACGTTAAAATGTAAGCTCCAGGGGAGCAGGAAATAACTTTCTTTTTGCTTTTAGAGTTTAGCATAGTGTTTGGCACATAGTAAGTGGTTAATAAATACTTGTTGCCTCGCCTCATCGTTGCTATTATTTTTCCACTTCATCATGTTCAGCCAAAGGTTACAATAATTAAGATATTTTCCTCCTAAGAATCTAATAAAGTTTAAATAAAATTGGAACAGTATGGTTTTAAAAGTTTTCTAACACTATCAAATACAAGAATAAAACAATTCTCTGTAAAATGAATTAAAATCTGGCCTCAGATTCTGATCCTGATCTTGATCCTGGCAGTAAGTTGTCAGCCTCAGTTTCCTCATCTGCAAAATGGGGATGATAACAGCAACTACCTCCCAGGGTTACTGTGAGGATCAAATGAGATAATATTTGTAAAGTGCTTTGCAAAAACCTTAAAGCACTATAAATGCTGCCTCTTATTTCTCATTAGACAGAACTTAAAGCCATTTACATATATATGTATATATACACAGTACACACACATGTGTATACATACATGTCTGTGTTATACACATATGTAGTAGGATCATAAAAAGTCTATAAATAGTATTCATAATCAGATACTAAAGGGGAAAACATTGGTTTAGATATACTCTCAAAAAGGGCTTAAGTTTACAAACTTGACCTCTCTAATGCCACATGCAGCACTAGCTTTCATGCTTCACGTAACAATAATGTTTATGTATATATATTTTAGTTTACTCTTTAACCTGATATTGAAAATATAAGAATTTTGAAGCCATACATTTAAATAAAATTAGAATTATGAGATTAAAAAAAACTTCAAAGTAGTAAATTTTATGTCTAAACCAGGCATCAAACAAGTGACATTACAATTACATATGGGCATGCCCAACTGAAATAATCATAAAATCATCAAATTTTCCTAACTTGTACTTTCTTTTTATCTGTACCATTCAAAGATCAAGAGATTAAGAGTCTGAAGGGGCTTCACAAGTCAGCTCTTTCAATCCTTGTATTACCAGGAATTCCCCTCCACATCTCACTTTACAAGTGGTTATCTAGCCTTTGCTTATAGTCCTCCAGTGAGAAGGAACCCACCATTTGGCATGGCTGCCCAGGCCACTTTATTACACCTGAAATTGTTTGGAAATTTTCCCTCACTAAACTTGTCTTTTTTGCAGCTTCCAAACACTGCTCCAGTACTGTCCACTGGGACCAAGAAAAACAAATTTAATCTCTCTTTCACTGGATAGCTCTTCAAATACTCATCTTCTAGAACCCTTACTAAAAAAAAAAAAACAAACCAAACAAATGCAAAACTAGATTTATCAAACCTGCTCGCTCCCTTACCTTCCTTTTCCTAAACCATGTTTTAATTGAAAAAACAAACCCATCCACCAAAAAAGTCCTACCAAGTCCTATTAAAAGTTAAACATTTTCAAAGTAAGTTTATAAAAAGCAAACTAAAAAAATACTTATTGCACAAAATATATAGATTATGCTTTTTAAAAGTGATCGATTTATTACCAGACTGTGGTCAAAAAGAAAAGAGTTCACTCTAACTGCTATCCATACATTCTCACTTCATCTCTCACAATCATCTGTTTCATAATTTCACTCTGCAATTTCAGGCTTGACAATCTCACCCATGGACTCAATTTTTTTCTCTCTGTAGATGAGACTTTAGGTGTAGACAGAACTCCAGAATTCTCTGGTTGAGAGAAGAGTCTTTGTCTAGGTAATGTCATTATATTTAACAAACATCTACTGAATACCTTCGTTGTCCAAGGTAGTAGGTCAGACACTCAGTGGGGATACAAAAGTGGGTGCAAACATACCTACACCTCTAGGGAGTTTACAATTTATAAGGGGACAATATGACATGTGCAAAAATAATAATAAAAACTAGAATATACAAAGTAGAACAAATAAAGTGCTATGAAAAATTAGTTATGCTACTGTCTCTCTCCTCTGTCTTCCATGAAAAATTTACGGCAAATTTTTTTACTATAACCAATGCTTGCACTTTCTCATTCCATTTTGCTACTCAACCCTTAGTTTCTAAAGGTTTCTAGATTGGTTTCTAGACTCCTCAGCCCATCCTCATTCCCAACAATTCTGCTGAAACTGCTCTCTCAAAAGTCATTGACTACCTAATTCCTGAATCCAATGGCTTTTTCCCAGTCTTCATCTGTCCTGAGCTCTCCATACCACCTCATATTGTTGACCACCACCTCCTTAATACATCCTTGGCTTTAACTGGCAATTTCATCCACTCTCAGATATTCAATTTATCTCTTCTATGAAGATTTCCAAATTTCTTGACCTGGCTCCTAAACTCTATCTGCTCAGAGATGGAGTTGCCAACTCCACTTGCCAACATCATCATGCCTTAAACTAAACTTATTAATCTTCCCCTAAAACCTGCTCTATCTTTGATTTCACTATAGCTATCAGTGAAAATACCATTTACTCACTTTCAAAACCTTGGAGTATTCACTCTCCTTTACATACACTCAATTTTTAACTCATATAATTAAATCATGTAAGTTCAAATCAGTCAGTCAATAAGCATTTATTAAGTGCCTACTACACACCTGGGACTGTACCCAAGTACTGGTGACACAGAGAAAGGCAACAGACGGTCCTTGTCCTATGGGAGCTAAAAATGTGCAAACAGCTATGTACAAACAAGCAATACTAGATAAACAGTTAATAATCAAGAGGGAAGGTATTAGAATTAAGAGGGATAGAGAAGGCTTCCTTATAGAAAGTGGGCTTTTAGCTGGGACCTGAAGGCATCCAGGAAATCCAGGAGGCAAAGATGAGAAGAGAGAGCATTTCAGGCATGGAAAATGATCACCGAAAACGTTCAGAGTCTTGACATAGAGTGTCTTGTGTGAGGAACAGAAAGGAGGCCAATGTCACTGGATCATAGAGTACTTGGGAGTGTAATGGGTAAAAAGACTAGAAAGTTAAGGCAAGAAGTAGTTTATGAAGAACTCTAAATGTCAAATGGAAGCAATGGAGTTTACTGAGTAACAAAAGTGATATAGTTGGGCCTGCTCTTTAGGAAAATCACTTTAGTGGATAAATGGTGGATGGACTTCTGTGAGGAGAGACTTGTGAAGGAAAACCAATCATCAGGCTACTGCAACAGCCTAGGCATAAGGAGATCAGAGCTTGCACTAGAGTGGCGGCAGAGTCAGAGGAAAGAAAGGTATATTCAAGAGATGTTGCAAAGGTGAAATTAACAAACCCTGGCAACAGACTGGATACAGAGAAAGGGGGAGGGTTGTGAGAGACAGAGAAGAATCAAGGAAGACACCTAGGTTTCTGCCCAGATGGACTAGCACAGCGATGCCCTTGATAGTAATAGGAAAGGTGAGAGGGTTTGGGGGAAAGATAATGAGTTCTGTTTTGGACATATTGAGTTTAAGATGTCTACTGAACATGCAGTCTGAGATGTCTGAAAAGGCATTTAGAGATGTGAGGGTGGGGGTCAGCAGAGAGATTAGGACTGCAAATGTAGATTTGGGAATCATCAGCATAGAGATGGTAATTAAATCCAGGGGAGTTGATGAAATTACCAAATGAAACAGTACAGAGGGAGAAGAAAAGCCAGCTCAGGAGAAAGTCCTGGAGGGCATCCAAGGTTCACCAGCTTGACCTAGATGAAGACCCAGCAAAAGAGACTGAGGACTGGTTTGATAGATAGGTAGGAGAACTCAGAGAGAGTAGTATGTCCTGAAAAGCTAGAGAGAATAAAGTATTAAGGAGAAAAAGCTGATCAAAAGCACCAAAGGCTGCAGAGAGGTCAAGAAGGATGAGGACTGAGAAAAGGCCACTGGATTTGGTAATTAAGAAATCATTGGTAAATTTGGAGAGAATAATTTTAGTTGAAGATATTTGAAAAAGCCAAACTGTAGAGAGTTAAGAGAGTGAGGGGGTAGGAAGTGGAGACATCTATCATAGACAGTTTCCTCAAGGAAGTTAGCCACAAAAGGCAGGAGAGACATGGGCCAAGAGTTAGGGATAGATGGATCAAGTAAGAGTTCTTTGAGAATTGGACAGACATGGACACTTTGGTAGGCATTAGGGAGTAGTAGCAGCCAGCAGCAAGGTAGAGACTGAATATAAGTGGGAGAGTGAGGATGACCGAGGAAGTAATCTGCTAGAGGAGATGGGATGGAACGGGATCATTTGTGCATATAAGAGATAGCCTTAGCAAGCTAAAGGGCTACCCTTTCAGGTGAGACAGGGTGAAGGAAGAATTGGTGGTAGAAGACATTTGGGTGATATGAGATAAGGAGGAGGGGAGAAGACTGAGCTCTCAGTGAATAGCTTCAATTTTTTTCTCTTAAAAAATGAGGCAAGGTTCTTAGCTGAAAGGCTAGGGGAGAGGAACCATAGAAGGTTTAAGGAGGTATGAAAAGGTTTAGAAGAGTCACAGTGAGTGTGACAGTGAGTTAATAGGGGAAGCGTAAAATGATTGCCTAGGAAGTAGTTATGGACTAATTGAGGTTATGTAACATGAATTTGTTGTGGATCCAGTCAGGACAGTTCTGTGATTTTCTCCATCTTCATTCAGGAGCATGTGTGAAGGAGCAAATGCAGCAGGTGGTGGGAGTGATCCAAGGCACCCAGAGTAGCCATCTTGTTATTTACTGCCCTGCTATGCTTCTCTGGATTTTAACATCCTCCCAGTAGCTTCATCATCCTACAAGATCACATCAACCCTAAAATTAACACGTTGCCAACACCTTCCAAAAGAGGCATTTTCACATACTCCTAGTTAATAGAGTCTCTGTCCTTACTACTTTTTATATTTTTGTATGGACTCTTACGTGTACATGTTATCTCCCCCTATAAGTGAACTCCTTAAAGGCAGAGGTTGTTTTAGTCTTTGTATCTGGTGCCTACTAAATGATTTCCTATTTTTAGGGGACAAAGGGATGAAATGGAAAAGGCACTGTACTAGGTAGGAGTCTGAAGATCTTTCTAGTCCAAGATATCTGTATGACCTTGAAGAAACCACTTAAACTCACTCAATTTTTCTCATATCTAAAAAAAAAAAATAGAGGTAATAACTTCTGTTCCTGAGGGCTCACAGGCTGACTGTAGGCATCAAATGAGAGGCTGCATGTGAAAGTGCATAACACCTTGATTTTGGGGGAAGCAGAGAGGTCAGAAAGCAAAAAAAAAAATATTGTTCTTTAGTTTCAAAAAAGTTGGAATGTCTTTGTTTAAACAACAGCCATTGATAATAGCTTCTCTTAAGACAATATAAATACCTCATAGATGCATACAAGAGTTGTGTGCATATAAAAATCAGAACAATCACACTAAATTAAGCATCATTTATACAGATAGACACAACTGCTCTCCAATTCAAAGAAAATAGACATTAATTATCAGAATCTCCAAAGATGGTCATCTGCTAATTTAAATTCTTTTGATGAAATGAGCTGAGAAATATGATTATGGCAATTTTCCTATGTCAAGATAGATATAAGCCTTTCTCCTTAAAAGATTATCTTCTGTGGGCAAAGATTTAATAGTCATTTTAGAGGCTTTGATTTAAAAGGAATGTAAAAGAAGATTCTGAAAGGACTCTCCTCTTCCAAAATGATTGTGTGGAAGACTTGAAAACTTAGCAAACCATCTAATCGAGTCATTTACTGGTTTAATTGGCAGTGAGTGTTGTCACTTGGACAAGCCAGATGGTAGGGCAGCACATCGTAATTATATGCTCCAATTAATTTCTTAAATGTGCTTTGCCACAGAAATCTTAAATCATATGATACCTATAATCTATGTGGCAATATGAAAAAAAATTTCCCAATCAATCAACAAGTATTTAGTAAGCATTCACTATGTCAGATATTAATGCCTAATTGGTTTTTACTAAAAAATAAAACAAAACACAGTAGTCAAAACACATAAGGCTCAAAACAAAAGCATCTGGAAATTTCTAAAAAATAAAATAAAAATTTCAGTTAGGAAAGAAAACAACATAGAAACCAAAGTAAGGCTCTACACTGGAGAAGAGATAAATATTTAAGAAATTGTCAACATGGGCTATGTATTTATTATAATGTTACAGAAAGTCATTAATATAAATATATTAGAAGTCTATTAATATTCAAATAAGGTACTAGCAATATTACAACTGTATGAAACTGCACACTGGTTTCCTGGGCAGTATTCTTAACTGATGAAGTCACTTTGTTAGAGCATACCAACAAAAAAAATACCATGGTATAAAAAGCATTTATCTCAAAAATAAAACAAAGCAAAACAAAATCCCTTAAAACAAAATGAAAGAAAACCCATAAAAATAAATTTTAAATACTTTCTTAAAATTCTGCTAAATAAGAAAAAAATCAAACTAAATAAACTAAAATTAGTTTCACATCTCTGTACTCCAGTGAGAAGAGAACGTGGGAGTATGAAGAAGAGTTCGAGGTCTGATTTTGCCACCAATTAGTGACCATGGGTGTGTTGCTTTGCTTCTGTGTTAGTATTACTCATCAATAAAACAAGCATACTAATTACCTCTTATCCTACATCACAGGGTTGCAGAAGAGACACAATGATATGTAGTAATCAAAGTCACGGTATCATAAATTGGGAGCTAGAAAAGACCTTAGACTTCACCATCTACTATAATCCTTCATTTATAAATGAGGAAACTAAAGGCAAAAATAACTTGCCCAAGGTAACACAGGTAGCAAGAGGTTCTCTTGTCTTATGTTATCTTAATATCTTCACCTGCTCCCATTGGTTCAACTATCATCTCTACATACATGGCTAGCAAGATCTATATATTCAATCTTAGTCTCTCTCAGCAACACAGTCCTGTATCCTCAGCTGTTTGTCAGCAATTTCTTTTTTTTAATTAATTATTTTTAGTTTTCAACATTCACTTCTATAAGCTTTTGAGTTTTTAATTTTCTCCTCCTTCCTCCCTAAGACAGCATGCAATCTGATATAGACTCCACATATACATTTCTATTAAACATATTTTCACATTAGTCATGTTGTAAAGAAGAATCAGAACCACAAGAAAAAAGAAACAAAACAGAAGGGGGGAAAAAAAGGACAAACAGTATGCTTTGATCTGCATTCAGACTCCATAGTTCTTTCTCTGGATGTTCATTGGCAATTTCTGACTGGATGTCTTGGCAGACATCTCAAACTTGACATGTCCAAAACAGAATTTAATCATCTCTCTCCTCAAACTCATTCCCCCTTCCTAATTTCCTAGTTTTTGTCAAGGGTAACACTATTCTTCCACTAACTCAGATTTTCGAACTTGGAGTTATCTTCAATTATTCATTCTAGATGCCTCTCATGTGCTTCAAAATATCTGAGCATTACACTTGTTTGAGATGGTATGTGTGTGTTTCGGTAAAAGTATTTCAACACAATAGTACCTGGGAAAACCTATATTGCTACCATGACACTAATGGAAATGTGAGACCTTCCTCAAAGCCTAAAATAAATCTTCAGAAACAACTGCAAAAATGACACAGATATTTTTAACTTGGATCAAATTTCTATTGTTATTGTTTAGTCCTTATCAAGGAATATAAGCACCATAGGAAGGCAAACAAACCATTCATTCAAATACATGTGACAATTAAAACACAGTGATTTCAAAAATATTTAAGGGATTACTACACTTCGCATAAAAATTGGGAATTTCACTTAAAGAGCTTTCTCACTAGAGAATCAAGTACAAAGCCTCTTAGAATACATCTGTGTAAGAAAATTAATAAAAATATACCATATTAAATTCTTATATTAAGAAGGCTAGTATGTAACCTTTGTATTTGTCAATGCAATTTTAAGAAAAAAGAACTGAGTACCATGAAGAAAGAACCTTCCAAATTCAATCCAGGTATGAGGATTATAGGTAAACTCTAATTTACAAGCATTATGTTTAATATTCAGTATAAAATGACAAGCCAGTATTCCAGCAGGTCAGTTCTATATTCAAATTATGACTGTTTTTCTTCTCTATCACAAATCCTCCCAATGTTCTTGTTATTTCCACCCAGGGATGTACTGAAGAGTGACTGTTAGCGAAATTTGCAGTGTAAGTATTTACACCTAAGAAATCAACAATCAAATCCAGGCTTGATTTATTGTTTTGTTGATTGTCTAGATTTAAAAAAGTACTGACAATGTAGATTAAACTTAAAAGTATCTATGCATATTTCCCCCCTTGGAGAGCCAAGTTGTAAAGTATTTACCAGGACATTCTTTTACCGTTCTATGAAGACTGCTTGAACTCAGAAGCATAGTAGAAGGCTCAGTGTATATAATCATCACCAGACTAGAGTCTTAGTGACTGTAGGTTAACAACAACAACAACAATAGCTGGCATTTATAAAATGTTTTTAGATTTGCAAAGTGCTTTTCTCCATTATCAAGTTATTGAGGCTCAAAAAACCTCTGTTTGCATCCCAGCAACCAGTTCTCTTCATTAATGAAAACCATATCCAGAAAAGAATTTTCCCTTATTGGTTCCTCAACCATTTGAAGGATGAAATTATCATTAAGGCAAGTCAAGAAATTATTAGCTGATCTGATTTTTGCAAAATGTTCACAAAGGTATCCAGATATTTGAAGTGCTTCATCAGTACTATATCATGCCTCTGTGCCTGGCTTTGATGTTCTTTTTTCGAAACTCATCTACTTCCTATTTTCCCCCCCAATCCTATGACAAAACCAATTGTTTTGTCTCTAGTGGTGTTCATAAAATCAAAGACATAGAGTTAGAAGGGGCCTTAAAGGCCACCTAGTCATTGATGCAAACACTCTCCACCAAGCTTCCTCTCTGTAATTTCTGGTTTTCTTCACATGAGTATAACTTTTTAATAAACAATGTTACTGTTCAACATTCACCTCTTTACCTATTTACCTTTCTGTCTGCTTATTTACGAACAGACATTTGAAGCCAAAGGTTTTATACTGGTTTCACTACTGACTCCCTTCTCGGATGTTGTCTCCTATGAACTTCTGAGCATCTCAATTGCTGTTCTTCCTTTATGAAATTGAATTTGATACGTAGGCATTTTTTTCTCCCTCCTCTATCCTTTTATTTTATTTACTCTTTTGAGTAGAAACCAGCAAATAAGCTCTTACCAGTCTTTGTTAAGTACCCTCTACCTCTAGAACTGAGTCTATCATTCTTCTAATCCAGTGGTTACCAAAGGTTTTTGTTCCACAAAATCCCTTCAACAACAAAGTGTTTTGAACTCCAAGAGTAATATTACCCCAAATATTCTTTTAGATTTATTCATTAAGTATTTACAATAACTACAGTATCTTTTACTCAAAAACTCCAAATTAAAATTTACATTAATTATAATTACAGAATATGAAATTTTATTTTATATCTAAGTATGAAAACTCTAAACATACCTGATGATAAAAATGATTACAAATACTTTATGTGGGACATTCAATAACTCAGTATTTCAATAAGAATTGAAAGAAGTAATCTACAAAGCTTATATGGATAATATTATATAAATATTTTTATGAAATAAGCTACAACTTGGAACATGTTGGACAATATAATAATAATGTAAAACTTAATTTCGATGTTGAATGTTTAAATTTGAACAAAACTTTTCAATATTTAGCTCACACCAGACAAACAGTCTTAAATCTGTTGCCCCATGTAGATTATTTCTGTAATTTGACTTAAAAATAAAGTAAAAATGTTAGCTCAGTTATGTGGCAGAAAATGAAGGGATAATATTATAAGTTCTTTTGCTATAAGATGAAAATTCATTTTTTAAAATCAACCTAACCAACTGATGAAAATGAATGGCTAGTCATGATATGTGTAAAACATTTACTTTTCTATTGGCTTATGACCAATGCTGTATTAATAGATATAAATGTGTTTCTTGTTGTTCGTCATTCATACTTGAAG
>NW_020954576.1:10067157-10282656 GCF_900497805.2 Vombatus ursinus
TCCATTTCAACATATGAAATGGAGATGTCTACAAATTTGTGCGCCTACATTTCTTTTGGGCTACTGTGTCTCTGCTTTGCTCATAAAACACAGCACCTTCTTTGATGCTGGCATACCATACTGGGTGGTCCTGTGCCAGAATCTCCCATGTCTCACAATCAATACTAAAGTTCTTCAGAGAGACCTTGAGAGTGTCCTTGTATTGCTTCTTCTGACCTCCATGTAAGCACTTCCCTCTACGTAAACATGTTTGGCATCCAGACTATGTGGCCAGCCTACTGGAGTTGTGCTCTCCGAAAGAGAGTTTGAATGCTTGGCAGTTCAGTTTGAAAAAGGACCTAGACAGCCAGTACCTCATCTTTCCAGGTAATCTTCAGAATCTTCCTAAGACAACTGAAAAGGAAACAGTTCAATTTTCTGGCATGGCACTGGGAAACTGTCCAGTTTTCACAAGCATACAACAATGAAGTCAGCACAATGGCTCTGTAGACCTTCGGTACGTTATATAGGCAGATACCTCTTCTCTCCCACACCTTCTTTCAGAGCTTCACAAATGCTGAGCTAGCTCTGGCAATGAGTGCGTCAATCTCATCATCTATGTGGATATCCTGGGGAAGTATACTACCAAGGTGAACTTATTCACAACATTCAAAATTTCTCCATTTGCTGTAACTCATGGCTCCACATATGAATGTGGTGGTGCTGGCTGGTGGAGAACCTCTGTTTTCTTGGTGTTACATTATCATGCCAAAATTAGCACAAGCAGCAAAGAATCAATCCATTCTCTGTTGCATCTCAGTCTCAGAGGCTACACTGAGGGCACAATCACCCATGAACAAAAAGTTACGCACCAACTCTCCCTCCACTTTAATCTTGGCCTTTTAGCCTTTCAAGTTAAATAGTTTACCGTTAGTATAATAACTGATCTTGATGTCCTTTTCATCATTATTGAAGGCATCTGACAACATCAGGGCAAACACTATGCTAAAAAGCATGGGAGCAAGCATACAGTACTGCTTCACTCTATTGGTAACTGGGAAAGAGTGGGAGCATCATCCATTTATCCAGAACCCATGCAAGCATGCCATAATGAAACCAGCATACAACATTAATGAACTTCTCCAGGCAACCAAATTTTGCCATTATCTTCTACAAGCTCTCATGACTGACAGTATCAAAAGCCTTGGTCAGGTTGATGAACACTGTATACAGACCTCTGTTCTGCTCCTGGCATTTCTCCTGGAGTTGTGAAGTAACAAACACCATGTCAACTGTTCCTCAGCCCTTTCTGAAGCCAAGATGGCTCTCAGTAGGTCATCTTCCAGGTGAAGGATCAGCCAATTAAGGAGGACTTGGGCAAGAATCTTGCTGGCAATGACTAAGAGAGGAACCTCCCTCACCCCTCACTACCCACCCCCCATGACTACCACAGGAGAATCTGCTCTGAAAGCTATTTAAGGACCAAAGACCTCTGGTGCATCTCAACTGCTCAGCGCTGACGGAGTCACACTGAACAGTGATAAGGATATGATACTGGAGAGATGGGCTGAACGCTTCCATAGTGTTCCCAACAGACTATTATCACCCAATGCTGAAGCCGCTGACTGTATCCCTTAGATTGAAATCAACCCCTCTTTAGCAGAACTTCCAACTAAAGAAGAAGTATCGAATGACATTAGGCTCCTCTCATGTGGCAAAGTGCTTGGCATTGATGCCATCCCAGCAGAAATCTGTAAGGCAGGGGGTCCATTGCTCATTCAGAAGCTGACTGAAATCTTCCAGGTTACATGGCAAGAGAATGTTATCCCAGATGTAAATGTACTTAAAGTACAATTCTACATAGTTTTGTTTTGATAGCTAGCATTTATGCAGCACTTTAATGTTTGCAAAGTGCTTCATAAATATTATCTCCTATGATCCTCTTAACAACCCTGGGAGGTAGGTACTATTATTATCTCCCATCATTTTATAGGTACAGAAACTAAAGCATATCTCTTCAGATTCTTTCTGACTTGATTTTCTTCTCTTTTACCACTGGCATAAACTAAGTCTTCTCATCAAAACTCTACTAAGTGACTGACCAGTACTGCCAAGCAGCTCATTTCAAAACATTCCAGACAGAAGAAAAGCAACATAAGTGGAAGATAAGCTCAAACTGGAAAACGGTATTAATATTTCAAGGAAAGACAACATAAGGTTTGTTTTTGCAGAATATTTGTTATGTTTGATGATTCTGAGATGGCTTATAATGCATAAGGTGTCCAGTAATCATGGTTTTCAACCAGCTTGACATTTACATTGCAAGAAAACAAATTTTCATAATGTCTTGATCACATGATTACATGGCCGATGAGGTTTGATTATAAGGGAATTAAAATAATAACAACAAACATTTATATAGTGCTTATTAAATATGCCAGGCACTGTACTGTGTTAAACATTTTTATAAATATTACTTCATTTGATCCTCACAACAACCCTAAGATGTAGGAACTATTATTATCCCCATTTCACGGACAAGGAAACTGAGGCCACCAGAGGTTAAATGACCTGCCCAGGATCATACAATGAATAAGTGTCTATGAGGTCACATTTGAAACTAGGTCTTCCTGACTCCAAGCCCAGTCCTCTATCCACCATTCTACCCAGCTCCCTCTAGGCAAAAAAAAAATGGGAATGAAGGAGCTACCCTGGTGCAGTGTACAGAATACAAACAAAGGTTTGTGCAAGATCTGACTTTCCACTGGGGATCAGTTTTTACTCGAATTCAAACCCCTGTGGCAGCATGGAAACAATTAGATAACTGATTATTAGGAATGGTAATAAGAGAGCAGGAAGAGGGGGTTGAGAAATGGAGTTTATACAATATCTGGGGAGCAGCTCAGAGACAGGAAGGATATGAGAGAAAAGGAAAATGCTAACCACTGAGCTATAATTACAGGCAATATATCAGTGGCAAGAAAAGGAAGAAAAGTAATTAAACTGTTCAAAAGCCTCCCTTGAGATCAACCTCATGGCAGGTACTGATGTTGTGACCTACTGTGTGATTGGCCCAGTACAAAGGAACTGGCAGTGGGAGGTGGGTCTACTCAGGGAACAGCTTCCAGAACACTGGAGAGGACCCTTGAAGTCAAGATAGAGGCCAAGATATCTAGATCTGGGGATGACACAAGGTGCTGAAGGGTCCAGAGGCAAAGACAGAGGCCATAATTGGTTTGGTTTTGTTCTATCAATCTTTGTGTCCTTCAGCACTACTTCAAGCTGTGAAACACATAAGGAATGTGAAATTCAATAAACTTATCAATAAGCATTTACTAAGTGCCTACTATATATCAGGCATTGTGCTAGGTACTGGAGACAAAAAAGTAAAACAGTAAAAATGTAATTAATTTCATTGGTAGTGAAAATAGCTTGCTATAGAAACATTGAGACCTTTTCCATTTTCACCATTTATTATCCTCTAAGTTTAATTCTCATGTACTCTTAGAATGATCCACATTAATTGGGTTTTATACTAAGCTTCCCTAGAATTCATTCCCATCACCACCACCACACCCCTCCCCATTTCTTGCTCTTATGAAGATATAATTATGGTCTTGCATTACCTTCTTCCATAAGATTTTATTACTGTGTTAATTTTCCAATCAGATTTGCCCTTGACTGACTATCTCCTCTGCTTGATGAGAAGTTCAAATGTTTGCAGACTGAGGGTCTGCTACATTTCTTTAGCTTCCTCATCATGGTGACTACTTCACATTGGTTAAACTTCTACAGATAAAAGTGATATCCTAAGTTGATGCCTATTCCTTTGTCTGTTACCTATTTTTCTGCATTGATACCTTGTCATACGGAGCTCTTCTGATTGTGTGTCACATCTTCTCATTTTTAAATCTATCTTCTAATTTGGTATTTATTTCAACTTCTGCTCTAGCAACACAAAGATCAGATTCTATTCAAACATCTGACTGATACTATTAACTAATCAATTCATATCCATTATAATCTAGTCCATTTCACTTTTTGTAGTGTTATTTGGTGCTTAACATGCCTTCCTTCTCCTAATTCTTTTTTTGAAATCTAGACACAATGCTTCTGCATAGTTTACAAGCCTCAGGCTTCTTTAATTTCTTACCCTGAACTACATTTTCTAACATTTTTCAACATCTTCCACCATTATCCATATTTACATTAAAGCTGACAAATATTAAAGTATGCTTTAATTTAATTTAAAGGGTCTTATGTAGTTCTTTGAAGCAGATATTGGTGCACAGACATTCTTTTTTAAAATGTCTATCAAAAGCAATAAAAACTGCAAAAATTGCAAAAAAAAAGCAATAAAAAAGCAAGAAAATCCATCATCCCATGAAATTATGTTTCTTGTAGACTTTGAAAATACAATGCCAAAAACCCCATTAAGTATTTCATTCTTGTTTTTCAAGGGTAACTTGTAATAGAACCTTCCATTTAGCTACAACTCTTATTTGTTTCTAGTTTCATTTATATCAATAACATTAAGATTGATATTATTCCGTTCCCTCAATACCGTATCAAATTGTTGGTCATTAGACAAGGATCTCACAGATAGCATGCCAACAGTTAAGTTAATATGACTTTTTGCATTCTTTGCTCTTTTTCCCAACACTTTCCCTGAAAAAGTAGAAGAGAACCATACAAGTATTATAAACTTTTTTTTCCCCATGGTTGCCAAAGCCAAAGAATTTATCACCTTGTGACCTGCCTATCAGTGATAAACTTCTCCATACTTAATAAAACTGATGTATAGAAAATAACCTGTCAAGAGACAAATCTGAAATCTTTCTAGCATGACAGAACTTTCCAGAGTTTGTTTTTTGTTAGTACGTCCTTCAAGAACCTAGGGTCACTTTCAAATGTGTCCAAATAAGACACTTTTGCGGAAGAATATTCACTATTAAAATATACATGTACACATATATACATACATACATAAACACACACATATACATATATATATATAAATACACACACACACACACACACACAAACGTAGCAAGTGAATTATTTGGAATCCTTAATTTGCTGAGGCAATTCTCCGTGTACTTTTTTTGTTTTTGTGAGGCAATTGAAGTTACGTGACTTGCCCGGGATCACACAGCTAGTAAGTGTCAAGTGTCTGGTCTGAGATCAGATTTGAACTCAGGTCCTCCTGACTCCAGGGCCAGTGCTCTATCCACTGCGCAACCTAGCTGCCCTGAGGCAATTCTCTGAAAAGAATTATTCAAAAGGGGCATGTAAAGAGAAACTAATGTAGCCAGAAGTATTACATGAACAAAAGAATGACAAAATAAATGACCTATAAACCCAGAAGAAATATGCAATAAGAGATCCAGTGTAAGAAAGCTACACATAATATATCTGATATAAAAGGGAAAAGGAATACCAGAGCAATAAAAAAAGGCTTTCCCATGATGAATTGAGGCTACTTCCACTTAATATTGATGTCTTAACCTCAAAGTTTTGAATTACCAAAAATAAAAAAAAAGGGGGAACCAAGATAAGATAGTACAGTGAACATATTTTAAATGCCTCTTATGTGCTCATCTTTGCTTATGTAGTTGATTATTCTTCAACTACAAGTTATTTACAGAAAAGATTGTCACTTTTACACATATAATAAAATTCTAGGACCTTATCTGTTTAATCTGACTAGTATAATCCCGAACATCACCACACAAAAATAAGACCTGCAATAAATGCTTTTTTATTTGACAACGAAAGCTTAATTTTAACTAAAATAGCTAGTAAGAGAAAAAGTACAGCGATATCAATCAACAAGCTTTCATTCAATGCCAGGCAGTGTGAAGCACTAGGGATACAAAGAGAAAAAACAAAAACAAACCTCTGTATTCTAGGAGCTTATATTTTAAGGAGGGACAAGCCATATACATAAATTAGTATACAGAATAGAAACAGAAATAGGAAATAGATAGACGATAGTCTTAGAGGGAAAATACTACTGGATAGGTACAGGGGTGGGGAACCTGCGGCATCAGGCCACATGTAGCCTCCTCAAGTGCGGCCCTTTGAATCCAAACTTCACAGAAGAAATATCCTTAATCAAAGAATTTGTTCTGTAAAACTTGGACTCAGTCAAAAGGCCATGTCTGAGAACCTAGAAGGCCACATGTGGCCTCAAGGCCGCAGGTTCCCTACCCCTGGAAAGGAGGATTAGGAAAGGCCTTCATTTTGTGGCACAACTTGAGCTGAGTCTTAAAGGGAATCAGAGATTAACCAAGTTGAGGCAATGGGAATGTTTAGATGGGGTATGATATATAAGTAACAGGAAGGGTGACGAACTGTTGTAGTCAAGGAAAGTAAAATACATAGAGGGGAGTGATGGGATAAAAGACTAAAGGATAAGCATCCATGTTGTAAACAGCTTTAAATAACAAACACAGGAGTTTATATTCAATCCTCAAGGCAAACAGGTTGACACTAGAATTTATTGAGTAGTGGGGTATAAGTCAGTCAAGTATTTATTAAATGTGTAGCATGTGTTCTGGGAAGACTAGTACCTCTAGTGTGATGGCTGCTGAGCCCTTTTCAGGGCTGCTTTCCACCTCTGGTGTCCACCTGTTCCACCTAACTCTCACCTGTGGCTTCAAGAAGCTGTGGCATGTGCAACAGCCACACCGTGGTAAACTATTTTGGCAGACGTGTTAAACCAGGTGGAAGGTAACTGAGGGATCTCAAACCCGTTGGTGAGTTGAGGGGGGTGTCTACCCCAAGCATGTGAAGACTTCCCTTGGTAGAATGGGCAGATAAGAACAGTCTGTTCCAACAGCCATGAAGGCAGCTGAAGCAGGGGCTATGGAATGCTGAGAGTTTGGTTAGACATTGAAGATGCCAAGGTCATTTACTGCACTTTGAGCCATCACCAGTTGTCTTGACTCTGCCCTGTCATTGGACTATGATGACTCTGGAGACGAGAGTGAAGCCAATGACTTCATGTAACTCTGCCTCACTTACATCCAATTTATGCACGAATCAAAGTCATCACCCATACCATTTTACCATTTTACCTATCTCAAAGTCCTGTGGTGACAAGCAAGTGACAAAGCAGTAAGTGAGGATACACTGGGAACTGTAGTCACAATCCTGCATGCAGGCAGCCCAGGCCACAGGGTCATTTTTTCACTGAAAGCAGCAGTGGGATTCGGCAGCCCTCTGGGTATCTGAGGGGTCTTTTAAGAATAGCACTGCTCACCTTCTGGTATAAGGAAGGGGCTAGAAAAGGTGCCCTAAAAATTGTCTGCTTATTCAACCCTGGCCTGATTACTGTGCCAGGGAATCTCTACTCTTGTGGTCAAAACACAAAAAAATGTACAAAAACATCTGCAAAGACAATTCCACTCACCGCTGGTACGTGAAATGTATGCACTCTTATATACAACACAAAATCCAGTAGACCTGAAAGATAAACAGCTCCTGTTGCAATAAAACTCAGCCAGGTATCACATCCAAATAGCAGCCCTGAGTGATACAAGGCTGGCAAATGCAAGCCAACTTACTGAAGTTGGAGCTGGATACACATTTTTCTGGAGTGGCTGCAGTGAAGGGGAGTGCCATGAAGCTGATGTAGATTTTGCAATCAAAATTAATCTAGTCAACAAGCTTATACGCCTCCCCAAAGGAGTGAATGACAGGATCATGACAATGCGTTGTGGGAAAATATCACCCCACCATCATTAGCCTATACTCCCACCGTGAAAAACCCTGATGAGGTCAAAGAAAAATTTTATGAAGACCTGGAGACCCTTATCATCAATACGCCAAAAGAGGACAAGGTTATAATTCTGGGTGACTTTAATGCTAGAATAAGCTCAGACTACCAGACTTAGCAGGGAGTCCTAGACAGGAATGGAGTTGGAAACAGCAACAGCAATGGTCACTTACCACTGAAGACTTGTACATCTTATGACCTTCTCATCACCAACATTGTCTTCCATTTACCTAAACACAACAAAACTTCGTGGATGCACCCTTGCAGCAAACATTGGCATTTAATAGACTATGTGATTGTAAGGAGAAGAGACACACTGGATGTGAGAGTGATGAAGGCAAGGCATGGCTCAGAGTGCTGGATGGATCATAGACTCATCCTCTTCAAGCTAAATATTCGCATTCAACAAAAGCAGTGTCCTCAAGGCAAAATGACTACTAGAAGAATTAAAGTCAACAAATTAGAGCTCTTCTCTGAAAAGGAACAGCTTGTTGCTAACTTGGAGGGAAAGGTGAGCCAACACAGTTGGCAACAGTGGAGCAGAAAAGGAGTGGGCAGCTTTCAGAGATTTGGTGTATAGCACTGCATTTGCTCATCTGGGTCAGGGCACTTGCAAACACCAAGACTGGTTTGATGAAAATGATGAGGAAATTCAGAAGCTACTAAATGAAAAACAAGAACTCCACAGGGTTTACCAGCAGGATAGTGCATCCATCTTTAAGAAGGCAGCATTTAATTCCATCAAAAGTAAAGTAAATGGGGCAGCTAGGTGGCACAGTGGATAGAGCACCATCCCTGAAGTCAGGACGACCTGAGCTCAAATCCGGCCTCAGACCAAACACTTGACACTTACTAAGCTGTGTGACCCTGAGCAAGTCACCTAACCCCAATTGCCTAAAAAAATAAAAATAAAAAAAATAAAGTACAAGCAAAGCTTAGAGAGATGCAGAATTCTTGGCTCAGTAAGAAGGCAGATGAAATTCAGTTTTATGCTGATGGTAACAATCCAAAGTACTTTTATGATGCCATGAAGGCTATTTATGAGCCAAAGACCTATGGTGCATCTCAACTACTCAGTGTTGATGGAGCCATGCTGATTAGTGATAAGGACATGATCCTAGAGAGATGGGCTGAACTCTTCCATAGTTTTCTCAACAGACCATCATCAATCAATGTTGAAGCCACTGACCATTTACCTCAGGTTGAAGTCAATCCCTCCCTAGCTGAATATCCAACTGAAGAAGAGGTTTTGAATGCCATTAGGTTCCTTTCGTGTGGCAAAGCACCTGGTGCTGATTCTATTCCAACTGAGATTTATAAAGTAGGGGTCCATTGCCCAAAAGCTGATTGAAATTTTCCAGGTTATGTGGCAAAAGGAGGTTATCCCCCAGGAGTTCAAGGATGCCTTCGTTGTCCATCTCTATAAAAGTAAAGGAAATAGATTGTCCTGTGACAATCACGGGCTGGGGGGGGGGGGGGGGATCCTCTTTCTTACTCATTGTTGGCAAGATTCTTGCCAGAGTCCTCTTTAATAGGCTGAACCTTCAGATGGTCCTCTACCTGAGAGCCAGTGTGACCTCAGAAAGGGCCAAGGAATGGTCGGTGTGTGTTTGCTGCCTGAATGGTCGGTGTGTGTTTGCTGCCTGACAACTCCAGGAGAAATGCCAGGAGCAGAACAGAGGTCTGGACACAATGTTTGCAGATCTGACCAAGGCCTTTGCTACTGTCAGTCATGAGGGCTTATAGAAAATTATGTCAAAATTTGGTTGCCCATAGAAGTTTATCAGCACTGCATGTCAATTTCATCAAATCTGGACAGTGTACCAGCGCCATGCCAGGAAACTAATTGCTTCCATTTGAATTGCATCAGGAAGATTCTGAAGATCTGGGGGCAGCTAGGTGGCGCAGTGGATAGAGCACCGGCCCTGAAGTCAGGAGGACCTGAGTTCAAATCCGGCCTCAGACCAAACACTTAACACTTACTAGCTGTGTGACCCTGGGCAAGTCACTTAACCCCAATTGCCTAAAAAACAAAAACAAAACAAAACAAAAAAAAGATTCTGAATATCACCTGGCAGGATAAGGTACCAGACACTGAGGTCCTTTCCTGAACTAAACTGCCAAGCATCCAAACTCAGCTTCACAGGGCGCAACTTCGATGGGCTGGCCATATTGTTCGAATGCAAAACATATGCTTACCAAAAAGGTTATTTCATGGAGAACTCACACAGGGCAAGCATTCACATGGTGGTCAGAAGAAGCAATACAAGGACACTCTCGAGGTCTCTCTTAAGAACTTTGGAATTGATTGTGTGACATGGGAGACACTGGAACAGGACCGCTCTGCAAGGTGTGCCCACATCAGAGAGGGTGCTCTGCTCTATGAGCAAAGCAGAATTGAAATAGCTCAAAGGAAATGCAGGATGCACAAATTTAGAGAATCTACCCCAAATGTTCACATGGACTATTTGCGCTCGACCTGTGATGGAGCATTCCAAGCTCGTGTGGTCTGATCAGCCACAGTTGGACACACTAAAACCTGACTCTGGCATAGTGATGTCATTTTGGTCCTCTATAAGAACAAAGAACAATAACCAACCACCAACTATTAAGTGCCTACTACATGCCAGACGCTGTGCTAAGCTCTGAAGATACAAAGGCAAAAAACAGTTCCTGCTTTCCAGGACCTCACAATCTAATTCGTAAGACAACATGCAAACAACTATATACAAACAAGGTAGCTACAAGATAACCTGAAGATGGAGATCCAGAAAGATTTCTTGCAGAAGGTGGGATTTTAGTTAGGTCTTGAAAAAAGTCAGGGAAATTAGGAGACTGAGATGAAGAAGGATAGTTGCAAAGGGGGAGGGTGTGGAGGTACTAGGAGTAAGAAGACTGGAAAGGTAAAAAGGAGAAGGACCAAGATTATAGGGGGCTTTAAAAGCCAAAAAGGATTTCATATTTAATCCTGGAAGTCATAGGGAGCCAGTGGAGTTAACTGAATTGGGGGAGAGAGACATGGGAGGGAACAACAGTGACACTGTCCAACTTGGGTTTTAGGAAGATTAATTAAGTTGAGTGAAGGATGGATTCCACTAAGAACACAGCAAACACACATCCATGTTCCAGAACACAGTCATGAAATAGAAACAGAGGTTACAAAGTAAAACAGCAAAAAATTTCAAAGATTTCTATAAAAGGGGGAACCTATTTCATATTGATAAAAGAAAGATTCTGAATTTCTGGACTCCAGAGATTGGAGCAAGCATGGAGCAAAGGAAAAATGGAAGGGCGAAAGGGCATTTATTAAGTGCCCACTATGTGCCAGGCACTGTGCTATATACTTTACAAATATTATTTCATATGATCCTCACAACCCAAGTGCTAATGTGATCCTCATTTTATCGTTGAGGAAACCAGTACAAACAGAGATTAAGTGACCTGCCCAGGGTCACACAGAAAATAAGTATGTGAGGCCAAATTTGAATTCAGAAATTTCTGACTCCAGGACTAGTGCCTAATCACTGCAACATCTACCTGCCTCTGAGAACTGAGCTATGACAGAGAAGGGATATAATAAGGAGAGTCACTGGCTCAAAAAGCATCTTGAAAAGGAAGACCCAGGCTAGAGAAAGTCCCAAGAAAAGGTGAGCTCTTTCCCAAACATGTCTTTCCTATACCAATCTACCAACAGATATTATAATATAATCTACTGTTTCCTTCCAAAATGTTTCTAGTACAATGAATTTTACCTCAACCACAAAGAGGCCAGGAGTTAACCAGAGGAAATAAAAGTAAGGTTCATCAGTGAATTTAACCTCTGCCTGTGTTAAGAATTTTCCTAAAGGCTCAGAGTGAGTGTGACTACATTCAGAACTTTTCCCTCTAGAATATACTCCCTAATGATTTCATAAAAACCTGGAAAACTTGTATGAACTGATGCAAAGTGACGTGAGCAGAACCAGGAGAACAATTTATACAATTACAACAATAATGTAAACATAATCAGCTATGAATGATTTAGGAACTCTGTTCAACACAACCACAATTCCAAAGGACTCATGATGCAACATGCTATCTACCTCCAAACAGAAAGCTTATGGACTCAGAGGACAAAATAAAACATATTTACTTTTATCTTTTTTCTTTCTTTCTTTCTTCCTTCCTTCCTTTTGGACATGACTAATGCAGAAATATGTTCTGCATTCATTCAATTATGTCAACTCTTCATGACCTCATACACCAAAGCACACCAGGCCCTTCTATCCTCCACTATCTCCCAAAGTGTCCCTAAGCTCATGTTTGTTGCTTCCATGACATTACCTATCCACCTCATCCTCTGCTATTCTCTTCTCTTTTTGCCTTCAATCTTCCCCAATATCAGGGTCTTTTCCAATAAGTCCTGCCCTGTCATTATGTGGCCACTTATTTAAACTTCAGCTTCAGTATTTGACCTTCCGAATAGCCTGACTTAATTTAAGTACTGACTTACTTAATCTCTTTACTGTCTAAAGGACTCTCAGAAGTCTTCTCCAACACAATTCAAAAACACCAGTTCTGTGGTGCTCAGCTTTCCTTATAGTCCATCCAACTCTCACAGGCATATGTTGCTACTGGAAAAATCACAGCTTTGACCATAAATAAGGACCTTTGTTGGCAAGTTGATGTCCCTGCTTTTTGAGTATGCTGTCCAGATTTTCCATAGCTGTCTATCCAAGGGTCTTTTAATTTCATGGCTACAATCACTATCTGCAATGATCTTTAAGCCCGAGAATATAAAATCTGACTTTTTTTCCATTTCTTCTGCCTCTATTTGCCAGAAGTGATGGGATCATTTGCCATGATCTTAATTTTTTAACGTTAAGTTTCAAGCCAGCTTTTACTCTCTCCTCTTTCACCCTCAACAACAGGCTTCTTAATTCTTCACTTTCCATTTTGCATGTTCATACATATTTGTAATGGGTTTTATTTTTCTAGCTTTCTGCAGGGAGAGTTGGACTTTGGGAACCTAAAATAAAGTAAAATGAAATAAACTCTCTAAAAGCCAAAAAGTAAGGAACCAAGTAGAACTTAGGGGCATTTCATTGCCCTCAAGCTTAAAAACAAGTTAATTATTTTAACAGGGCATGTTAATCAGTATCTGTCTTTGCCTGGCACATAGTGCATTAACTATCATTTATCTGAATGAATGAAAGGGATATTTTCAGTATTTAATCAAATGACAGGGAAACTAAAGTTCAGGGAAGAACTCTAATCTTCCTTAAGGTAGAATCAGGTTGGTGACAGAGAAAGGCAAAAGCCCCTTTGATTGATCCAAATAAAAACAGGACCCCTTTCTTTATGCCTTGACTGGATCAGGGAAATAATTCTAAAGGGTGCACCCGACATTAAGTTACTCCTGTTCTGTTTCATAAATCAAGAGACTGATATCCAAACTCTGAACCCTTGCTTAATCTTGACTGAGGAATTTTTTCTTTGTTTCTGAATACTATAAAATTTATCTCTCATGGGGAGACAGAATTTCAATTAGCACTGATAACTGCTATTTTAATCTTCCAAGCAACAATGTGTATAAACATTAATATTTGTACATATGTTAAAGACTATGCAGATCTGAACCCTCGAGCACAAAAATTTTTCTTCCACAGTTATAAGAACTTGGAGAATTCTGAAAGGGTGAAATCTATTTTCCCTCAAGGCCTGTCAATTTTGATAGATAATAATTAACTAGGACTTTCTATTTCCTAACATATAGTTCATAAACAAAAGTAAGAGAGGACAGTTAGGTTATACTTCATGCTGCTACTAAAAAAAGAGTTTCTTAAGATAACTCAAAAATCATTAAGTCTCATCTTACAACACTCACCTGAACTTTCATTATACAACCTTACCAGAATCTAAAATTTCAGTCCCAAATCTCTATTAGAAACAAAATCATAACTTGAATATGCAGTCTGTTCCAACATGATTTTATTTCTGATTTCTTTTGCTTTTTCACACAGATAGGATGCTGATTTTGGCACAAAGTATGAATAGGATACACTTAAAGTGATACTGAGCCACTTTATAATCAGGAAATGAGCACTTTAGGAATCTGTTATACCTGTACAATAGGACATTAAGGAGCCCCAATTTGACATAAAAATAACAGTACCATGGGCCTACCCTGTATAACTAAACAAATTAAGCATTAGTCCATCACTAATCCACAGTTTTGTAGATTCACAAAAGGTAAAGCTAGAAAGGTCCTTATCTAATTCAATCTCCCTTATTTTACAGATGACCAGAGTAATGAAGTTAACTGATCAAAGTGAGGCAGCACACTACTAGCCAAGTTCAAAGTAGAATCCAGATTACCTCATTCCCAATCTCATTCTCTATCCACAAAACCTAAAATTAAAAATTTATTGACACCAAATCACATGAGTCATTCAAATGTGTTCTAGCCTCTTAGTCTTACTTTTTCATTTCTTTACTTGGTTTCAGCATAAATTTTATCTGTTTTATTCTGGTGTTACTAGCTTTCAATAAAAGAAAGAAGAATAAGCATTTATTAAGTGTTCCCTTTTGGAATGCTTAAAACAGAACATTTTTAGTTGCCACGTCAGTCTGAAAGAGTTTATGGGGATGGGACACAGCCTGCTTGTGATTTATGTTCAGTTCCCTACCATTCCAACCACAGCAGTGGAAAGGAATTTTAAAAATCCTGGGAGAAAACCTGGGCACCTACACAGAAAAAAAACAAACCCCCCCCCCCAAAAAACAGTAGAAATGTGGTACCAGCATGACAGAGGTAGCAGCAAATAAAGGAAAATCAGAGATTGAAATATCTCAAATGGCCCAGCAGAACATCACCTTAATATATATGGCAGGGGGCAGCTAGGTGGCGCAATGGATAGAGCACTGGCCCTGGAGTCAGGAAGGACCTGAGTTCAAATCCAGCCTCAGACTCATAACACTTACTAGCTGTGTGACCGTGGGCAAGTTACTCAACCCCATTGCCTAGCCAAAAACAAAAAAACAAAAACAAAATATACATGGCAGAAATTACCAAACCCTAGCCTAAGAGTCTCTTCTGTTAATTAGCTATAGCTACCCTTAAAAACTGCTTACTAAATGGTTAGTGGGCCTTAGATTTTTATTCTTTAAAATGAAAGAAGTCACTGTTTTGTTTCAATTCTAGATCAGATGACTAAGGAGTCTATTTCAACAACAACAAAAAGAATGTTCACTGCAAAGAATAACCTTGAGATTGAAAGAAGGGAACAAAAACTACTTAAAAAGAAGAGCTAAAAATCAAAATCAATAAGGTAATACCTAGCAGCTCTTGATGAGTTCAAGTGACAAGACCAAGGCTCTCTATCATTTTTTCCTATGTTTGGGCCAAACTATGATTTTGCATAGGCTACCCCCAACCCTGAACAAATTCACCTGTCTCCACCTCTTGGAATGTGACCTTCCTTAAAATGCCCAGCTCAAGTATGACCTCCTACATAAGCCCTTTCCTGAGTCCTCTCATTACTTCATATACATTTGTGTTTTTGTGTGTACATATGTTGATTCCTCCCAGGAAAATAAAGGCTCCTTGGGGATGGGGTTATTTTACTTTTGTGTCTATGTCCCTAGCCCCAGCATAATGATTGGCACATAGCAAGTCCTTATTTAATGCCTGCTTAATAAATAAATCCTATAATACTGAAAGAACCATTCCATTTCCCAATCTGATAGAGGCCAGGTCTTTACTATTCAGAGCCTCACCTCCACTTTCTCACAACCTAACAAGATTCTGCCCCTGGTCCATTGGCTCCGGTAGGTCAAATTTTTTCCTTTTCTTCAGGGGCCCAGGCCTCCATACCACTTCCCTACCTGCTCCCCAGTTGTTCTAAGCCATGCTACTGCACTACAAACCCTCTCTTCCAATTCCGCTTTATGTGTATATTAGAATGTATACTCCTTTGAAAGCAATCGTCTTTCTTGTATTTTTATCCCCAGCATTTAGCCTGGTACATATTGGATTAAGTGCTTAATAAATTTTCTATTTACTGAGCTAAATTTTCAGTGCTCATCAAAAGATTCTGGAGAAAAGATTCTGGAGAACAGGAGAATGGCAAATGTTACCTCAATTTCCAAAAAAAAGTGAAGAAAATATTGACAGTAAAATATAAACCAGAGAATGTAGATTGCTGGTGAAATTCTACACTGTATTATTAAAGGAATGATTAGTGAATACCTAGAGTAGGAAACAGAAATCTGAGACAGCATGGCTTTATCAAGAACAAGCAATTTCATCCATTCTATTTTAACCCAACAAGCATTTATTAAGCACCTAATATGTGCAAAATACCGTGCTACTAAGGGGATGGAATAACAAAGATATAAAAAAAATTCAAAACATTTCCTGCCCTCAAGAAGTTTAAGTTCTACGGGGGCAGAGGTTCTTAACCTTTTTCAAGTCATAGATTCCTCTGGTAATATGGCCAAAAAGTTTGCAAGGGGGTGAATGGGGGAAGACAGATAACGAGCTCTGTTTTGAACATGTTGAGATTAATGTGTCTATAAGATGTCGATTTCAAAATGTACAAGAGGCAGTTGGTGATGCAGGGCTGGAGTTCAGGAGAGAAACTAGGCCTGAACGTGTCTATTAATCAAGTATTAGAAAGTCTGTTTGCTTATTAGAGCGTAAGCCAGTTTGTTTCTCAGACTGGTTCAAGACAAATTAGCTTGGAAAAGTAGATAGGAACCAGATTATGAACAGTTTTACATGCCAAAAGATTCTATATTTTATCTAGTCACTGGAGGTTTCTAAGCAAGAGAATGACATGGTCAGGCTTGTGCTTCAGGAAGGTCAATCTGGCATTTTAAAAAAGATTAAATTGTAGAATGGATCAGTGAGGGGAGATAGAAGAGACAGAAGCAAGGAGTCCAATTTGAGAGGCTGGCTTACAACAGTCCAAGTGAGAGGTGATAAGTGCAAATGTGAAATTGCGTACTTATGAAGTTGACTTTTTGAACCAGAGTACAGAATGGGGAAGGCATGGGTGACAAACAGTCTGTGGAAAAGATATTACTGGGTATTTTTGGTGACCAATAAACAGGAGTCACACAGGATATGATAACATTTATACCTTGCAATCTATGTGCTGAAGTGACTAACCACAACAATAAAGTCACTGCTGTACTATCACATGTACAATATGAGTCAAATCGATGCCCAAAAAGCTGACGTGATTTTCCCAAACAGCTACTGAGCAGTAACACCAGTATTCAAACCAATTTCCACTCAATCAAAATCTAGCATGCTTCCTAGTGTGCTATGCTGAACTAGAAAAGAGAATCAATTAATAAAAACAACTTTTCTTAATTTTCCCATTCCAAATACTGGCAGTTGAGATCTCCCTTTTGGCCTTAGAAATGCTAGATGTTGACCCCACCCACCTACCCAGATTCCCGCTAGGTCATTCTCCTTTTTTCCTCAAGTAGTTCAGTCCTTGGCTTGCCATTTACTCTCCTCCCCAACTCCTGCCCTTATAAAATGAGACCTTAATACCCACATAGCTGCCCTCTTGAATTCTCTAACCTCTCAGTTTCTCAGTCTCCTTAAATCCCATGACCTACTTCTTTAATCCACCTTAGCCACACACAGAGATGGTAACACATTGGATTTCACTATTACCAACAAGTGTTCTACTTCCCTAATTAGACATTCTCCTATCTGATCATAACATCCTATCATTTCACCTTTCCTTATGCCTCAGTATTTTTCAATGCTATCCCACCACCACCACACACCTTTTGAGTGTTGTATCCTCCCATCAGAATCTAAATTCCTGGAAGGCAAGGGCCCTTTATTCTTGCTTATATTTGTATTCCCAGCGCTTAGCACAGTGCCTGGCACATAGGAAAATTTAATAAATGCTTTGTCTAGCTACCTAGTAGGCAGGCACTTAATAAATACTTGATTAACACATACATTCGGGCCTAGTTTCTCTCCTGAGCTCCTGTCCTGCATTACTAATTGCCTCTTGTACATTTTGAAATGGACATCTCACAGACACCTTAATCTCAATATGTCTAAAAAAGAGCTCATTACCTCTCCCCCAAAATCCACCCCTATTCAAACTTCTCTATTTCTATTGAGGGCATCACCATTCTTCAAGTCACCCAGGCTATTTACCTCAGAGTGATTCTAAACTCCTCACTTTCACACCACATAACCAATTGGTTTTCAAATCTGGTTTTCTTTCTTTACAATATATCTAACATCAATCAGCCCTTTCTCACTACTTATACAAACACAACCTTAATTCTAAGCCTTCATCACCTCTCATCTGGACCATTGCAATAGCCTTCTAATTGGTTTTCCTCGTGTTTCTCTTCAGCCCCCACATAGTTGCCAAAGTGTTTTCCCTAAAACATAGGTCTGGCTCTGTAACTTCTCTTAACAAACTCCCTGAAGCCTCTATGATCACATAAAAACTCCTCCATTTGATATTTAAAGCCCTTCACATCCTGAACCCGTCTAACCTTTCCAAGGTTCTATCTACATCATTCCCCTTTACATGCACAATGATCTATCCAACCTGATTTTCTTACTGTTCATCATACACTGCACTTCCTCTCCCAGCCCTGTGACTGCACTGGCGGCTCCTCAAAGCATCCCCAAAGGAATGATTTCACTCTTTTACTTCCATCTTTCAGAATATTTAGCTTTTTTCAAGGCTCAGAATTCACAATGGAAGGGACCTCAGACGCTATATAGCCCAACCATTGCTAAAGAAGAATCCTCTCTACAACATACCTGAAAAGTGGTCATCCTGGCTTTGCTTAAAGATCTCTACCTCTAATAGGGGCAAACTCACTGCCTCCAGAGGCATTGCTTGGTATCATCAACTCATGTGACCTAGTCACCAGTGTCCCTGCAAAGTAAGGTTAACAGTTAACACTTGGCTATTTAAACGGGAATGGGGGTGGTAGAAGATCCCAATTCTTCCTACCTAGCTCCTATCAATACAAGAAGGATCCCCCATTGGGCATCCAGTAGAGGAGACTGCTTCCTATCACAGATATAGGGCAGGACCTACTTTATATAGTACTGCAGTTTTTAGGAAGGGAAGATCAATCAATGAATCAATCAGTAAACACTTTTGAGCACCTGCTATGTGCTGTGGCACTTTGCTAAATAATGGGGATATAAAGTCAGAAGTGAAACAATCCCTGCCCTCAAGGAGCTTGCATTTCAACATTTATAACGAAAGTCTCCAATCTCTGTTCTTATATAGGGATCAGACTCTTTCAAAGTGACTTCTGCTGACAGAGCCTTCAAGATGGACAAAAACCACCATCGTTGACCACGGAATCTAGTTTATCTGGGAGTACAATAGGCAAAAGTTCTACCATCGTGGCCCTTAAATTTCTTTTGTACCTGCTTCATGATCAACTGTGGAAGAAAGAACCTTTGATTCTGCTCCTCTTACCTCTCCTCTTTCCAACCTGACAGTAAGTGAGAAGAAACCGAGAAGCTCTGCTCATTATTTCTTCCCTCTCCTTCAGGCAGCCTAAGTAAACTGGACCTCCATCCTGACCTTACTTGCTGACCTGGATCTGTTCTAACTGTAACTGAGCAAAGCAGCACAGGCTTGGCATTGCTCTCTCCATTCTCTCATTTTCTACGTCTCCTCCCTACTCAAAATGTTAAAAAATCCACTTTGAGTCAAGGCAGACTATACAGGGCTAAGGACAGGTATCAATAATTATGCATTATAATTCTTTCTATAGAAATAACTGTGTTACTTGTATGTTTAGGATTAAAGAATCTTATTTTATTACGTGTTTTTAGTGATGAGTTTTGGATGTTGTAGAGCTAAGAATTTCCTTAATGGCCCAAGGATCATTTGTTTGCTGTCTCCTCCATTACATTATGAGCTCTTGGAGGGCAGAGTCTGTCTTTTGTCTTTTTTGTATCATCAGTGCATACCTAGCACAATACCTGGAACATAGTAGATGCTTAATAAATGTTTATTGATTGTTTGAGAACACGAGCTACTGGATAGCTCAACTTCCACTTGGTGACAGTCAGGCTGCACAGTGGACAGTTGTGGACTTCGAGTCAGGAAGACCTGAGTTTAAATCATTTCTCAGAAACTTACTAGCTGTATGACCATAAGCAGGTCACTTAACCTTTCTTAGCCCCAATTACCTTATCTATAAAATGAGGATAATAACACCTATGTGATAAGGTTACTGTGAGGCTTAAAAAATACATACAAAGTGTTTCATAAACCTTAAAATGTTATATAAATACTATTATCATTATGTTCATTATCGGGCTAAAAATTCCTTTGCGATCTATAATCTGAAGAAACCTACTGAACACATTTCTCTACAAAGAGAAACTTTGTAGTTATGCTTTTCTGGTACCCTAAGGTGGAGGACAAAATGTCCCAGGGTCCCAGCCCCCTTAGAGGTAGAAAGGTGTACACTCAACAGTGGCAGAAGACAAAAGGTTGCCTCAGTTTCCAGTTTGTTAACATTTCCAAATGGATGTCTCACATGCATCTTAAACCTACATGTTCAAAACAGAACTCATCTTCACCGCCCCCCCCCCCAAACTGTTCTTTATACCTTCTCTATTTCTGCCATGGGCATGAGCATTTTTCCCCCAACCATTTGGACCTCAGCTGTCCTCAACTCTTTCTTTTCCCTCCGTCCTAATCCGATTTCTGATCAGGATTCTACCTTCATAATGTCTTTCAAGTCTGTCTCATTCTCTCCACTCACCCAGCCACCACCCAGACCAGATCTTCAACAACTCTTGCCTGGGCTACAGTTTCCTAATTGCCCTTCTTGCTCCCTATATTTTCCCTCTCTAATCCATCTTTCACATGGATACCTAAGTAATATTACTAAAGCACTAGTCTAAACATGCTACTACCCTGCTCAAAAAGATCCCTGTTGCTTCTAAGATCAAATATAAACTGTTTAAAGCCCTTCGAGCTGCAGAAAATTCAAGAGAAAAGATTGTAAGATCATAGATTTAAAGCTAGAAGGAACTCAATCCACTCATTTTACAGATGAGGAAACTAAGTAAGGCCCAGAGAGGTTCAGGGACTTGCCCAAAGTCACACAGCTTGGAAATAGCTGAGCAGGTATTAAAAAACCCATTATACCAGTATACGAATAGGACTGAAAAAAGAGTTATCAGATGTCACAGTTAAGAGATCACTAGTAAACTTGGAAAGCAGTTTTTTTTGAACTTTTATTTAGTATTTTATTTTTCCCTGGTTACATGTAAAAACAATTTTTAACATTCTTTTTTTAAAACTTTGAGTTCCAAATTTTCTCCCTTTCTCTTTCTCCTCGCCCTCCCCCATTGAGAAGGCAACCAATTCCATATAGGTTATATATACACGTGTGGTCATTCAAAACATATTCATAATAGTCGTGTTGTGAAAGAAAACATAGACAAGGAAAAAATCTCAAGAAAAATAAAGAAAGTAAAAACAAAGTATCTATATTCAGACACCATCAGTTCTTTCTCCGGGGATGAATAGTATTTTTCATTATAAGTCCTTTAGAATCATCTTGGATCATTATATTGCCAAGAATAGCTAAGTCATTCACAGCTGATCATCTTACAATATTGCTGTTACTTTGTACACAGTACATTTCACTTTGCATCAGCTCATGCAAGTCAGAAAGTAGTTTCAATAGAGTGATACAGTTGGAAGCCAAGATGCAATGGACTGAGAAGTGAGTGGAGGGTGAGTAAATGGAAGTACAATTATAGATGCCTCTTTCTATGAGTCTGACAGTGAATATAAAAATATAGTATAACAGCTTTGAGGATGACAAGATTTTGTAAAGTGTGTGTGTGTGTTTTAAGAATAAAGAATAAGAGAGACTTGAGTCTGTAGTTAGAGGGGAAGGAGCCAATAGCTAAAGAAAGAGTGAAGATGAAAGACAGACAGGATGACAAATGGGGCAAGTTCCTAGATAAGATGGGATGAAGAGCCTAAGTGAAGCCTTAGTAAAAATAAGGACCTATTGTTTTTCTCAATAACTGAAGCATTCTCTCAATTTTCTCATCTATAAAAATTATCTTCAATAATGCTTTCCTACTTATCTCAAAAGGATGTTTTAATATCCAATAATAATACCTAGCCTTTACATAGTGCTTTAAGGTGTGCAAAGTGCTTTACAATATTATCTCCTCACATCAGCACTGGGAGGAAGATGCTGTTATTACAAATAAGGAAACTGAGGCAGACAGAAGTAAAGTAACTTCCCCAGGGTCAGCTACACAGCTAGTAATCATTCAAGGCCAGATCTGAACTTGGTTCTTCTTGGCTCCCAACCCTGTGCTCTTTCTTACCTAGCTGCCTAGTTATAAGTAAAATATCTTATAAAACCTACAGTGCTATGTAAATGAATAGTTATTATTGTATTACTGCACCACTCTGAGTTTAACAGGATTGGTTATTAATAAAATGTACTGTCTGCTAAAATAGGAAATACATGAAGATATACCATTAATCTTACTGAACAGAAAGATCTGTTTCACCTATATGCAGAAGTGTCATAAATTCAAAGGTAAACATTTTCCCATGATATAGCAGTCACACTTAGAATTTTGTAATATTAAGAATTCTAACAGCTAAAATTGGCTGATATGAAAAAATTTAAACTATGTCAATAACAATTTTAGATACTTGTGATACGTTATCTTGGAATTTTATATAGCTCTGCTGGTCAAACATCTTCAGTTTAAATAGGAAAAGACTGAAAAAATGACAGATTATATAACTTTGAATTGAGAAGATCATGCCATTCTTCTACTCAAAAATCTTTAGCACCTCATTATGACTGACCAAGTAAAGTTCAAATTCTTTTGCCTAGAAATACAAGGCCTTTCATACCTGACTTTATCTTACTCAACTTTCAGTCTTATCTCATGTTATTTCTCTCTAAACGTTCAATGCTCCAGCCACACTAGGGAGCTCTGTGATCATCCCTTCCTACTGTGAACATGGGACGGCAATTTTATACCTCTGTGCCTATGTTCAGGCTACTCCATAATCTGGAATGTCTTCACTACTCAAGGGATAAGGAGTGAAATTCCACCCATTCATCCAACTCAAACCTTTTATTCCTCCAAGAATAATTCTTTAAATCTGATCTCCTCAGTTGTCAAAATTTTTCCTCCTCAAATTTCACAAAGCATTTAATTTTGTAATTCCTCAATACACTTTTATTGCAATATTATACGTACTATAACTTTCTGTTTCGGTTTCCATCCCCCACACTAGACTAAAGTCCTTTAGGTGGAACCACGCTCACCCTAACCTTTTATCTTCTCAATCACCTAGCATAATGGCTCTACACACAGAAGGAACTTAAATGTTTGCTGAGCAGAGCTCAAGTTAACTAAGTCTAGAGTTTTTCCATTTACACTGCACTAGTCTTATCTCCTGTTCAAACTCAACAAAAATATCACTGATTTTAGACAAAATAACGGTCTACGACCAGATATGTTATGTAATTTGTTGTCCTCAACTACCCAACTACGGGTTGGGTTCCTAAAGTTCATTTAACAGTCAGTTGTTTGGAACTCAAAATTTCTTCTACGGAATGGGAAGAGTTTCCAACTACCTTTCTTAGTAATTAAAGGGCCTACTCTAAAGCAAAATTTTAAGAGAGATGTCTTTCCTCATATTAACACCCCAACTATCTCTGCACAATGACTTCAATGCTCTCCCCACGCTCTCTCAGCAGACACATCTACTGAGGACTCATAAAGTAAACTTTTCATCATCCTGGACTAGTAAAACGGCTCAAAGTCAGAAACAAATATGGTTTTTTATCAATAGAAATAACACAAAAGAAGATGCATTATCACCTTCTTCGCCCACATCCTGAAAGACCATTTGGCCTGCAGCTGAAACCTCTTATGTTGTCTCCTCTATTACAATGTGAGTTCAACAGCAAAATTGTCTTGTTTTTTAATTTGTATCCTCCAGTTCTTTGCATATAATAATGCACTTACTCAATGCTTTTTTCATTCATTCATTCAATATAATCTAGGCTCCAAAGCTATCTATCTTGCCTTTCTAATTCCTTAATACTTGTGTCCTGAATATATCATTTGTAAAATAGTTGTTTACAATTTGTCTCCTTCATTAGAATATAAACTCCTTGAAAAGGGACTATTTCTTTTTGTCTTTCTTTGAAAACCCAGAGCTTAGCACAGTGCCGGATATAGAGTAGGCATTAAATAAATGCTTGTTGACTATCAAAACTTACATTCTGTCAATAGAACTCATTTCAGTTAGCTGTTAAAATAGCAATCTGAATTCACTTGTCATGTCAATGAATGTCAAAAGCCCTAAACCTTCTCAGAGATATTTTCCATTTTTTAAGAGATGGGGAATGGGAAGCGAATAAACATTTATATAGCACCTACAATATCCCAACCACTGCGCTTTATTACAAATATTATCTCATTTGATCAACACAACAGGTGGTTTTCCAGTCTCTGCTAGAAGACCTTGAAGGAGGGAAGAACCCACCCCCTCTCTAAGTAACACCTTCTATTTCTGAACAGCTCTAATTGTTGGGAAGTTTTTTTCCTGACAAGATCATTCTCTTAGCAACTTCAATTCATTCCTTCTGGTTCTGTCTTCTGAGGCCAAAGAGAACAAGTTTAATCTCTCCTCCACGTGACATTCCTTCAAATACTTGACCACAGCTATCACGTACCTCTGAGTTTTCCCTTCTCCAGCATAAGCATGCACAATTGAACCAGTCTTCATGTGATAAAAACTCATGACTCTCCACTTTCCAGGTTGCCTTCCTCTGAACATTCTCCAACACAACAAATCAGTATCCTTCTAAAACTGTAGCACACCTTGAATTGAACATAGTACTCCAAATGAGGTCTAATGAGGACAAAGTACAATAGGTCTATCATCCCCCCATTAGTTCTAAAAGTTATGTCTCTCAATTCAGCATAGCAACCCAAGAATGCATTAGTTTTTTTGGCTATAATATCACACTGCTGACTCATATTCATCTCACAATCCATTAAAACTCACCAATCTTGCCCAGAACTGCTATCTATACATGCTTTAACCTGTATTGTACTTGTGGTTATTTTTTTTCCCCAAGTGCAATACTTCACATTTCTCTAATGAATTTAATGTTACTGGATTCCGCACCATGCTCTAGCCTGTTGAGTTCCTTTTAGATTCAGACTCTATAGTACAGTTTAGTGGCTATCACTACCACATTTTTGTCATTAGCATGTCATCTACATCTTTATCTAAATCATGAATAAAAAGTTAAGCAGCACAGGGCCAAACACAGATCTCTGTGGTATTCCACTGAAGATATCTTGCCAATACACTGTGTAATTAATAACAATTCCCTCAGTATGACCATCCAACCATTCATCACACTATTTTTTTGTCTAAATAAGTCAGGTGAGTCAGTGGATAAGAGCACTGGATTTGGTATCTAGAAGTCCCGAGTTCAAATTCAGCTGTAGCTACTTACTATCTGTGTGACCCCAGGCAAGTCACTTCACTCCTATCTACCTCAGTTTCCTCATCAATAAAAACAGGATAGTAAACAGCATTTACCTCAAAGACTTGTTGTGAGGATAAAATGAAATATTTGTAAAGCATTTTGAAAACTGTAGAGCACTATAAAAATGTTATCATTATCACAATTATTATCCAAACCATATCTGTTTTCTCCATAATAACAACATGAGACATTTTATCAAAAACTTATTAAAATCTAAGTAAATCATCCACAACATTCCCTGTATCTACTAGTCTCTTATCCTCTCAAAAAGTAAAACAAGATTGATATGGTATGACTTATTCTTGATTGAGCCATTTTGGTTCTTGGTAATAACTTGCTTCCCTTTCTAGATGTTTGCCAACCATCACTTTAATAGATCTGTTCTAGAATTATTCCTAACAATTGAAGTCAAGCTCACTGGCCTACAGTTTGCAGACTCTGTGAGTTTCTATAATGCCTTATATTAACTACTACCTAAACTCATGGGATTGTTATAAGGAATATGTTTTGAAGACTATAGAACAATATATAAATATACCTCTATGAAATCAAACTATCACAATGTACTAAGATTTTAGCAAGTGGAAATGGTTTTCTTTTTTTCTTTTAAGCTATTTAGTATACTCCTAACATCTATACTCCTAACATCTACAGGTAAGGAACAGATACTTTTAAATAATAACTTAAATTTTAAAAGGTAAAAAATTGTCATTTTATAAATATTTTCTATTGTTTCTGATCATTGATAGAAGATAATAATCGGATGTCAAAATGAAAACATAAAAGAATATGCAATTAACTTAAAATGCATGAAAGAATTGAAAAAATGTAAGTATTGGGTAAAAATTCACACATCAAAAAATTCAACAACAGATTATTTTCTGTTTTTCTGTAAGTATAATCATAATGGTAGTTCTCAACTACCTTTCAAAATAGAATAAAAGAGCTTTCTCCTTATTGAAGGAAAGAGTGTCCACAACACAGTAAGGAATCCCTGCAGAACTGAAAGAAAAAGAAAGTCCTATAGGAAAGGGAGGGGGTTAAACAAACTATGGTGGTAGGTTAGGGCACAAGTTTAGACCCACGAGGTCAGAGAAAGAGCAGAAAGGAAAAATGCTTAAGTTACAATAACTGATAAGCTAAGCCCCATCTCCTTTTTAAAAGTACCTTTTTGCACATATAAAAATTAGGTTTTTTTCAAAATCAGGCTTCTCACCATCAGAAATCTTGTGACAACATTCTGTCATGTTACCATAAGTTATGAGATAACAATAAGGAGAAAAAGTAGAAGGGCAAAAAAAAAAAAAAAAAAAGGCTATGATTAAAATAAAAGACCCAAAAGAGCAAAGGCTACTGGCTAGTAAACTTACTAAGAACTCCTACCCAGAAAGATGTTTGGTGCTTTCTGCCCAAAAAACAGAAGCAGTAACAAAATCTATTCACCTCTTGCTCTCAAAAGAGCATATTTCTAAGACATTAGGGATTCAAATTTATAAATTAAAAGATCACATGGTAATGAAAGAATTGACACATTGATAACAGTTTTTAAACCTCCTTCTACCTATAGCAAGTTTAGATATAAAGGGCAACTTGGAAGTTCCATCAGGTCAAGCAATTCATTTCATCAAACATTCAGGAAGTACCTATGATATGCAAGACACTGTGCTATGCACTGGAAACACAAAGACACACAATAAACAGCCTCCACTCTCAAGTAGCTTAGATTCTCCTAGGGCAGATATTCATCATTTTGTGGGAACCCTTTGAAAATCTTGTCATGCCTATGGATGCCTTCTCAGAATCATGTTTACTGACTACATTCATAATTGAAGGAAATACTAAATTTCATTGGGAGGATAGTGCAAAATAAAGATGCAACTTTTTTGTCATCCAAGTTCACAGAGCATGAGACTCTATGGAGGGATCCAAGTATCAGGTTAAGAACCTCTTTGTGGGGGGAAGGGAGATGTAACATGCACAGTAATAAATAAAATTCAATGTAATTTGATGAAGGAACTTAGTACATTCATAAGAAGGGATTTAAAAAGGGAATCAGGTAGGTAGCACCTAAGCTGAGGCTTAAAGAAGATGAGGATTTCTAAAGGTAGAGATAAAAAAAGAGTGGTTTGGAGGCAGAGGATGAAATGTCAGTTTATGGGAGAGCTAACAACAAGATTTGGCTGAAACACAGAATAAAAACATCACAGCCACTGAATCTCAGAGTCAAAGTGAGTCTAGAAGCCACCTACTTCAACCCAAACCTGAATAAGAATCCTCAGTATGACATACCCATCATTCAGGTATTTATTTGAAAACCTCCAAGAACAGTAAATCCATCACATCTCATTCCACTTTGGAACTGCTCAAATTGTTAAGAAATTGTTCCTCACCTCAAGCCTAAATTTGCCTTTACAACTTTCATCCACTGCTCCTAGTTTTGTGTTCTGGGGCCAAGTAAGGTTGATCTATTCCCTTTTTCATGTGACAGCATGTCAAATATTTCAATAAGCATCAATTATTTCTTGACCTACCTCAAAAGGTTGTTTTGAGGATCAAATGAGAAAATATTTGTAAAAAGCACTTAGCACGGTGCCTAGCACGTATTAGGTGTATAACATGTATATAAGCTTCCCTTCCTTTCTTTCAGTTTAACATCATCAGTTACTTTAACAGATATTCATAATTTAAAGCCCTGAAAAATCTCGATTGCCTGCCACTGGAAAATCTCCAGCTTATCAAGGTCTCTCTTAAAATGATTCCCAGAATTGGCAGGAAGTAAAATGAAATGTTAAATCTAGTTTGTGGAAAGCCTTAAAATGCCAGGTTGAAGAGTTTGTAGTTTTATCATAAAGGTAATAGCAAGTCATGGAAGCTTTTGATCAGAGTTGTGACATGGTCAGATTTACAGCTTACAAAAATTATTTTGGGGGTCACACTATGCATCAATGTACAGTTCTTACTTGACTATGAAAGTTTTGAGAACATAACTATCTACACAAGATGGTTTCCCCTCTCTGTCAGTAATGAGTATACAAGTTCCCCTTAAAAAATAAAGGCTGTTTACATAATATATTTAATTTATTCTAATATCTACTTACATAAGTACTACTCTCCTTTAAAATGTAAGCTCCTTTTAAGTAGGGATTGTTTCATTCATTGTATCTATATTACCAGAACACAGCAGTGTCTGGCACATAGATTGGTCTGAGTTGGAAGTATTGTCAGAGTTTATCAATTTAGACCCCCTCATTTTACAGAAAAGGAAACTGAAGCCCAGGGAGGTTAAGAAACTTGCCCAAAGTCACACAGGGATTAGGATGAGAAGGTTGGATATGAATCCAGGTCCTCTGACCCCAGTCAGGATTCTTTCCATTATACTATGACACACTCCTAAAATTCAGTTAAAAAGTCTTCTTATAATTCCCTGAGTGTGTTCCTTGCCCATTCTCATTCTTTTCAATAAACTACAAGAAAAAAACTACTGGAGGCACTTTTAGTAGTTATGATTCCAAGAGACTTTTTAGAATAGTAAAGAAAAAGGATCTGGAGTCAGGATATATGGTTTCAAGTCCAGGATCCACCACGTTCTACGTTAGCTCTATGATTAATTATTTTCTCAACATCACAATGAAGGAGCAGGACAAAACTCTTTATAAGTCTTCTTCCAGTTCTAGTGTTTTGTTCACCAATGATTATCTGACCTAAATGCAAAAGTTAAGAGTGTTGGGGCAGGTAGGTGGCACAGTGGATAGAGCTCTGGCCTTGGAGTCAGGAGGACCCGAGTTCAAATTCGACCTCAGACACTTGACACATACTAGCTGTGTGACCCTGGGCAAGTCACTTAACCCCAACTGCCTCACCAAAAAGAAAAAAAAAGTTAAGAGTGTTTTTGTTGTTGTTGTTCAATCGTTTTTCAGTTGTGTCCAAGTCTTTGTGACCCCATTTGGGATTTTCTTGGCAAAGATACCTGGCAAAGAATAGTTTGCCATTTCTTTCTCCAGCTCATTTTCCAGATGAGAAAACTGAATCAAATAAGGTCAAGTGACTTTCCCAGGGTCACACAACTAATAAGTGTCTGAAGCCAAATTTAACTCAGGAAAATGAGTCTTCCTGACTCCAGGCCCAGCACTCTATTCACTGCACCATCTAGCTGCCCAAGTTAAGAGTAGACAAAGACAAAATGGATCCTACACTCTCTCAAATGGTCACTAGAAAATAGAAAACAAAGTAGAAGCAGCCTGGCCACTGAAGGGAGTTACTATTCTTTAATACTCATATTCCTCTAGATCCCATTGACTTCTATAATGGAACCCTGAAAAACCTTTATCCATGAAAGGGCAAAAATTTATAATTCACAAGCTACAAGAAATTTCCTTCTTTTGTGATTCATTTTGTATTTTGCTAAAATTACCAGTCAATAATATTAACAATCAATGTGCTAATATGATTTTAAAAATTGTTTCTTTAAGTGAGTCAGATTCTTACCATCTTGCTTACACTATTCATTTCCCTGGGAAATCCTTTATCACAGACATTAAGTACAGGTAAACAAAAGCAAACTAAAGACCAACCTTGGCTAATTTACTACAAAATCCAAATTAGAAGATCAATGTTTACAGTGTAAGCAGTAGAATCCTATAAGTGACCAAAAAATATTAGGTATGGGCTAGGAACCCAGAAGAATAATATTTCCAGATTGCCATCATTACTCAAAAGCCTATTCTGTAATTCTCTATAACATTTGTCACTATAGTAACTAGGCATTGAGCCAAAGAAGTATATAACACCCTATAGAAAAGAAACTCTTCATTTCTTCCTCCTTCACTACAAAAGTATCTAGTTGAGCATATATGAATTTTACCATAACCCAGACTCCACAATGGATAATGTTGTTTAATCAGTTTTTCTGATCAAAAACTATACTGAAAATATTGGTACTAACCTTTTAATATCTTCGTTTCCATTTGTTCCATCCTCAAGCATCTTCAATGAGAGCCAAAAGATTTATTAAAAGCAAATCAACAAAAACACAATTACACAACGCTTCACACAAATAAAAAATCTAAACTATTGGAGAAATATTAATTGCTCATGGGTAAGCTAAGATAAAATAACAAAAAATAACAATACTAATTTAATTATTCAGTGCCAAACTTCCAAAGAATTACTTTATAGAGCTAGAAAACTTTTTAAAAATCATCTGGAGAAACCAAAGGTCAAGACTACCAATGGAATCAATGAAAAAGAAATGCAAAGGAAGGGGGCCTAGAGTACTACATCTCAAATTATACTGTAAAGCTATAATCACAAAAACGATTTGGTACTGGATAAAAAACAGAGTCAGATGATCAATGGAACAGATTATATATACAATCTACAGAAGCAAATGAACATAGTAACCTTTTGACAAAAAATTCAGGGAAAACTGAAAAGTAGTCTGGCAGAAATCAGGTACAGATCAACATGTCACACAACATGCTAAGATAAGCTCAAAATGGGTACTTGATTTAGACATAAAGAGTGATATCATAAGCAAATTAGTGGAACAGGGGAGATATTACCTGTCTATCCATGGACAGGGAAAAGATTTCATGACCAAACAAAAGAGTGGTTCATGGGAGATAAAATGGATAATTTTGATTCCATAAAAGTAAAGTTTTTGCACCAAAAAAACCAATACAGCAAAAATCAGAAGAAAAGCAGGAAACTGGGGGAAGAAAGTCTTTGCAGCAAGTTTCTTTGATAAAGGTCTCATTTCTAAAATATATACAGGGAACTGAGCCAAATTTATAAGAATAAGAGCCATCACAATTGATAAATGGTCAAGGAATATGAATGGTTTTCAGTGAAGAAATCGAAGCCATCTACAATCACATGAAACAAATGCTCTAAATGGCTAATAATGAGAGAAATGAAAATTAAAACAACTCTGAAGTACCACCTCATATCTGTAAGATTGGCTAAGATGACAGAAAAGGAAAATGACCATCACTGGAGGGGATGTGGGAAAATAGGTATACTAATAATGCACTGTCTGTGGAGCTGTGAACTAGCCCAACCATTCTGGAAAACAATTTGGAACTATGCCCCAAAAGCTATGAAAACGTGTATACCCTTTAACCCAGCAATACCACTATTTAGGTCTATACCCCCAAAGAGATTAAAAAAAAAAAAAAGGGAAAAACTCACACACTCAAAAATATTTATGGCAGCTTTTTTTGTGGTGGCAAAGAATTAAAAACTAAGAGAGGACAGGGCGAGAACAAGAGAAGTGCCCATCAAGTAGGAAATGGCTGAATATATTAATGGCACATGAATGTGATAGATGTTACGTGCTATAAGAAATGATGAAGGAGATGGTTGCAAAAAACCTGAGATTTATGTGAACTGAAGTTCACATGCGAAGTGAAATATGAAGAACCAAAAGAACAATTTGAACAGTTACAGCAATATTGTAAAGATAATACACTGTGAAAGATTTAGTAACTCTGATCAATACAATGATTCACCACAATTCCAAAAAAGACTCATAATGAAAAATGCCATCCACCTCTAGAGAGAAAACCGATAGACTCAGAGTTGCAAAAAAGTGTTCTGCATGATTTCATATGTGTAATGAGTATCATATGCCTTACCCTCTCAATGGCTGGGGGAAGGTTGAAGAGAGGGAGAGAATTTAGAACTGAAAATTAAATAAAATGTTTAAAAATTCAAGCCAATAAGCATTATTAAGCACCTACTATGCACTAGGTATTGTACTAAGTTCTAGGAATGCAAAAGGCCGTAACAGTCCCTGTCCTCGAGGAGTTAGCTCACAATCCAATGGAGAGCGACAACATGCAAACAATGATGCACAAACAAGATATATGCAGGATAAATTGGAGATCATATCATAAGGAAAGCACTAACATTAAGGAAGACTGGGAAAAAGCTTCTTACAGGAGAGGATTTTAGCTGATATTTGCATGAAGCCAGGGAAGCCACGAAGCAAAGGTAAGGAGGGAGAGAATTCTAGGTAAGAAAGCAGCCAGTGAAACAGCAGAGTCAGAAAATAGAGTGTCTTATTTTAGGAACAGCCAAAAAGTCAAGTGTCACTGGATTGTAAAGTACATGGAGGTAGGAAGGGATCAGGTTATGAAGTGCTTTAAAAGCCAAACAGGATTTTATATTTGATTCAGTAGGTAATAGGGAGCCATTGATGTTTACTGAGGACATGAGACATGGCCAGAACTGCACTAGAGGAATACCACTTTGATAGCTAAGTGGAGGATGAACTGGAAAAAGGGGAGAGACTTGAGGTTAAGAAGGCCAACCAGAAGGCTAATAAGTGGTCCCCGCTTACGTTCATGGGTTTCTGTTCTGATTATGGTTTTTTAAAAAATCTAAAATCCAATAAAAACTTGAATTCAAGCCCTGTTATCTGATAAATTATATGCTTTTGATTTCAACTGAAAGCCTCATAAAAAGTATTCATCCGATAGTTTAAAATAAAAGTTTAAGATTTCTTCTTACTTTGATACTTAAATGGATCTATAATTTCAGTGATGTAGGTATTTTCTCCAATAATGTCTATCACAGACCTATACAACTTGGCATTACATAGGGGCCAAAATTAAAATAGACTAAACTTCTCTGGGCCACAGACAGAGGCTCACTTTCCAAGTAAAGGTATAATTAATGATTAAACTATTTTGCAAACAAACTATATTTTTTAAAAGGGAAATTTCAATTAATATCAATTTTTATTTATCATGAAATCACATTAATGTTAAAAAATACTTTGCTAAGTGGCACAAGTTTTAATAGTTTTTCAGGTTTTCTTACTGTTTACATTTAGTTAATAGGACGTATTACACTTCTTGTCAGCAATCAGTTTATTGTACTCAGGAATCATGTTTGAAATTGATTTCTTTAGAAATCTGAAAACTAATCTTAGTAGCCACCTCATTTTCTGAGTTTACTTTCTTGAAAAACCATTGCTCCCCACTGAGATCTTTCAACAATTCGGAACCTTTAATTTGTTTTTCATTGGTGTCCAATTTGCTTAAGTCAGGATGTTTTGATATGAAATGGCGATAAAGATTGCATTCCTTTGGACCGGCTATTGCTTCTCAGCAAACAGGGCATAATATTCTGTCTGTCGTGTAAGTAAACAAGTATCTATTTGTCCACTCCGGATTAAATACTCTATGTTCTGATTCAATCTTCCTTTTCTTTTTATCACCCATTTTACAAAGCCCCCCCAAAAACTTTAATGTTAGAACCAAAAAATCTCCACAGCAACTGCTCACATACAAAGACATAATTGAACTGAGGGTCTGATATTGGAGGAAGCACCAGACACTCATGTAACTTGGAGGGTGGCTGTGCAGCGAGGGAGGGGAAGAAGCCCTTGCCTCTCATCATATAGTGGGCAACAGCTGCATTGATGTGTGGCTGCTCTCAGCCTGTGGCTGCACTCACTTTGTCCCTGTACAACACCAGTAACAACCAAAAACACAGCAGAAAGACATGACTCTCGCTCCTCTCAGACCAGAGACAGATAGGCAATGGTTGGCTGTGTCAAGTGACAAACAGGAGAGAGTGCACAGTGGCAATCTACCTACCAAGTTAAATGATGGGCACAACAGTGACTAGTAGAAGGTTGGTTAAGCAGGGTGGGCTGTCTGAAATCTTTTGCACTGTGTGTTGTGCAGGCCTGGTCTATCACAAACAATATAGACTTTCTTAACCTGGGTGACTTTTGTCCATATTTTCCTCTAAAATCATCGCCAGGGGATCCATCCAACATGGTGGGAGACTTCCTTTACAACTTTCAATACCGCATGGATTCTACTGAAACATGCTGACCATCTACCTTCTTCTCATATGACCAAGTCACCTCCTTTCTAATTATATACCCTTCATACAACTTCTCCTGTACAAATAATGCATTACAAGCTGCTCACACTTGACATGTGCCTCTTCAATGCTCTTTAGGTGACCTTCAATTTCACTTCATCAGAGACTATAATATTCCATGACTCACAGATATACAGCATCACAGGAAGAATACTAACGTTAAAAAATATAGGCATTACTGTGTTGGAGCTGTGAATTGATCCAATCATTCTAGAAGCAACTGGAAATTATGTTAGTAATCAGACCTGAGTTACAAGTACCACCCTGATTTGTACAATTTGTATGACCATGAGTGAAGTTACTCTAACATAGACAATAGATTATTAGTGTGCTATAAGGAACAATTAATGTCATCAATACAAAGAGGCATGAGAAGATTATGTATATTATATATATATATATTAGAAGGTAATATATTATATAACAGATAGATAAGATGTTATATGAATTACTCCATACCCATAGACATATTGTGTATATCATATAACATGAGCATTCCCAACTCCAGGCCCAGTGCTCTATCCACAATACCACCTAGCTGCCCTCCAACTGTGTTTCATAGTCATCAACTTGGTTTTCCCTGAACAGAGAGTAGGACCAAACTCTTTTTTTGCATGACTTCTCTCATTTAGGAGGCTCTGAAATCTTTTTAGGGTTTGAAGCAATCATACAAAGTCATATGCAAAAAGAAACATCTTACAAACTACAGCAGGGGTGGGGAACCTGCTCCCTTGAGGCCACATGTGGCCCTTTAGATCCTCAAGTGCAGCCCTCTGACTGAATCCAAACTTCATAGAACAAATCTCCTTAATAAAAGGATTTGTTCTGTAAAACTTGGACTTGGTCAAAATGCCAAACTCAAGAACTTAGAGAGCTACATGTCGCCTCAAAGCCGCAGGTTCTCCACCCCTGAACTACAATATCCATAGAAAATCCCTCTTCCATTTGTGTTTTAAATAGCCTCCACAATAGTGGCCAACACTTTTGGCAAACAAAGGTGACTACTGATATTAATGATTAGAGAGTTATCAAAGTTATCTTTGCTGTCACATATTTCAAAGAATCTAATTCTGACAGATGCATGAGACTCATTGTTGGAAGGCAGTCTTTTAGGTGGTGTTTTGTTTTATTAAACCAAATCCTTTTGTTATAGTTACAAATAACAAATACAATGTGATGTTATTTCTCTACACCTTTCAGTAACTGTTTGATTGCAAAGATGTGGTCCATATGGACTATCATTTGTGAAAACCTGATTATTTCCTTTTCATGTTTTCATCAAGGATGCAGCTGAGTCTCACAAGAAATCTGCAGAGATAGGAAGCAGGAATATAGTTTATTAATTACTCATGTGATGCAGAATTTTTTTTGTATAAAATTTGTTTTATTCTTTACAGTTTCTCAATCATCTTGATTCAGTCATTAATGCTGCTTCCATCTGAAGGAGCATCCTTCTGTAAGTCTTGCCTTTCCTCCAGTAGGCTGACAGAGCACAGTGGAGCACCCCACACAGAGAAACACTGTTTGTGCATGGCTGAACACAGCGGTGATTTTATAGCACCCCAGGCACTTTACGTCCATGAAATACGAGTTCGGACTCTGCACCAAGAGCTTCTTCTTGTGCTTCCGCTTCTCCTCCTCGGGATAGGGGTGCAGGAGGTCTTTCGCAAGAGGCATGTTGGTACGGGGAGATATTCGCCACTGAAAAACCAGAACTTTTTTTAAACAATACTTGGCATCTTTCCATATTTCAGATACCCTGAGAACTGATCCCTAAACACCCTTATAACTGCATCATATAGCCTTCAACAAGGATCTCCTCTGCATATATTTAGTTTAGTCCAGCTGTTCTTCCATCTTTTTCCTTAGTGTCATTTCCCAAAGACTGTGAGTCCAAATGAAATGGTTCTATCACTAACAGAGAAATGTTCATTTAAAAAAATCTTCATAGATCTTTTCTACTTCTGTCTAGTCACAGCTTTTCTTCCAGTTTCATCCTGAAAAGCTCTTGAAGTAATCTGGAACCACTATGTCAGTTGCCAACTTTTTTTTTTTTAACAAACTTATTTCCTTCTTCCATAGTTTTTTATTGTTTAATGAGGGGATTTTCAAGTCAATTTTTCTTCCACTCCCCTAAGTAGTGTTTTACAAATCTGTTTCTGTTCTAAATTAGTGCCGTCTTTGGCTTTTAAAACAGTCTACTTGGCAAAGGAAGCAAGTGCTTGATGACCAAAAGGTTTCTAAGGTCTTTTGATCTCTTCACTGGAGCATAGGATTTTCAATAGTTGAGCTTCCTTTTAAAAAATAATGATACTACGTTTCAATTTCTGTTATTTTATCCATTTCCCCTTATTTAGCACAAGCAGTTCATTTAAACAGGTAAACTCAGATTTGCCTCAATAGCACCATATCTTCTTGCTTTTAGTTTTTCTCCAAGTTTGGTATTGATTTTTATCTTAATTTAACAAGTGGTCAATTAAGAAATGACTCCCATATTAGCAGCTAATTTGTTCCTGCCAGTAAAATACAATCAATTTCATCTTTTGTCAAGTTACTATTTTATATTTGTCATGTTCATTGCCTCCCAACACTTCAGTCAGAGAAAGTGCTCATGAGCCTTTGGTCTCCCGTTTTTTATTCATGAGCTCTATTTTTCAACATTATCTTCAACATTATCATTTCATATGCCTATGAAAGCATATTATGCCTCCCCTATGCCCCATCCCCAAACTCTTTTAGAAATATTAAGAAAATAATATATCAGTACCCTAGTTTGAAGTTCTTTTAGAGTCAGATCAACGGAAACATTCTTAGTCTTTCTTTCACTGTAAATGCCAAGGAGGTTTCCTGTTATAAAATCTTTTGTAACATCTTTATCCAAGACCTAATGAGTTTCCAAAAGAAGAGTACAGATCAGCTCAGAAAGAAGTAGTCCCTGAAACTGATTAGTGTATTGATCAAATTAAGAATAAAAACATATTTTAATTAACTCTATTAACAGAAGCATTGAATTCACCTTTGACCAGGAAGAAAGGAAGTCCTTCGAGGGAATAAATGGTTTTAGGAAAATTAATAAAGATGGATTGAATGGCTTTAGGAAAATTAATAAAGGATTGAATGTTTTAGGAATATTATTCTCTAGGGTGTTACTGAAGTTAAGATGTTATTGTTCTGTTTAATGAATCAAAAACTCTAACCTAAACTTTGTACCCTTGTTTAATCTTGACTATAGATATTTGTCTTTGTTCTAAAACCCTTCAGTTCAAGTCAGAGAGATATTCCAAAGCAAGCTGGATCTCTCTCTTTTAAATTTCTTTCTCTCTTAGCACAAATACTTGGAATATCATAATTAATAAATTTGTCTCTGACAGATCCAAACCAGCAGAGTACTGAGTTTTTTCCCCATATGTTCATACCTGCCTTTGCAATAAAGTTATTAAAAAATATATTGACTGAAAGTCTTAGAGATTCTACATGGAATTTGTCTATATCCTCATTCTCTGTAACACAAGTAACAATTAACATTAGTAGCGGTCTTTTTGTAAAAACACATCACAAGTAACAAAATAAGAGATAGCTAAATGCCCTGTGAAACAATGTTTCTTCTTCCCTCTGGACAAAATAAACTGAAGTCTGCCAATGCCTTTATTACTTCTCTCCAGAACATCATGCAGGTAGGTATTCGCTGTGTTACCTCCCTCTGCAGTGCCTTCCTGCTGCAGGACCATCTCTAGCATCCCAACATCCTCTGAGGACAAGACTTATTGTTTCGCTTCCCAGGGCCTTCTCCTAGGCTAGCAAAGAGCCCCAGCTACCTGAAAACATTCCCATACTTCTGACTGTTCCTACTTGTAAGGCAGGCCTCCTGGAGCCTCACAGCATAAAGTATCACCACTTTGCCACCAAAATAAACCTCAAGGGAGACTTTAGTAAGTCTAAACTCATGCTATTCTCAAAGAGCCTCTCTCCTATAATTGATACTATACATAGACTCACTCTTCAATAGTTAACACATTCCTAATTCCTTATACTTGACCTATTACAGTGATACTTAAGATTTGGCTACTAATGTAGCCAATGATTCCATTTCACTTCCCCAATCTGACATTCCCTCACAGCTAACCACCTCAACTCTATTCCCCCAAGTCTCCATTTGAGAACTTCCTGTCCTTTCCATATGTCCTTTGAAATGCCTGCCCTAGAATGAAAAACTTTCTTTCCTCTTAAATCTCCTGTCTCACTCCTTCCATCTTTTGGTATTGCTGAGATGTGGGTCTGCCACAAACAGTGTCCAGTACCACATGTCCTCCCATCCCCTGACTCATTGGTCAGGGTGACACTTCCCTCTATAACTTTCACTAAGTAACTTCTCTCATTTCCTCTCTCACATTCTTCTAAACACTTTTCAACAGACTTCTTACTCCATAATTCAACTGAAATTGCCCTCTCCAAAGTTACCAATGATTTAATTGCCAAATCTCATAACCTTTTCTCAATCCTCATCCTTCTTGACCTCTCAATTGCATCTGACTGCTGATCACTTTCTCCTGGATGTTCTTTTCCTCACTAGATTTTCATGACACTGCTCCCTCTCGGTTCTGCTCTTACCTCCTTTGCTGGGTCTTTATCTATGTTATACCCACTAACCACTCATGTCCTTCAAAAGATCTTTTCTAGACTCTGTTCTCTGTTCCTTCTATACTCTCTCAAATGACGATCTCATTAGCTCCCATGGTTTCAATTAACATCTCTATGCAGATGATTCCTAGACCTATATATCCAGCCATAGTTTCTCTCCTGGGCTCCAGTAACATATCTTAAATTGAATGTTTCATAGGTCTCTCAAACTCAGCATGTTCAAAACAGAAATGATCACCCATCTCTAATCCTCTACCCTAAGCTTCTCAACTTTGATAATAGTGTTGGGAGCACCACCATTCACCTAGTAACTCAGGCTCACTACTTTGTTGTCTTCAGAGGCATTAAAAGCAGCTAGGTAGTGCAGTGGATAGAGCACCGAGCCTGAGTCAGGAAGACTCCTGGTTCAAATTAGTTCAAATGTGTCCTCAGACACTACTAGCTATCCGACCCTGGGCAAGTCACTTGACCTCTGCCTCAGTTTCCACAACTATAAAATAGGAACAATAGGAGCACCTATATCCCAGAGTTACTGTAAGAATCAAATGAAGTAATATTTATAGATTACTTAGTACAGTGGCTAGTACATAGTAGGCACTTAATAAACACTTGTTCCTTTTCTCTTTCCCCTCATCCTCAACTGACTCACCCCACATATCCAAACCACTGTCAAAACTTTGTCCTTTCTACATTTACAACATCTTTCACACTCATGTACTTCACTCACATAACCATAATCTTAATCAATTCTTGCTTGACTATTGCAATAGCCTTCTGAACAGTCTCCCTGCCTCATCTTCTCCATGCTTTACTCAGCCACCAAGGTGACTTTTTTTTTCCCCAATGTGAGTTTTCTAAAGCATACTTCTGACCATGTCATGCCCCACCCTCACCAAATGAATTCCACTGGCTCCTTATTACCTCAAAGATCAAGTAGAATCTTGTTTGGCATTTAAAGCTTTTATAACCTGGCCTTTTCATATGCTTTTGGTTTTCTTTTACACTTTATTCTCCTCTGTGCCTTCCATATTACAGAACAATGGCCTACTTACATTTCCTCAAACACAACACTATCTCCTTCTTTCTCTGCCTTTGTATTAGGTGCTTCCACACCTGGAATGCTCTACCATCTCACTATCTCTTAGTTTTCATGGTTTCCTTCAAGATTCATTTCAAATCCTACCTATTCCAGAAGGCTTTTCAAGGCCAACCTGTAACTTTACCCCCCCACCCCAGCTGCCTTCCATCTACTCTGTATATATCTCATATCTTCCAAGTTGTTTAAATGCTGTCTCTCCCCATTGGAATGCAAGGTCCTAAAGTGTAAGGTCTGTATTTTTGCTTTTCATTGTATCAGCATTTACCATACAGCTTCACACATACCAAGTACATAATAAATGCTTACTGACTTACTTAATACAGGGTACACATAAAAAGTATTGTTTTCTCTTACATGATTAAAACAATACATTGATAACTTTGGAAAGGATAATGAAAATGTTCTCAAACCATAAAAGTTTTTCCACATATCAACATGGTTTTGTTAACTTAAAACCCTAATAATTTTGTTGCTATTGAATTGTTTTTGATTGTGTCCAACTTCACGACCCCATTTGGGGTTTTCTTGGCAAAGATACTGGTGTGGTTTGCCATTTCCTTCTCCAGCTCATTTTACAGATGAGGAAATTGAGGCAAACAGGGTGAAGTGAGTTGCCCAGAGTCACACAGCTAGTTAAGTTGTCTGAGGCCAGATTTAAACTCAGATCTTCCTGACTCCAAGCCTGGTGCTCTAGTCTGTTACCTATTTGGAGTTTTCCCATTAGAGAGAATTCTACAAAATTTTTAAATGTTTGCTAAGCTACATACCACAAAAAGTAGCCAGTACATCCCAGGACACAGTACCAGCAAAAAAGCATCATAATTCACAGAAGACAATGTCTAAAAAGAAGGGTAACAAAAATAATCATTTCCTCATATCACTTTAAACAAACACACAGAGTATGTATAACAATTTATGTATAATAAACAAAGAGGCAGCATGGTACAGCAGAAAGAACACTAGCACTAGACCTGGTGCTTACTAACTCAGTCATCCTGGACAAATCATTTAGCCTTCCTGGGCCTTAGTTTTCTCACCTGTAAAATGAGGGAGTTGGATTGGATGACCTCTAAGGTTCTTTCCAATTCTAGGTGTATGATCCTATGAGATAAATTTAACTTCATAGATATTGGAGATACTCAGGAGTACCAGAAATATCACAAAAATATCAAAATATTTTTTAAGTACTCTATCACTCTAAGTGCAAGGCACCATACTGGGTTAGGAACACAAAAACAAAAAGGCAACAAACAATCCCTTAAACTATTTTCATTCTGATGAAAACAGATTAGATGAAAGATAAAAGAAGCAGTGAGTCCCCCACAACTAAGAATCTTGAAACAGAAGCTGGATGTCCACTTTTCAGATACTGTAGGAAAGATTCTTGTTCAAGTATTAGTTGGACCAACTAAGGGTTATGAGTGTGAGTGGAGAGAAAGGTATGTTTATGAGAGATGTTACAAAGGTAGAACAATATTTGACAGTGTTTTAGATGTGGGATAAGTGAGAGTGAGAAACAGAGATGTGAGGAGAGGAGAAGGAACAATCATATATTAATCACTCTAGGTCAAGCACTGTGTTAAGTAGTTTACAAATATTATTCCATTTGATCCTCACAACAACCCTATGAAATAGGTGCTGTTACTCCCATTTTACAGTTGAGGAAATTGAGGCAGACGCAAGTTAAGTGACTTGGCTAGGGTTATAAGCTAGCAAAAGTTTGAGGCCACATTTGAACTCCGGTCTTCCTGACTCCAGGTTCCACACTCTATCCACTGCATCACCTAGTTGCCTAGCAATACCTGACCTCAAACTATACTACAAAGAAGTAATAATCAAAATGATTTGCTGCTGATTAAAAAAAAAAGAGGTTAATTTTTTTTTAACTGAGAGGTCCACTGGTAGAATAAATTAGGTACCTAACTTACAAAAACAAACACCATGGTAATATCAGTGTAGATAAATTCAAAGACCACAACTACAGGGGTAAGGACTCATTAATCAACAAAAACTGCTGGGAAAAATGGAAAGCAGCTTGGCAAAAATTAGGTATGGCATGAAGACCAGTATTTCACAGCAATACCAAAATAAGCTCCAAACATTTACATGACATATATTAAAAGTCACATCATAAACAAATTAGCGAAGCAAGGAAGAAAATGCCTTTCACATCTATGGATAGTGGAAGAGTTTACAACCAAATAAGGGATCACAGGATCACGGAAGATAAAAAGTACAATTTTGATTACATATAATTGAAACTCTTTTTGTTAAAGAACTGGAAACAAAAGTGAATGCTCATCAAATTGGGAATGGCTGAACAAATTATCATATATATGAATGGAATGGAATGTTACTGTGCTATAAGAAATGAAAAAAGCGATAGTTTAAAAAAAAAAAAACAAGGAAGAAATGTAGTCAGCAGAACCAGGAGAACAATTTATACAATAACAACTCAACACTGCAAAGTAAAACACCTTTGAAGGACTTAAGAACTTTGACCAATGCAATAAGTAATCAAGATTCCAGAGGACCTACCAATGATGAAGCACACCCTCCTGACAGAGGAGCAACGGACTCCAGATGCAGAATTAAGACATAAAATTTCAAACAATATGAAAAATTTTTTTTTTTGCTTAATATCATATATGTTAACAAGATTTTGTTTTTCCTTTAGTTTTCCAATTTGGCAAAGTGGGAGTGAGAAGTGAGCTACAGGTTAGGGTACTCCAAAAAAAAAAAAAAAAAAAGGCCAAATGGTCACTGAAGCATTTTTTTAATGCACAGAAGAGAATAGGCAAGTACAATAGCTTTGAAAATGAATGTGAATTTATTATATACTTAAAAAGAAAAGCAAGTTGTACATAAGAGATTCCATTTCCTATATAAGGCTCTTTTTTGATATACTATGTATACTGAAATGCTCATTTTATTTGGCATTTCTAAGGTTGCAAATTTAAAAAAAAAAACAATGACTGTCTTAAATATTCATAAAATTGGACCTACTTTTTAAGCAATTACTGTACTTGACCACCTACTGGTTAAATTATCATTTAGTAACCACTGTTGATTGAGTACATTATTACAAAAAGTACTTCAACTCTTTTTAAGGACATCTACTTAATTAAGAACTCCCCCTCCCCCAATTCACTTAAAAAACATTTAACATCAACCAAAAGAACTGAAGAGAGACAACTGATAGCAAGAAAGACATTTACATTAACAATTTAGATTCCCATTAATACTAACTACACACAAATACATTTCATTCATTACAAACTCCAAGACTTTCATTTTTTTATTGTATTTCATAAAACTTATTCTAAACATATATCCAATACAAACTGACAAACACAACTCATTTTCAAAGTTTCTTCACTGAACTTTGAGGGCATCCAGAGCTCTCAGCCCACAAATAGTCAAGGGATCAGACAACTGATCAGAAGGAGATTACTGGGGTCCCTTTGCTAACACTTGGTGCAGGACTCTGTTGCACTGCCCATACTCAGATCTGAGTCGAAATCCTGGGTTACAGTCTCAGGGCAAGAAAGAATACCAGCACACTACAGCTTGCAGCCAAAAGGGAGCAGGGACTATAGTCAAAGTTCTAAAGCAAAAAAGAGTACTTGTGGTTGCTCATAGACCACAGCACAGGCCAGAAGAGTAGTAAACACACCTCTCCTTAGATAATACCACCTAGAAAAAACTGAAAACTTACAGACCCCCAGAACTAGCTCTGAAAATAGCTGCACAAAAACCTCTGAAAATTGAGACAGTGTCCCCTCCACTCTGGGAGCAAAGCCCAATTTTAACATAAAGTTAAAAGTCAGGAAATAGTCTGGAAAACATTAAAAACAAAAAATAACTTGGCCATAGAAAGTTACTATGGTGACAGGGAAGATCAAAATACAAACTTAGAAGAAGACAACAAAGTCAAAACTGCTACATTCAAAGCCTCAAAGAATAATGTGAATTGGTTTGAGGCTCCAAAAGAATTTCTTTAAGAGCTCAAAAGGGAGTTTAAAAATCAAATAAGAGAGGAAAAATTGGGAAATGAAATGAGAGTGATGCGATAGAATCATGAAAAAAAAGTCAACAGCTTGGTAAAGGAGGCACAAAAAAATACTGAGGAAAGTAACACCTTAAAAACAGAATAACACTTTAAAAACAGAATAGGCCAAATGGTAAAAGAGGCATAAAAATCCACTGAAGAGAAGAACTCCTTAAAAAACAAAATTGGGGTCTTTGGCATTCAAGAGTACCACTGAGCTCTTCTACCCTCATTTTAAATCTAGCTCCACACAACCCGGAAACTGCTGTTCCCTCTCAGCACCACCTGACCCCTACCTACAACCCGACCATGGAAGATGTGATCAAGTACAGCAACATGGAGTTCACCAAGAACTCTAAAATCAATGCCAGCAAGAAATAACAGGATGATGGTAAAATGTTTATTGGAAGGCTCAGCTAGGATACGAGCAAGAAAGAGCTCACTGAAATACCTGTCTCTTTTTGGAGAAGTTGTAGACTGCATAATTAAAACAGATTCCAGGGTAAGATGGAGGGGATTCAGATTTGTGCTTTTTAAAGATGCTGCCAGTGTCAATAAGGTCTTCGAACTTAAAGAACACAAGCTGGATGGCAAGTTAATAGATCCCAAAAGGGTTAATGCTTTAAAAGGAAAGGAGCCCCCCAAAAAATATTTGTTGGCGAATGAGCTGAGATACATCTGAAGAGCAAATCAAAGAATATTTTGGAGCATTTGGAGAGACTGAGAATACTGAACTTCCTATGAACAAAAAAAAAAAATGAAAGAAGAGAATTTTGTTTTATCATATATACAGATGAAGAACCAGTGAAGAAATTATTAGAAAACAGATATCGTCAGATTGGTTCTGGTAAGGGTGAAATCAAAGTTACTTGGCCCAAAGAGGTATGCAGGTAGCAACAGCGACAACAGAAAGAAGCAAGAGGCACTGCAGCTGGAGGACGAGGATGGGAGAGGTGGGGCTAGGGGCCATGGCAGAGGTCAGGGCCAAAACTAGAACCAAGGATTTAATCACGACTATGATCAAGGATATGGAAATTACAATAGTAACTATGGTGGTGATCAAAACTATGGTGGCTACTGGCAGACATGATTATATTGGGAACTATGGATATGGACAGGGATATACAGACTACAACGGATAACAAAGCACATACGGCAAAGCATCCTGAGGGGGTGGTGATCACCAAAACAATTACCAGCTATGTTAAAGGAGGACACAGAGAAAACAGGAGCAGATGCTACAGCAGCCTATCTTGTGGGATGACAACATTGAATGGAGAATGGTCTTCTATTGATCTGAGCTGACTATTTTGTAAAAGACTTTTAGTATACATGACACAACCGTGTCCAATTGTATATAGCAGTCAATTTAGTTTTCTTGTTTTTGCTTTGTCCTTTGCCATCTGTGTTATGACAAATGTGGATCTGTGTTTATACAAATTTTATTTGTATAATTTCATGTTAAATGATTCTCAAAAACTACTTGTGATTGTTTTTCTGTGTCAGGTACTAAACAGCTCTGTAAAAATGTAATTTTAAATAAGCAATATTTGAGGCACAGTTTTTTCTAGGAGTCACGGACTGTGGGGAAAAGCAGTGGTCTTTTATAAATAAGCGAGCAACAAACTTTGCCTGAGCTTCCCTTGACAAAGTCTATCCATGCTAAGGATTCATGTCTATGTTTGTAATAACCATAGATGCTACCAGGCAACTAAACAGTGTCTGTCCCCCACAAGCATTCTTAGGATCTTTGTAATGAGAAATTCAGCATGTTGTGAATTGCTGAAATTGTTTCTATCAGGCCATAGATCCCTTGATTTTTATTTTCAAGAGGAGTACCTTTTTATTAAACACCATTTTTTAAAAAAGGCATAGTTCGTAACTGCTTTTATGAGTTGACAAGATGCTTGGAACCTGTTTGTTAAAAAAAAAATCTATTATGATTACTTGACCCTTGCATTGAATGTGAATATAATTCCAATTGCATATTTCTAAATCCATTGAAACTAATCAAAAATTAGTATGGCCAAGATTTTCATTACAGAGTTGTAAGTAAATGAATTGTACTCTGAAATAGTGCATTATGTCACTGCCACTGCCAAACCATAAATATCTATTTCCTGTTGGAACACATACTTCAGAAAGCCTTAGCAGAGTTACATGGCGTTTGTTTTGGAAGTTTTTAGGAAAAGTGGTGATAGTAAATTCCATAAACTCATGTGTTGTTTTGTATTCTAAATAAAGGTTATTTTCCCATTAAAAAAATTAAAAAATGAAAAGCAAAACTGACTACGTGGAAAAAGATATACACAAATTCACCGAAGAGAAGAACTCTTTACAAAGCAGAATTAGCCAAATGGAAAAGGAGGTTCAAAAATTCACTGAAGAAAAGACCTCCTTAAATGAAGAATTGGCAAATGGAAAAGAGGTACAAAAACTCAATGCACAGCATAATTCCTAAAAAATTAGAATCGGGCAAGTAGAAGCTAATGACTCCATCACACAACAAGAAATAAACTAAGTCAAAAGAATGAAAAAAAAAGATAAAAATGTGAAATATCTTTGTGGATAAACAACTGACTTGGAAAACAAATCAATGAGAGATAATTTCAGAATTACTGAACTATCTGAAAGTCATGATATAAAAAAAAAGTCTAGACATCATCTTTCAAGAAATTATCAAGGAACTTCCCTGATTTTCTAGATTAAGAGGGTAAAATAGAAACTGAAAGAATCCATCAATCATCTCCTGAAAGAAATCCCCAAATGAAAACTGCCAGGAATATTATAGTCAAATTCCAGAGCTCCTAGGTCAAGGAGAAAATATTGCAAGCAGCCAGAAAGAAACGATTCAAATATCATGGAGGCACAGTCAGTATAATACAGGATTTAGCAGCTTTTGCATTAAAACACTGGAGGACGTGAATTATGATATTCTGGAGAGCAAAGGAGCTAGGACTACAACTAAGAATCACCTCCCCAGCAAAACTAAGTGTAATTCCTCAGGGGAAAAAAATAGACATTTAACAAAATAAAGGACTTTCAAACTATTCCTGATGAAAAGACCAGAGCTGAATAGAAAATCTGACTTGCAAATACAAGACTCAAAAGAAGCATAAAAATATAAACAGGAAAGAGAAATCATAAAGGATCAGATAAGGTTAAACTGTTTACATTCCTTCATGGGAGGATGATAACTGTAACTCCTAAAAACTTTCTCATTATTATGGTAATTAAAAGAAATATAGACAGAAGGCATGAGTATAAGTATGATAGGATGACATCTAAAAAAATAAAATTAAGGGATGAGAAAGAGGAATGCACTGAGAGAAGGAGGAAGAGAGAGGTAGAATGGGGCAAATTATCTCACATAAAAGAGTGGTGTCAAAGAGCTTTTACAGTGGAGGGGAAGATGGGGGAGATGGGGCAGAGTGCTTGAACTTTACTCTCACTGGAATGGGCTCAAAGAAGAAATAATATATACACTCAGTTGGGGACAGCAATCTATCTTACCCTACAGGAAAGTCAATGGGGAAGAGGATAAGGAGGGGGGCACTGATAGAAGGGAGTACAAATTGGGGGAAGTGGTAGAAGCAAAACACTTGACGATGGAAAGGGTGAAAGGAAGGGCAGGTAGGTGGTGCAGAGGATAGAGCTCCAGCCTTGAAGGAAGGAGGACCCGAGTTCAAATCTGATGTCAGGCACACAACAGTACTAGCTGTGTGACCCTGGGCAAGTCACTTAACCCCAATTGCCTAGCAAAAAGCAAACTCCCCCCCCAAAAAAGAAAGGGTGAAAGGAAAGAGAAGGATAAATAGGGGAAAAACAGAATGGAGGGAAATACACAGTAACCCTAATTGAAAAAAAAATTTATAGCAAGTTTCTCTGATAAAGGCTTCTTTTCTCAAATATATAGAGAACTGAGTTAAATTTATAAAAATACAAATCATTCTCCAGTTGATAAATGGTCAAAGGATATGAACAGGCAGTTTTCAGATAAAGTAATCAAAGCTATAGTCATATGAAAAAATGCTTTACATCACTATTGATTAGAGAAATGCAAAATTAAAATGACTCTGAGGTACCACCTCACACCTATCAGATTGGCTAATACAACAAAAAAAAAAACGACAAATGTTGTAGGGGATGTGGAAAAACTGAAATACTAATGCACTGCTTGTGGAGTTAGGAACTGATTCAATCATTCCGGACACAATTTGGAATTATGTCCAAAGGACTATAAAACTGTGCTTATTCTTTGACCCAGCAATATCACTACTAGGTCTATATCCCAAAGAGATAAAAAACAAAAAGGAAAAGGATTAATATGTACAAAAATATTTATAGCAGCTCTTTTTGTGGTATCAAAGGATATCAAGTGGGGAATGGCTAAGAAATTGTGGTATATGATTGTGATGGAAAATGAAATGAGCAGAACCAAGAGAATATTGTAACAGTAACAGCAATATTGTTCAATGATCAATTGTGAATAACCTAGGTATTCTCAGCAATACAATGATTTAATACAATTAGTGGATGGAGCCAGACCTGGAGTCAAGAAGACTCATCTTCCTAAATTCAAGTCTGGCCTAACATTTACTAGCTCTCTGACCCTGGGCAAGTGACTTACTGCTGTTTGCCTCGGTTTCCTCATCTGCAAAATGAGCTGGTGAAGGAAATCACAAACCACTCCAGTGTCTTTGCCAGGAAAACCCCAAATGGGGTCACAAAGAGTCGACATGACTAAAACAACTGAACAGCAACAACAACAAATTAAGATTTGCAATGCACTTTACGCAGCTGAACAATTACGATAAAAAATGCTGTTTACCTCCGGAGAAAGAACTGATGGAGTCTAAAATGCAGATCAAAGCATACTTCTTAAACTTTATTTTTGTTTGTTTGTTTGGTCTGTGTTTTCTTTCACAACATGACTAATATGAAAATGTTTTGCATGACTGCACATGTATAACCTTTATCAAATTACTTATCTTCTCAAGGAGGCAGAGAAGAGGGAAAAAGGGAAAGAATGTGGAACTCAATTTTAAAAAACAAATGTTAAAAATTATTTTTACAGGTAACTGGGAATAAAATATTTTTTTTTATTCAGCAACCTTCAGCAACCACCACCCTGATCAGTCAGCAGCCATCAACATCAAGGCAAAACCTTCTACCAGCAAAAAGATTACAATTCACTGAAGGCTCAGATGATGCTCAAAAGTTAGCATTTTTAAGCAACAAAGCATTTTTTAAAATTAAGGCATGCACCTTTTAAAAGATATAATACTTTTGCATACTTAATAGACTACAATATGATATAAACATAACTTTTATATGTACTGGGAAACCAAAAAACTTGTGTGACCCACTTTATTGCAGTTACCTAGAACCAAACCTGCAACCTCTCTGGGGTATGCTTGTAATATGTGTTAGAGACACCACCTGAATTCAAGCTTTCCTGACTCGAAAGTCAACCTTCTTCCTACTATAGCATAATGCATTTCTTATTTGCATATGTTAAGTATAGGTATGTAGTATATTAAAATGGCTGAAAAATTATGACACAAATGATATTATTAGGCACATTAAAAATTTAATCTCAGTAATTTCCAAACAATCCTTAACAATTACATCCTTGGTATATGGCAATTTATTAAGTGTTATAGAAAGTAAACTAAACATGATACCTATCCATAGAGGCTTACATGTTCTTACAAATGAAACTGTCATGGTCACAGAAATAATAAAAGCAAGTAAAATCATATATTTGACAAAGGTAAGGAGAGGAAAATGACCTTGCTATTCTGAATCAAGGCCTAGTTACTGAACACAAGGAATTAGGTTTTGATAGAAACAGGAAATGTGAGATAATGTGATAACGTAAGGATATTTTAAAGATAAATTCTCACAGTCTTTGATTTCTGGTTAATAATCTACTTAGATTTTCATTTACAGCACTGAGCCAATTACATCACTAATATGTACAACAGGCAGAAAGCACACAGGAAAACTTTATACCAGTCTGTTGATACTTCCCTTGGCTTAGGACCCATAGGCCCTCATTCTGTCATAAATAGCCCCTCTATCTAAACATCTTCAGGATTTTCATTCAACTGGCAGAGGGAGGAGATAGAACTAAACCAAACAAGGAAATCAAAGGGTAAAGAAAAAGCAAAGGGTACCAAACTGCCCAGTGCATGACCATTGGCTTATATGACCCCTCTGGGCCTGATGACTCTAAGATTCTTTCCACATTTAATTTAATACAACAACTTAAATATAGCAAGCATCTGAAGCATGGGAGATATAAGGCAAGTTTAGAGAAAAAATTAAGAATAAACAGGATTCTCACCTGAAAGGTGTGTCTCATAGGGAGATAATAACAAAAATGGTGATGGCAATAATAATAACAACAACAATAACAGAAGCTATTGTCATTACATACTTCTCTAAAGTTTGCAAATAGTTTTTTATTTCCTATTACTCTCAAAGTAACCTTGTGACATAGGTACTTCAGGTATTATTATCTCCCTTTTATGAATGAGCAAAGTAAGACTTAGAGAGGTTAAGTAACTTGCAAAGAGCCATATAGCTAATAAGCATCAGAGCTGGGAGTTAATTCCAGTGATAACAGCTAGCAAGTTTTCCTAACTCCATCACTATAGTAATATATGAAAAATGTGAGTTATAAAACAAAATGCTAAGTAAGGTCTGAGGGGAAAGGTGATGGGGAAGGGGTGAAGAGAAGGCCTTATTAGAAGAAGTAAATTTAAAGTAGAGTGTAGCACTAGATTAATGACAGGAATTTAAGGACATTTCGAAGGACCAAGTTTAGCAACTGACACAGTACGGCAATGAAAGTAGAGATAGGAGGGGGAAAAGTTTTTATTTCCAAGTGTAACTATAATATCTGCTCATAATGATTTATATTTAAAGTACATTTACACAAATAAGAGAAAGAAAATTTTTTTCTCAAATATATTTGTAATCACTTGTTTAGGAATCCTCTTTTTCACACTTTTTTGTCTCATTTACCATAAACAGGTTTTCGGCAAATTAAGCAAACATCTGTGGTCCTGTTCCAGCACTTTGTAGTGTCACAAGTGTGGCACATTTTGACTGGAGGAGCATCTGTGTTTTCAACCATGACTGCTCTAACTTCCAATCTACCATTTGGACAATCTCCAGTAAACTCTTCACCTGCCTCTGGGTGTATTCTTAATGCCTAGTGTTTGAATTATAAACTTTTTAAATAAATTATGCAGGTGTTGATGATGGACATATCAAGAATATTATAGAAAACATGCATAAGTCACATCCTGCTTGCTTGCTTTACTGAGTAACACCTTGCCATTTGATCAAGAAAATCTACTCCTACCCTTGTTTTGCTTGTAAAAAAGGATAGTATGTGGTTTTTGTTTTAGTTTGTTCTCTGCTGAAATCTAAATAGAGGGTGCTCATAATAGTTACTGATTTAGATTTTACTCTGGCATAAAGTCAATGTTACTGTACGCTTCTTTGTAGGTTTCAAAACCAGAGTCATGCAGTTGCCTACATGTTTTAATTAATTCTGGAAGTTCTAAATGGTTCTGACAAATAATCCCAATTAATCTACACTCAGATTTAAAAGTCTCAAATAAAGATCAAGGGATATAAAATAACTGCCATAGGACATTTTTTGAATAGGGGTTTCATGAGAATCAACACAATATCTGCAGGTACACTGATATCATTACTTCTAGTACTGTCTTTTCCCAAGTAAGGGAATCCATTGAACAGGTATTTGTTTTTAGTGTCTAATGTAAACTAAAATTTCAGACCAAATTTGTCTGACTTGTTTGATGTATATTGAATAAATATAAAGCATACTCTTCAAGGCAACAACTGTTCACTGACTGTTATATATACATCAAGAATTGATTTATATTGTCATCACTTATGTATATTGACATGCATATTGTCAAAATGAATAAATGCCTTCTGACAATTTTCAATAAAAAGGATTCCATAGTGAGGATACTAGATAAAACATGTCTAGAAATAGATTTTGTTTCCTTTCAGTTTTCAGGTAAAAGGAAAGGTACCTCATTATATCTAGGAATTAATTACATGACATGGTTTTACTGAACACAGGACACACCAGAAGCTATTCCACACATTTTTGGGGGGGAGTAGGTAATGGGGTTAAGTGACTTGCCCAGGGTCACACAACTACTAAGTATCAAGTGTCTGAGGCCACATTTAAACTCAGGTCCTCCAGACTCCAAGGCCGGTGCTCTATCCACTACGCCACCTTGCTGCCCCACACACTTTTTATGGGTACGTTTCTTCCACTAATAATGCCATAAGCAACTCTAACTGACCAGTTGGCACTCAGCATTTGTACGTTTCTGAGTGTTTCTAAGGAGCAAGCTAAATAAAATTCAAAAAGAAAAAAAAAGGAACTTTTCTCAACAATATAGGTTGTCAAATATGTAGTAGATTCAGATCCAAGTGTATAATATTTGGCTGTTGCACACATCCTCTTGCTGCTTTAAAAGCAGTAACCCATTGCCAAGAACCATTTTTACCTTTCAGACATTGTGGTACATCTCTTTTATCGGGAGCTTTAGTCTGAAGAGAACCACATGGCTCATTCCCATTTAGACTGTCAGCTGTAGAAGAATTTCACTAATGGTCTGGTCATCAATGGAATTAGGTAAGAACTGTCTGTTTCATGAATGGCAACTGCAGAATTTACATCATCAAATCCAGTATCTAAAGTTCACCCTCAAGTGAGTTAGATGGGATATTTCTTACTAGTTTTAAAATAAGTTCATTAGAGTTCAAACATTTTATCACTAAAGATCTAAGTAAAGCTATATTATAACAAATCATAAATTCTAAAAATCTAAAAAACCAGGAAAATAAAAAAATTGGCCAAATAGTGGAAACTACACGCAAAGATAAATTTTATTTACTCTATAAACACATTATTCATAAGGTTTTATAAATACTTGACAAATTCTACTGATGTTCCAAGGAGAAAAGACTCACATGGGCAAATAAATGACCTAAAATAAATATAATGTAGGAGCATTTCCTCCTATTTAGAGGCATCTCAGTGGCACATGGATAGAACATCAGGCCTTAGAGTCAGGAAGATCTGAGTTCAAATTCAGCCTAGCTGGGTGATGCTGAACAAATCACTCAATTTGTGTTTGCCTCAGCTTCCTCAACTGTAAAATGAGGGTAATTATAGCACCAACCTACAAGGGTTGTTGTGATGATCAAGTGAGATAATATTTGTATAGCATTAAGCACCTGGCCTGGCACATAGTGGGCACTATATAAATGCTTGTCATTATTATTTACAACTTTAAAAATATAAAGTGCTTAAGCATATATATCATTTAATGCATCTGGTCCTTATAGTTAGAACTATATTTTATTTCATTATTTAGAAAGTTTTTAGAATGCTAAGGAACATTGATAACAAAGATACAGAAAAAAGTCAAGAAGTACGAAGCAGAAATACTTAAGCCTTTTCAAGTATCTAAATTTTTTTTTTGCATCAACTGACATGCCATGTCCTTTTAGTGTTAAAGGACTGAAACTGAATTGTAAGAATTCAATAGGTGAAAAGGAGGAAGAATAAGAACTAAGAGAATAATTTATACAGTAAAATCAATGTAAGGAAAAACAACTTTTAAGATTTATGATTAAAACAACAGTCAATGTGCCCTCTGGAGGAGGACTGATGATTGATGCCTGCTGCTATCCAGCTCCTGAAAAAAGTGTGATGGAATCAAGGTGCAAAATGAAACATTCATTTTTGGACATGGCAAAAAAAAAAGGCATTTATTTTATACAATGGAGGGAGAGGGCATGAAGAAAGCTAATAATAATGTTGCAAAAAAAGAAAAGAGAATCATTGAAACATTTTTTAAAATGCACAAAAGAAATGTTCAGAAGGAAACACATAAGAGCAACTTTGAAAGTATCACGTTGAATTTATCATCTATTAGCTGTAAATAAAAGCCAAAGCTTCCCATAAAATACTTTTTTCTGTTCTCCTTTGTATGTGGAAATGTTCTTTTTGTGTGTTAATTCAATTCAGAATAAAAAAATTAATTTTTAAAGTGTTTTTTAAAAGGTGGAGAAAAAACAACTAACATTAGAGACACTGAAAGTATGGAGATGAGAGAGGATGATATATATTTGTGGGGCAGAAATACAGCACAAAGGACAGTAAATATGAGAAAAAACAAACTCTCACCTTGAACCCTGGGAACAGCAGCAACTCCCAGAGCACAAAGCCTTGCCCTCCATCCTCAGCACCATCAACACCAACCACCTACCGGCTATCAAAGACGGAACAGGTAACTAGCTGAAGCAACAATATTTTGGGGAGATTGTAAGCCTGTAAGATATGGTACATTATAGTCTCCAAAGAATTGAAAATGAGCTGGCTATAACTTGTTACAAACAGGAAATTATAACAGAAAAGCAAAAGATGTCATCAAAGAAATATGTGAGGGGAAGAAAAACAGAAATAGGCTAGTCACATGGCAGGAATGAGGGATGAATAAATAAATTTATTAAGTGCCTACTACATACCAGGCCATCTGTTAGGTATGAGGGATACAAAAACAATCCCTGTGAGACAATCTCTGCCCTTAAGGAAATTACATTTCAGTAGGAAATATTAAAAAATAGAACAACAGCAGTCAAGGAAAGAAGTTTTGCTGTGAGGATTCACAAGAACTGTGAGTGAAGGGCATGATGGATATTCCGTTGTGTCCCAATGATAGACTCATGATGTCAAGAGAAATAGAACAAGGTCTCTAGCTGAGCCTCTGCGATGAACTTATGAGAGGGCAAAGACAAATTACATAGGATATGCCAAGCAAATCAAACTACTACCGCTTCCTCTCAGACACCAATAAATATAGCCCATAACCTCCAGCCCAGAAGCCCAAGAAAGAGCAAAAATACCACCAATAGTTCTAGACTGGCCCCTGTAGCCATCATTGAAGGTAGCAACCACTGTGGGGAAAGGACCCACAATGCTCATCAGCACCAAAATCTACTAATAAATCAACTATGATCAACAGGCAGGTGAATTCCAGGATTATCAGTGCTGCTCCCAGACCACTAGTCATACTCCCATCCCAATGCCCCTCTTCCAACCTCCACAGCCATCATCTAAAGAATCAACACCTTTAGAGGTACTGACAACAAAGTTCTCAAAAGGAAAAGTCTTTGGTACTATCTAATGGTTCACAATCAGAAATGGATATAGTTATGTCAGTGGAAATAATAAAGAAGACGTATTACTATCTGCTTTGCTGTCGTACACTAAGGACCACAGGGCCTTTACGTTAGACTTGCAGCTGAAATCTACTATAAGTGTGGTTGTCCCCCCCATTAGAAATGTGAGTTCCATGAAAGCAGGGATGCCTTATGTTGTATCCCCAGTACTTAGCAAGTGCTTTGCACATAGTAAGGATTTAATAAATTCTTTTTTTTTTTTTTTTAGCTAGGCAATGGGGTTAAGTGACTTGCCCAGGGTCACCCAGCTAGTAAGTGTTATGTGTCTGAGGCCGCATTTGAACTCAGGTACTCCTGAAATCAGGGCCAGTGCTCTATCCACTGCGCCACCTAGCTGACCCTAATAAATTCTTTTCAACATATTTATAGGATGAGCAGGCACAGATGGGTTGTGATTTAAATTGTTCAAAGAAATACCTAAACCAATAAGGATTATGTCCACTTGAGCATTTTAATTGAAAATTTGACCAATATGCAATGAACATTCAATTGAAGGGACACTTAATAAATAAACTGAGACTGTAAAGGGAAAGAAACAGCATAGCATAATGGATAGAGGACCCATAAAGACCTGGGTTCAGCTCTTATTTCTGATGCATATGGTGTAATCATGCACAAGTAGTCACTTAGCCTCTCAGCTCTCTGTAAGAATCTTAGTTACCAACTAGCTGTGGAGAGGCTTTAGTGGAAGGAGTTTCTCCACATCCCACAAACTCACAGGTCTTACTCATTCTGCCAATAAATGTGCAAGGCTCAAAACTATGTGCCAGGTGCATAGAGACAGAACCTGTTCTCCAGGAGTTCACAATCTCTGAAGGTAGGAAGGGCATCATGTATACGAATTATGATAATTATACAAGATAGAATGCAAGTTTCTTGAAGGCAAGGAAAAGAGGAAATATTTGTCTTCTTCCTCATCTCTGTTTCCTAACTTCCCTAGCTTCCTTCAAGTTTCAGCTAAAATCCAACTTCCTCCTAGAAGCTTTTCTTGATCCCCTTAATCCAAGTGCATCCCTTCTGTTGATTTTATCTCCTATTTAAGTTGCATATATTGTGCTTGTAACTAGTTATTTCTATGCTGTCTCCCCTCATTAGACTGTAGGCTCCCTGAGAGCAGGGGCTGTCTTTTACCTTTCTTTTTATCTCCAACGCCCTGCACATTGAACGTTTTTGTCTTTGTAAAACCAGTGCCTGGTACTGTACCCTGCACATAGTAAGTGCTTAATGTGTCTTCTCTGAATCGAGCAAAGGCAGAAACAGGGGAATACAAACATCTATTAAAAAATTCAGATGGTCAAAAACCTCTAAAAACAATGAAGTCAGAATCTTATGAAAACTATGAAATTTAAAAGGGAGGAACATAAGGACTGCCTTGCAAAAAGGATTTAAGGTAACTTGAATTAAGAGTGTATTAGGTGCTGGAAACTAGAGTCATGTTTCAAATTAATAATATTTCAGGAAAAAGATTATGACACTAAAATTATGCCTACCCATGTTCCTCAAAATATTTTCCTTGAAAAGTGAAATGAGGAGGGGGGAGAGGAATAATCTTTTGTGCCTACAAATGGTATGTACAGACCATACTCCTAGAACTCACATGGTTAGCCCCACCTGGGAGTAGAAGTCAGGTCTTCAGACCCACTAGCCCAGCAGATAATCCTTAGAGAAAGGGACAAAACCTAAGCAAATATCTTTAGGAGAAATAGAGACAGAGTACCTTCCTGAAGGGCAATAACTAAGAAGTCACTATATCCTGTAATGAATACCTCTACTGACTATGCTATTTCTGCCTCTGGTAATAAAGCTCTTGACAGTGATGTGTATTCTTGGAATACTATCTCTTTGTTAATAAAAGTATTTTTGTATTATATCTTAGGAAATAAAATTAGGATGCAATCTGAAAAAGAGTAACAGCCATTCTTTTATAAATTTAAAACATTTAAGTGCCTATATTCCAGGAAAATTCATATAAAACATTTGACATAAGTAGGAATTTTCAAATCTTAGATTTATGAATTAGAAATTTAGGGCATATGTGGTAAAAAGTAATAATAACTGGCAATTAAAAAGTGTTTTAAGGTTTTCAAAATTCTGCACATACTTAAGTACACTAATCCTAGTCTACCTCCTGCTACCAACCAATCTTTAGATACCTACTAACTTAAATCATATTTAATCAATTGGTACCTATGAAAACAAGCATGTTATAAATAATTTATAATGATAGGAATATTTGTACAACCATAGCACTTCAATTGCTTGCTGAGGCAAATTTTTAACAAGCCTGCACTAGCAGAGAGACTTTGCATTCTCAGCAACATGGAGAGCAGGATGACCCAGCTAATATTTATTTATACAAAAGTTCTCACTACAGTGCAATAGTTTTCCTCATTACACTCCATGCTTCTAGGGCAATATTCTCCAAACTGAGAACAAGAAAATATATTTATCCCACAAAGGGCTCTCCTTCTAGGTCTCTTCATATAATACCAAAACTTTAGTGCTCAAAGGATCCTTACAAACCAACTATCTAGTTCAGCTCCTGCTTTACATATTAAGAAACTGAAACTCAGAGATATATAATGACTTATCCAAAATCACACATCTAATTAGAGACAGGAAGAAGAGCCTGGGGAAAAGGGAAGGAAGGAAGGGGGAAAGGGACAAAAATGACAAGACAGCTGTCTTCATATATTTAAAGGGCTGTCATGTAGAAGAGGGATGGATTAAATCTGTTTTGTTTGTTCCTCCAGGGTAGAACTAGAAACAATGGGTAGGTGTTACAAATAGAGGCTTTAGTTAGGAAAAAACCCCAATATTCAAAGCTACACAAAGGTCAAATGGGACAGATAGTAAAAATGCATAGTCTGAGCTCTTTCTTGGTACAGTGAAGAAGTGTGATTGGATCACAGAGTACATGGGGGTGGGCGGTGGGGGGGCAAGGAGGAGAAGTAAAGGGTAGAAAACCAGAAAGGCAAAAGGGAGCGAGATTATGAAGGATAGGTAATTTTCCATGAAATTATGAAGTGCTAGACAAAATTCTGGGTTTACTATTGCTGAAATTTATAGACTACTTGCCCCAACAATGAATATTGAATACTGAATATAATAAAATCTTTCCTTGACAACTCAGTCATTATTTGAACTTCTTTTTAAATATAAAATCTGTCTTTATAGCATCTGTCTCTTTCCTTCAATAACAGAGCTCAGCTTTCACTTTTTTCTATTCTCATCTGGTTATTCTACTTTCAAATTACTGTTTCTAATCAGCCATAGGCTAAAATAACAGATAATATATAATTCTTAAAAAATTTAGGATTCAAAAAGGTCTCATAAGTAAAATGGAGAGGAAGATAGCTTTAATAATGGTCATTTCAGACAGCTAAATACAATGATAATTTGAGCCTGCTTAAAAGTTAAACTTTAAGATAAGTATGGAATAAGGAAAACATCAGAAATTCCTGGCAATGTTACATATACTTGTAACATTATTTAGTATAGATATTATACTAAAACGAGATTATGTAGGTTACAGATACACAATAAATTTAACTTTGGTCACTGATTAGAATTAGAAAGACAGTGAGACAGAGCCTGGAGGGACAGAAAGACTTTGGATCAAATCCTACCTCTAACACAAACTGACAGTATGGCCCTGGGCAAGTCACTTAAGTTCTTAGTGCCATAAGCTGCTCTCAAGTACTTGAAGTAGCAGAAAAGGTGCCAAAACCTGCATTACCAGAGGGAATTTCCTCACCAACAAGTTCCCTAAACTAATGAAATCACAGGTCCACTTCCTAACCCTACTGATTATAAAAAACTGGTACATTTATCAAGTCAAATCAATAGCATTTATTAAGCATCTACTACATGCTTGACGACAGCTAGGTGGCTTAGTGAATAGAATGCTAGGGCTGGAGTCAGAAGACCAGAGTTCAAATTTGGCCTCAGACATTTATTAGCTGGGTGATCCTGGTCAAGTCACTTAACCTCTGTCTGCCTTAAATACACTACAGAAGGAAATAGCAAACCACTCCATTATCCTCGCCAAGAAAATCTCATGTACAAAGTTGGTATGCCAAAGTCCACAGCATCACAGAGTCAGACATGACTAAACAACTGAACAACAATACACTAATCACTATGCTAAACATTGGGGATGCAAAGAAAGGCAACAAAAAAAAAAAAATCAGTCCTGCTATCAAGGACTAATGGGGGAGACAACATGCAAATTATGTACAAATAAAATATATTCGGGATAAATTAAAGATGATCAACAGAAGGAAGGCATTACTACCAAGGAGGAACAGGAAAGATTTCTTATAGAAGATGGGATTTTAGCTAGAACCAGAAGAAAGTCAGGGAAGCCAGGACACAAAGGCAAGGAGCGAAAAGAATTAGAGACATGGGGGATATCCAGTGAAAATGCAGTCAGGACATGGAATGTCTTATGTGGAGCAAGGAGGCCAGTATCGCTGGATCACAGAAGAGGTGGAGGAGAATAAGGTGTAAGAAAACTAGAAAGGGAAAAAGGGGCCATGTTTGGCTTTGAATGCCAAACAGAGAACTTTACACATGATCCTGGGTGTCAGACCTGTCTGTGCTTTAGGAAGATCAATCTGACATCTGAGTCAATGGATTGCAGCATGCGTGCGTGTGTGTGTTTAGGTGGCTATGGGTGACAGTGAGGCAGGGAGTCTGACCAGAAGGCTATTGCACTAGTCCAGGCATGACATGATGAAGGACTGAACCAGCACTGGCAGTGTCAGGAGAGAAGGAGACATTTATGAGAAATGATGGGAGATAGAATCAACATCAAACTGGACAGGGCAGAAAGTGAGGAGAAAGAGTTTAAAAAGAGTGACGAGTTGAGGATAATACCTAGGTTTTGAGTCTGAATAACTGAAAGAATGAAACGACAGTAATAAAAAAGTGAAGAAAAGTAGAGGGCTTGGTGGGTACGATAATGAGTTCAGTTTTGCAACCGTTAAGTTTAAGACATCTACAGGAAACATCCAGTTTAAGATATTTAAAGGTGCAAGAATAGAGATTAGGAGAGACACTATAGCTGGATAGATCTGCGAACTATAAGCATAAAATTCATGGAAACTGAGACATCAACAAGAGAGATATTACGGAGGGAGAAGAGGCCCAGGCTTCAGTTCTACCAAATTAAACCTCAACACACTTTCAGGCTACATGTGATTAGGGAATGTTAAAGAACTGGAAGGGACTTTTGAGGTTTTATAATCCAGCATTCTTATTTTACTGATGCAGAAACTGAGGCCTAGAGAAGTAAAGGGACTGAATTGAGGTCACACAGCTAACAAATAAATAACAGTATGGAGACTTGAATGGAGGTCTTATAATCCAAGCTAAAAATACTAAAAATTGTAGACACATTACTAAGAATTCTATTTATTTTTTCATAGAGAATGTATGTGGATATGTTTATTGAAAACTTTTACAAGAGAGGAAAAAATGAAATACTAATGTCAAGTCCAAATAAGATTTAAAAAGAAGATAAATTTAAAAGATTTATAACCTTAACATTATAAAGATGTTAAAGAAAGAAGGACTGAACATTAAGAATGTTAAAAACTAAAAAATGTACTAAGGTTTAAGAGCAGAGAGGACTTTAAGAGAGAATTAAACAGCTATCTCTCCTTGATGTCATTTACCTATCTAAATAACCAGGCCAGGATCCAATGATCTTGACAAACCCTCTGGCACTATATTTATTATTGGAGTATATGTAACAGATGTAGATCTTCCACTTCTTTAATGCTCAGTTACAAGATTTGTTAAAGGATAAGGTTTGTTTTCTCCCATTTTGAAATAATTCAAGACCATCAAATATTAACCTCTCCTAAGCTCATGCTGTAACAGTTTACAAGCTAGTTTTTTCACTGAAGTAAACTGTTTTATGTAGGTTTTAATTAGTTACTTTTATTGTATGATCATGTGGTTTCTTCTGATTTTTAAGAAATCAGCTGGGAAAACGTTTATATATCAGCATTTAGTTTTTGACTTATGTGAGTCATTTTTTCGCTTAATTATTAGACTAGGCAGAAAAAATAAACACTATTACGGATCAAGTACAATGATTTAAAATTTTTTTAAATATTTTTTAAATTCCACTCGTCTTAGGAAACTAATATCTGAGCACAACAAACACAATCTATGAGTCACTAGGTCATGAAATGACAATAACTTTTATTACTCACATACACACAATGGTAACTAGCCAGAAAGGCAGTATGGTTTAGTTTTACAAACAACAGAAAAGAAAATCAGAATTTTAATCCTGGCTTTGCTGCTAGCTTAATGTATGTCTACGGGCAAATCACTCAATCTCAGTGAATCTGTTTCTCATCCATAAGATTACAAAAATGTTGCCCATTTGACTCCTAGGAATGATCTGTGAAATAAAAGTTGTCAAGATGTTTAAAAATAAAGTGTCCCTCTGTCCCTGATCCTCTTCTCTTTTTTCTTTATGATATTTCACTTGGTGAGTTCAATTATCTTTTCTATGCAGACAATTCCCAGATCTACATATATAGTTCTGGCCTCTTTCCCAAGTTCCAGTCCCACATCACCAGATGCCTTTGGGACATCTTGAACTGGCTCAACATGTCCAAAATGGAACTTATACTCTTTCTCCCAAAACCCTCCCCTTGTCTCAATTTCCCTATTACCAATGTGGACAGCACCAATTCACCTAATCACATAGGGTTAAGGTTACCACCTTGGTATAACCTTTAAATCCTCACTTTCTCTCACCCTTCATATCTAATTCATTGCCTAATCTTGCCATTTGTATCTTCACAACATCTCTCATGGATAAATCCACTTCCCTCCACTCACCAAGCCACCACTCTGGTAGAGCCCCTCATCACCTCTCACCTGGATTATTGCAATAACCTTCAACTGGTTTATCTTCCACAACTGTCTCTCCATTCCAGTCTATCCACTTGCTAAACTATAGGTCTTACTCTGTCATAACCTCTATTCTAGGGATGTCAAACCCACAGCCCCATCACTCTGGAGTATGACCTGAAACAGATTAAAATTTAATTGGAAAATATTTAACAAAATAAATTAAAATAAAACAAAACACAAATAATACTAATACGTGGTTTTCTAAGTTAATACATGGCCCACAGGGATCCTTATGTACGGTATAGTGGCCTTCATTTCTATTTGAGTTGGACACCACTGCCCTACTCAGTAAACTCCAGCAGTTCCCTATTACCTCCAAGGTCAAATATAACTTCTTTAGGTTGGTGTTTAGGGCTGATTCCTTCCTACCTTTATATTCTTTCATACTTCTCACACACTCTACAATCCAGGTACATTGGTCTACTTGCTGCTCATAGCACATGAAACTTTACCTCCCAGCTTTGTCTCAATGCCTGGAATGCTCTCCCTTCTTCACCTTCACCTTTTAGTTTCCCTGTATTCCTTCCAGTCTCAGCTCAAATCCACACTTTCTTGCAAAATCTTTTCCTAGTCTTCATGTCTTACCCAGGGAAAGGCAAACCTTCCATCTACTCTGTATATAGCTTTTATGCACCTAGTTATTTCCATGTTGTCTCTAATATTAGAACGTGACCTCCTTGAGGTCAAGGCTGTTTTTGTCCTTTTTTGTATCCCCAGCCCTTAGCACAGATTCTGGACTGTGTTAAGTATTTAATTAATATTCACTGACTTGACTTACCCTGAAATAGATAATAATTGAAGAGTTACATTTTTCTCTTACAAAATGCATAATGTCATAGGAAACCGTCAGAGAATGCTACTGATATAGGTCTACCCCAAAATTAACCACTGTAGTTATAGGTACCCAAGGGGGAAGGGAAAGGAAGACTAACAGGGAGGAGGCAGTGAGGGGTGGGAGAAAGGAGGAGAGAAAAAGGTGGGGAAGAGAGAGGGAGAAGGAAAGGGAAAGGGAGAGGGAGAGGTCAGAAAAAAGATACAGCGAGTTAGGATTCCTTATAGAGGTTGCTTAATCATTTTATGAGACTATAATTCCATTTATTTCCTACTCTAATTTACAGCAATTCCAATGATATATTAAGATCAGAAAATCATAAATTTAGACCAAGAAGGAACCTTAGATGTCATCTATCCAAGACTTTTCATTTTACCAGTTAAGAAGCTGAGTCCTGGAAAAGTTAAGTGATTTGCCCAAGGTCACATAGTGACAGAGACAGGACTTAAACCCAGGTCCTCTGATTACAAATCTGTGATTTTTCCCACTATACCATGCTCTCACAGATAATGCAGTAATGTATGAGAATAAGAAATTATAATGCAAACTATAAAACAGTAAAATCATCACAACTGGTATTCTCATTTATAAAATCATAGTATTGATATAGTGTCAAGCTTTGGTCCATGATTCTAGAATAATCAGTCTCTCCTTATAACTAAGATTAGAACTTTAAAAAAGGATTAGCTAACTAATAACAATGCTTTCAATAGAGCAGATCCTTTTCGGTTCTGTTGGGTTTTTTTTTCCTTTTTTGTTAGGTCCTGTGATTATATCTGCGTGGAAGACTCCCTGCTATATGGAAATTCCCTCCACAAATTCAGATTTTTCTCTCTCAATAACCTGCAGTCTTAGAAAGCTACTTGGGACACCCAGTGATAAAGTGGTTTATCCATAGTCACACAATTAGTATATGTGCCAAAGGCAACACTTACACTCTAATCATTCAGAGTCCAAAGCCAGGCCTCTATCCACATGCCTCTCTCTACCTCACTTAGAATACAAAACAGTACCCTAAATTGAGGGAAAACAAAGACAGATACTATCCATATTTTAAAACATTAATTAAAACCCTCAATTCCTTTGTATTTTTAAAGGTTCAAAAACAATTTCCATTAACAACGAGACAGTAAGTTAGTTCAGATACATATACAGCTATTTTTGCCAGGACAATCTTTTGAGGTATCTTTATTAGCATATGGCAAGAAATATTTAAAAAGCAAGATTTTTCAACTATCTAAGCAAGACATAAGTCAAACTCTCATAGTTTAACTTTGACAGCAGGAGCTGCTGCTATCTTCAGGCTAGTCTGCTTTCTCCCACTCTCCTCTGCACCAGTCAAGCCCCTTCACCTTGTCAGACCCAGAAGTCATTTACCCCATCCCCACAAGCTCACTAAGCTTCAGGTGACTCACTACTACATTAGAACACTGATATTGATCTCTTGAAGGAAGGAAGAAATTTTTTTGCTTTATAAAAATTGATTTCTTCAGTGTGACTCTTCTTTCCCCTGGCATATAATGCCATTCCTTCTATGATATTGTAGACAGTCCAGCTAGGCTGGAGGCATATTAAACTAAGAAATTAATAAGACAAAGAAGAAGTAAGTTCAGTGGTTCAAGTACCCTAAGAGCTAGCCTCTAGGCTTTACTTGACACAGTAAATACTGACATCTGGGAAACATTGCAGCAAACTAGATTAGAAGCAGCAGGTATTGCAATCACTAACATTAAAACTTCTTTGCATCAAGAAAGTTTAGTTAAAAATAAAACATTTCATAAACTATAGAATGGGTTTAAGTGGAATCCAAGGAGTGTGTAAAAAAGAAAGCTAGTGCCTTTCATTAAGAACTTTTTAAAGAATTTTTAAATCAGATACAATTCACATACCCCAAATCCCTACAAGTGTAATAAATCAAATCTACCAAAATTAAAATGCAAAAACTAAAAAGAGCCTCAACATCATTCTGAAAACCCACTTTAAAGTCTCAACAATTCATGTGGTACTTTACTGGAGGGCCATTAAGCTGGGGTGTGGAGGGATGGCACTAGCAGGAGGAGACAGGTTTCTTTCAGGAGATAAAATACTACTTTAAGTTGGTGACCAAACGAGATAAAACACTCAGTAAATTAACAATTTAAAACTAGTTGCTACTGAACCAAGCTTTTTCATTCTACCATCGATAGAAGGCAAATTTTATTCAAGTTTTTTTCTTAAAAAACTACATGTCTTTAAACCAAGTCTCACTTTAATAATACTTCATCCTGTTGTAAAGATAACTCCAGGTTCTCACCCTATGCCAGCAGGCTACGTATTCAAGAAAGTTTTTAATATCGTCAGAGGCCAATCAAAGGACCAGCAAAGGTAAGCTCTGAGAGGATTAGCACCAGAAGTTTGACTATCAATTTATTTTCTTTAGCCCTAAAAATTTATGAGAAAATATCTAATTAAGGCATGGAGAAGTTGTCATTTTATGATGGAGGGAAAATTCAGAGCACTGAATCAAAGTTCTTTTAAAGCACTGAAAAATTTATTCAATAAATGGCATTTGCTCACATGCTTGCTAAGTCACAATCTTCATCTCTCAGTGATAAAAATGTATTCTCAGGGTTGTCATATAGCTAAAATGATAAAAAACCAAATGTGGTTTTTAATGAAAATTGATCATGACTCTGCTCTCAAGGACATCTTCACAATGCAAACATATTTCACTTCACAAATATAGTACAACCCTGTGATAACATAATTTAGTATACACTTTCAGATAGACTAAGGTTAAATTATGTCCCCTGACACCTATAGGGAAAAAAAGGCTTTTAAGCATGATTAGCTTTAGACAGTCATAAGTCTCATTCCCTATCATTATGTATGTATATATATATATGTTCTTGAAATAAGTATTGAAGTTTAAAATCATAATCAGAATTGATCATTCTTCCCACAATCCATAAATTATAGCACCTCAGAATACTGTATAGTAATAAGTATTTCAATAATAAAATAACCTTGCAGATCACCTAAAATGACAGAAGATCATGGGCAAACTGGGTTTTGATCTCAAGAATAAGGCTAAACTAGAAAATCAGCACCAGACCCATAGATATTAGGTACTGCAAGGTATAAGTAGTAGTATCTGGATGGCATTCCAAAGTCCAATTAATTTTATTATTAACCATACTTTTTGTGCCTCATCTCATTAGTGCAAAGAGTCAATTGTGTAGTAACTGATACATACAGGCTTCAAGGTTCACAAAATATTTTACATAAAATTATCTTATTTTATTCTCACAAAGACTTGTGAAGTAGGAACGGTAAGTATAATTACCACTATTTTACGGATGAAGAAAGCAAAGATAAAAGAGGTTGTCACACAAAATAATAAGTATTGGAGACATTCAAACCCAGATCTTTTTGATTCCACACCTTCTACATGAAGCCTTTCCTGAACTACTCTATGTTGACAGTTGATACAGCCTTCCCACTTCTTGTAACAACAAAAATTACCTAGCATTTATTTTGAATATATTTCACATAGGTTTATATATGTACATTTTGTTTTCCCCAATAGAATGCAAATGCCTTGAGGTTAGGACTGTTTCATTTCTGTCTCTGAATCCAGTCTGGACTTAGGTGCTTAATAAATGTTTGTTGACGGATTAAACCCATCGCTTCTCATATGTAATAACTCTAAGTAATAATGAAAGCATATTAATTTTTATAATTATTTCATTAATATCATGCAGCAGAGTGGCACATGATAAGTGCTTAAAACACTCCTATTGACTGACTAGATAGAGAGTAGGCCTTGCAATCAGGAAGACCTCGATTTAGATCCCACCTTCCACACATCCTGGCTATGTGATCCAGGACACTACTTTAACCTCTCAGTGCCCCCAAGGAATTCTCTAAAAGTCTTATGTTGCAAAAAAGGGGCCCATCTGCATTGAGATAGAGAGTTTTCTCACTGAACAAGGAAGTCACAGGTTCAGTTTTTTTTAAATAACAATTATTTGTTTAATGGAAAAATGGAGTGAATCTGATAATTATGTCTCTTCTGTCATCTTCCTGATTCTAGAATTGACACTTCAACCTTTTTTTACACATTCTTATCTCTGAGAAATAAGATATTTCTGTAGAACACTCCAGTTTTAGGAGCTCCCTGACACAGATAAATCTATGCTTGGTCATTTTTAGAATAAGATCTAAATTCTGCCTTTTAAAGTCAACTTACCTATATGGAAAGGTAGTTTAAGAAACTTTTTTATTGCTCCTTTTTATTTTCATGTACTATCACAATGATATACTTTATTTAAAATAGATTAATGTAGTGTTTGGGGTTAAGATAAACATGGTGCACTGTCCTTTATAAGAGAAATAAAAATCATCACAGCTATTCAACATTTTCCTTTTGCTTTTACATATATATTTAAAAACTAGATATTAGTAAGAAAAATGATATGCATATAGTAATAAATTTTAAGGAATAGGTTATATTTATTTATTTAAATCTCATCCTAAAAAATCCAGTAAGCTCAATAATTTTACAATCATTTCAATTTTAGATGCAAAAAAATGACTAGGTAAAAGAATTTTACATTATGGTTGTCATTTTTTAGACAGATTTCTCAAATATGACAATACTATATTGGATCATGAATTTATAAATATCACACAATATTCATAACTTTTGTTTTTTGGAGGCAAAAAGGTAGTACTAGTGAAAAACTAAACTTCTGAGTTTGTTTCACAGAATTTGTCAAGTATCAAAATACACCACTATCAGCCCTTTAAATTTCTTGTTCTAAGTTTTCCATAAGATCACAGCTCTATAACTGAAATCACTGAAAACCATATATGTGTATTTTCCTTCAATATATTTCATAAAGTAAGTGTTTATTACCAACACTTCTCAAAAGTTAAATACTAATGCTGGCTTCAAAACTGCAGCTCTGAGCATGGGACTCCCAAGTGACCCAACAAAACATTTGGAACAAATCACTCTGCAAAAGGTGATACCATTTAGGGTCTAGACTCCAGAACTATTCAACTCCAAATGTTCCACGTGCTAAAACTAATAGTGGGGGGGGGGGGGGAAGTGTAGGAACACTAGTCTCTGGAAGAATGATCATGTAGTTACAGAGGTCCCAACCACAAACAAAGAACAGAGGAGGGAGGCTATCATCAGAACAGCTGATAATTACATAATGCTTCACAGTTTATAAATCGCCTTACCTCCATTAGGTTGTTTGACCCTTAGAATAATTCTGTGAGTTACCATTATTTCCATTTTGTAAATAAGGAAAATTTAAGCATATAGAAAATGACTTGCTTAAGATCACCCATAAAAGAGCTAGATTTCCTAACTCGAGAGCCTATGCTTTCTACTACAATATAGTTGCTTAAATTTTTTTTTTAATTTGAGCATCTTTCAGTGCCTATCTTTCAGTCACATCAGGTAAAAACCATCAGGGTTTCTAAGGCCGAAAGCTGAAATGCAAAAATGCACTTCTTAATTGTGGACAACTCACTTTTACTAGAAGGACTAACTAGAGTTAGCAATTCATTGAGAGAGAAGGAAATCGAGTTAATTACACAAATTACCTATTTCTCAAAAAGATATCTACCACAAAATATACTGGCTTTATTTTGGTTCTAAGTTCTATGTGGAAACAGCTAACTATGGATTATGCAGGGGCTAATATTCAGATAGTCAATTACAAAGGCTTCCTGTACACTCTCATCCCTCCAATCATCTGAATTCTAATTCATCTGAACCTCCTACCAGAGTGTGGGAAAAAAAGGGGGAGGGGTCCTATTCTTTCTTCTATAAATTATATTAAAAGTGTAATAAGAAAGGAATTTGAAACCAATGATTAAAATACAGTTATGGGCTAATCTGTGTATTTCAATAATCTATAATTTTCCTAGTGTTGGAAATTCAGGCATTAAAAAAATCAAACACGGAAATCAGAAAAATGTAAATTCAACATAACATCATCTATGCCATTTATTAAATCACAAATTGCTTTTGTGTTAGAGGTATCTAATCTCATTTCCTATAATCACACAGTCAGTAACATATCACAAGATGGAGTATACCAGCTTCAAGGGCCTTCATTTGTTTAAAGAATATCTTAAGTACTACAATGAGAAAATTTTTTGCTAATAGCATGTAAAAGTTTTATTTTTATTTATATATACATATACATACATAAAAATGTTTTTATTATAATTTTCTAAGATGTTCCAAAACAAAAAGGACAAAGTATTATTTTATATATATATATATATATACACACACATACACGTTTTTATTCCAATTTTCTAAGATGTTCCAAAACAAAAAGGACAAAGTATTATATATTGATAAGTGCTGTCTACAAATATATAGATTAGTAATGATTACTTTTTTCTGCTCTACTTTATTATAGACAATACCAACTCTGTCATATAGTAACTATTAGAAAGTACAAATTTATTTGGTTTCTAATGTCTCAACTGCTACTAAATCATCACAGAAACTGGGGCCACAGATGAAAAAAATTATATGACAATTCTGACCCTGGCTTAAATCACAAGCAAAATAATAACTGCTAAAGAACCTTAACTTGTCACATAAAAATTAGGTTGTATACAAAAGCTAAGGTTTATATTTGAAAAAAGTACAATATAATTCGCCACGTTCTTCTTAAATGAAGGGCTATGATACCAGGAATAGCAACAAATGTAAAATTAGTTCATTTTAAATTATTAAGCATTTTAACACTGGTACTATTTAAACAAAAAGTAACAATTTAATTTTAAACACAATTATAAAGATGCAAGTGTAATTTTATTTTGTTCTGACACATGGAACTGTTTAAAAGCCAAGCTTTTTTTTTTTTTTTTAAAGAATGACAATTAAACAGCAAATCTTAAAATAAATTTATGATCATAAAATTTTTTCATAATTATCTGTTAAATATTACTCCATTTTTAAAACGATATTATTTTTCAGTCCAACATTTTCCCAAGAAATTTATGACCGCTGTGGGTAGAACTGTGGTTTTCTTAATGAATTCACTTCTGGTGGTCTCACACACATTCCCCCAGTGTCATTATTATAATCATGCACCCCTTCTTGTATATTTTTAGATATCACAAAGACATTTAGTTTTATATACTCTTTAACTGAATTAATACACACAGGAAATGAGAAGAATGAAAACCTTTTCATACACATGTATATATAGCACAAACCCAAAAAACTAAATAGGCTACACAGTACTCAGAATTTTAAAAGGTCACAGCTTTCACTTCCTTCCATAAACTTATGCAATACAAATCTTAATTCTGATACAGTATTTTTTAAATTGTCTTGATTTTAAACAGAACCAAAACATATAAAGAGACTGTTCAAATGAACTACCTAAAGTAGCTAGCATTTAAATTTTAACCTACTACAGTTTGTAGCATTATTACTATAACCAATTATGAACACACCCACCGTTTTCAAGCATAGCTGAATTTTTACAGAAAAGAAAAATGTCTGCTAGGCTTGGTACCACCAGTTGAATCTAAACGATTCAAAATTCTAATTCTCTTTTTTTCTAGTGTGTATCAAGTGCAAATATCAATATTCAATACATATCTAAGGTGAAAAGGTAAAGGAGGTAACAGAGACATCTATGGCTATCATCTTCAACCAAATAAGCAAACCCAAAGGATTTTTTGAAATCCTGCATTTTATGCACTGTCCTTTATTATTTCTGTCCTTACCATTTGGAAAAAGAGATTACCAGGTATCTAAAAAGCTTATAAAACAGGTTTCTGTCTTTAGCATAGGTAAAAGTTTTCCTAAAAGCATGCATCTACTGAAAATGTTTAAATCAAAATGGATCAGTGCAGAGGAATGGATCATATACAACCTATACACAAAGCACTGTCCCTGGAAATAAATACAAGTCACAGGGCAGTTTTCAAACCAGAATTCTCACTTCAAACAGTTCAAAGAATAGTTTTTATGCAGAGTAAAAATTATCTGTTTAAAAACCCACACGTTAAATAAAATTTTGCTTTATCTCTATCGACTGATAGAACCATAACAATGTTTAGTTTCTAGGTGAGGCAGCATTACTTGATGTGCTTTCACACTTCTCAAAGTGTTTTCTCTCAATGCCAAATAAGAAAGCAGAAGACTGTTGTTATCTAACTGGGAAGAAATGCTCCAAAAAGATGGCTCATCCTAAGGTAAGTGAGGTTCCACGATGTATCCCCCAAAATAAGAGACTCCAACTCAACTCTCCAGGCCCAGCGTACTACACTATACACCCACCAGTAAGTACAATGCACCAGCTCTGACCCCCTTCCCCTTCCCTAGCTCTAGAGGACTCGGGCACCGAGCCCACGAGCACACTCCTCTCCCGAAAGCTCCCTGAGACGACCCCCAGAAAGACCCCGACACGTCCGGCCTACCCCTCATCCCACTCCACCTTCGGCACTGAGGTTTCTCAGATAAAATGTTTTTTTACCTTCATGGTGGTGATTCGGCAGCCGCGATCCTCTCGCTGACACAGAATTCACCTGCACCTGAGGTGGAAACAAAAGACACGAATCACCACCCCAGGAACCCCACTCTCCGCGGGGGAGGGGGGGCAGAGGAAATGGCTTCAAACTCCCCCCCCACCACTCTCTCTCGCTCCGCCGCCTCCCGGAAGGAAGGTCCCTCCGAGTCGGGGCTCTCGTCCTCGGCCCGGCCGGCTCTCCCTCCGGCATCCCCCTGCCGCCCCCCGGGCCGGGCCGCTTCCCCATTGTCGGACCCGGCGGAGTTTCCCCGTCTCCGGCAATGACGCCATTTCTGTCAGAGGAGAAAGTCACAACAAACCCCAGAGTCCGGCCCCGGATCCTTCCCCGCCCCGAGCTCGGGCTCGCTGGCTCTCCTCCTTCGCCCGGCCGGCCGGCCGGCCTGCACCAACGCGGTGCAGTCAGGCCGGCGCCCCCACAGCTGGCTGCCCAGCCCAGGGACGCCGCGGGGCCGGCAGCACGGGCGCCTACTGCGGGGTCCCTGGCCGGGGGGTTCCGAGGCCCGTCGCCCCTTCCTTCTTCCCGCTCCGCCGAGGCACGACGAGCCTCGGAGTCCGCTGCAGCGAGGGCCAGGCGGGCGGGCAAGCACGGCCCAGCATTCGGGCGCTCGCCGCGGGGGTGGCGATCACTCTCCTCCCGGCTGGGGAGGGAGGGCGGAGTGTGTGTGGGGGGAGATACGGGGACACACGACCGCCCCGGAACCGTGTCCCCTCCGGCCGCCGCATTCCCCCGCCAACAAAATGCTCCTACCTGGCTGGGTGCTGAGGCTGAAGCCCGTCACGTCCCGAGTCCCCTTCCCCTGCTCCACCCCGAAGCCGGCGGCGGGGAACGGGCCTGGGGGGCCAGATGGGGGAAGGGGAGGCCACGGGTCCGGCGGCGGCCGCGGCTCCTCCTCCTCCTCCCGCGGCGGCGGCTGGTACCTTTGTTTGGCGGCCGCTCTGGCTCCCTCGCTGGGGGGGAGGGAGCAAAGAACGAAGAAAAATCCCTCCCGGACTCTGGGTCCGGGCCCCAAACCGGGCCCCCCTCCAGAGAAAGACTGCGATGGACCCTCTGCGGCTCCCTCCAGGCACTGGTCCAGACAGTGGCCGTGACGGCGGCAGCGGCTCAGGGTCTCCACTCCGATCCGGTGTCTGAGCTGCTCACTCCGGACTCGACTGACGGGCAAACATCACTCCCCCTCCCTCCCCCGATCCCCCTTCGCTCCCCCTTGTTCCCTCCCCTCGTTTTCCCTCCCGCCCCTATCCACCCTCCTTCCTTAGACTGCCCGCTAGGAGGCCTGGGATTGGCTGGTGTTCTTTAGAACCCGCCCCTACCCTTTCGTTATTGGTCCTCGGGATACAAACACCGACGCCATTTTCCACCAGTTCTATGGAAACAGAAAGTTACGCCGCAAAGCTTAATGGGAATTGTAGTCCAACCTGAGGCCAAAGCTCCAGCCTCCCAGGGCCAAAGACTGCAAAACCCCTAATGCTCCGCGTCGGCGTGCGGGGAATAGGAGTGGAGTGGAGGGCGGAGGAGGCCCAGAGCTAGTTATCGCTAAGAAGGCGGTAGCAACGCCTGCGCAGTGTGACGGGGATGGCGCATTTTCTCGCACCGAGTAATGCGGCGTCGCTGGCGGCTGAAAAGGGCGGAGAGTGCCGAAGTGAAGCAGTGGGAGGGATTCGTGTTGGTGGCGGAAGGAGCCTCAAAGCGAACTATAAAGGAGGAAGTTGAGACACGGCAGTGCTGCTTCGGGACCGGCGTTGTGAAACTATTATCACCGTTTTACCGGGAGCGGAGGTGGAGGCGGCGGGGGAACCCGAATGGTGAGAGAGCAGAGGGGGCGGGGAGAGAAAAGAAAGAAGGACAAGGACCCGGATGCTGAAGCGGGTTGATGTGTTATAGGGTTGGGTTTTTTTTTGTTTTGTTTTGTTTTGTTTCTGTTTGAGGGCAGGGGGAGAAAGAGGGAGGATGGAGGCAGGAGTGTGAGCCCCGTATGAAGAGGGAGCCTAATCCAGTGATCCCCGCGGAGGGCGGGACTGGCTTTGAAATAATAGTCTTTAAGTTTTGGCTAAAATTCCGGTTCAGCCACCCTCGGAACGATAGCGTGTGGCTTCTGTCAATTTCCTGGGGACTTACTGGTGCATTTTTTTTATAAGAGCCAGATTTAGAGTCGGAGGATCTGGGTTTGAATTCAGGCAGTTTGCCATTTGGTGCAAGTGTGACACCTACTCTCTCTGGACCCTCAACTTCATCTTTTAAGATAAGGGCCTTAGAACTAGGTCAGGGTTCTTAATGTAATTTGTGCCCTGAACGCCTTTGGCAGTCTGGCGAAGTGTGTGGACCTTTTTACAGAATAATTTTGTAATTCATAAAATACATAGGATTACTAAGTAAACCAATTATTGAAGTGCACTTACTAAGATATATTTTTTCAAGTTCACAAACTCCCTCACCCTTCTCCCACCCCCTCTAAGAATTAATCCTTACACTAGAAGCTCCTTCCTGTTCTAGATCTAAGATTTCCTTAGACTCATAATCCCAAGGTTTTGGTGTTGAGTTCTAACTGTTTGGAATCCAGAGAAAGCGTCCTGCTTCACAGGTACATCATAGGAAGCATCACTCACTTGGCAAAAATGTTTATTTTAACCTTTTTTATTTTTTGCAAAACAAAAAAAATCTGGAATCACAATTTGATCTGTAGGTGCTTGATGGATCATTTGCGCTGATCCTCATTGTTGTCTTTTGTGACTGCAAGTCTAAGGCAGTTTTTTACACTCAAAAGAATGAGGAATGATGTAGTTATTTATGCCTTTTCCAGGGAGACATTTGTAGTTTTTCTTTCACCTGTAACATTGGATGTCATGTACCACAAATGAACTTATTTGAACTAACATACTTGATATCTAAATGTAAAAGGTTGAGGATGTATATCCACTGTGATAAATTAAGATTTTATAGTTGAATCAGATTAGGCCATATTCCACAGTAGATAACGTTTTCTGTCTTCTAAAGCAAAAGAATAAGGAGACAATTATTAGAGTGCTGAAGTTGGAGCCAGGGAAGAGCCCATGGTACTTATTAACTGTCTATCAATGAGCAATTCACTTAACCACTGTGAATCTCTGTTTCTTCATTTGTAAAATAGGAATAATAATGCCTGTAGTATATACCTCTCTCACAGGGTTGTCAAGGATCAAATGAGAAAATCTGTGTGTTGTGTTGTGGAGGGAATGGGAACAGCCTTGGGGGAGAGAACAAATTGTGCAATCTGCCTTCAATAAATGACACCCAGATTCCCTAGAAAGAAAAAAGAAAATATGTAAAGCACTTTCCAAATCTTAAAGTGTGTGCATGTGTGTGTTAGTCAAGGACAAAATGACTTCTGTTATTTCTCCATTACTGTTCCTGTATGTTCCCTTCCTAGAAAAGGCGATAAACATCTTGCTAACCCGAAAAGGTAGAATCATAGAATGTTAAGACTAGATGATATCCAGGAAATCATTTCTTCCAACCCCCTCGTTTCTACAGGTAAAGAAAGGAGGTCCATGGAGGTGAAATGCCTTGTTCAAAGTCACAGTTAGTTAATAGTACAATTAGTTTTTATTGAAAGCTTACCATGGGCCCAGGATTGTGCCAGATACTGTGAAACATACAACTGGTTCATGCTGCCTGGGGTCTTATATTCTAATTTACAGGACAAAACTAACCCAACAGACAATTGTAGAACTGCTTCATGCCAGTCTTTATGAAGGTAATTTTATTTTCCATGATTTTTAAAAATTTATTTAAGTGATGTAACCGTTGCAGAGCTTCAGCTTGAAATGTAATGTACCATCTCAGTGCAGATCAAAGATTATTAAATTAATGTCTTTGTTATTTCCAAAAATACTTTGCAAAAGTTCAGTTATTTCTTTGTGTAATACATACAAAAACTGGTTAAGATAAAGGTAGAGTTTTTAGAAATCTTATATATCCTATTTCCCTTGTATTCTTTTTTCCAGACATATTCATAGTAGTATTCTGCCACTAGCTGTGGAGGTAACTTAGGGGAACTTACTCTGTAATCTTGTTATCCTGGCAGGTGAAAAATTGTCTGCTTTGTGTAGGTAAACAAATGTGTTATACATGGTGCTGTGAGTCTATGCAATATAGAGTTTTGAAACAAATTATAGTAGGATTAATCATTATGTGGAAAGTAGTATATTGTAGCTATGTAGCTTAGAAGCTATTGCGTTTTTGCCTAGCTGGTCATTTGGGTCTGCTGTTGCTGAGGTAATTAATATATGATAATAGTAGCTTGGTCCAATTCTTTTCTTTATTTCCTTATGTAAGAGTGAGTACTTTATTTTGGAATTCTTTACCATTTGTCATCAAAAAGCCCGACTGGAGTCACCTATTTGTCATCTATGCCCATAAAGCAAAGTATTAACATACAATATATGAATCTGCATATTTATTTATGCAAATGGTTATATGTAGAATATTAGTAGTAAGGATCTGAAAAAGTTTTGTATTTTTCTTAAACTACAAATAATTATGTAATGTAAGACTGCTTTCTTTTGTGTGTAACCCCTCAAGCAGACTAGATTCTCAAAGCTTATTACATTGTTGGCTTAATACTATGGTATTAAGGGGATAAAATCCTCAGTTACAAGAACTGCTTTCTTTGTATCCAAGAGCCTATAGAGAATGAGATCACAGTCTGAGATGACTATCCTGTCTGCTCCATGAAGGTCACTGGAGATTGAGAAAGAACAGTACTGTGAGTAAAAGGGGAGAAAAGGGATTTTTTTTTTTTAAACAAGAAAACTAAGAGAAGTTATCAGAGATTTAAATACCCAGTACTGTAGACTCTATTTATCCAGCAACTTCTATACAACTCCACTGAAAAACAGAAAGGAAACAAAGCTTTAAGCATCCAAAATAAATTTCACAAAAGGCCATGCACCATTGTTTATGCATTTTACTTATAGTCTGTTTACTCCTAATTTAGATAGTCTTAACAATCTCGGGTTTTTTTTTTTTAACTTATATTAGTTTGAAAGAAGCAAATTTTGTCAAGTTCTAAATCAGTTACCGAATAGATCATTCATGAAACAGATGTTCTAAGAAACTAACAAAAATATACCTAGAAAATCTTTCTAGCTGTGTGATACCAGGGAAAGGGCACTGAGAGGCAGCTAGGTGGCACAGTGGCTAGAGTACTGGCCCTGGATTCAGGAGGACCTGAGTTCAAATCCAGCCTCAGACACTTAACATTTACTAGCTGTGTGGCCCTGGGCAAGTCACTTAACCCCATTGCCTAGCCAAAAAGAAAGAAAGGGCACTGACTCTGGAGTCAATGGACCTGGATTCAAATCTTATCTCTAAAAGTTTCCTCCATAATTCTGGGCAAGTCACTTAACCTCCTGAACCTTAGTTTCCTCATCTATAAAATGAAAGGATTGGATTAGATGGCCTCTGGGGTCCCTTCCAGCTTCACTTCTATGATTCTGGATCCTTTTTTGATAAAATTACAAGACTGGCAGATCAAGAAGATATTGGCATATTATATCTAGATTGCATAAGGCATTTGACAAAATTTGAATGGCAAGTCAGGCAGCTTACTCAGCCCTGCAGGGGTTGCTCGAGTTCCAAAAACAGTTGGGCCACAATTTAATCAGCGTACTTAGGACAAATAAAAGTAAAGTAATAAAATATTACTGGTGTTCTCCTCCAACCAGGTATATAATTAATTCTTCCTCCACAAAGTTAGGAAATACAAAGGAAGAAAGAAGAGCAAAAGAATCTTCCTCAGCTCATCCATGATGTCTGGAGTTTGCAAGTGCCTTCCTTTCTGTTTATGATTGTGTTCTGCTAGCAAGGCTATCATCTAAGGATGGCGTCCAAGAGAATAATATTAATAATAATAACCAGCATCTATATAGCTCTTTTAAGGTTCACGAAGTATTTTATGGGTATTTTCTTATTTGAGCCTCACAACAACTCTGTAAGCTACATACAATAGCATCTCCATTTTCCAGATGAGGAAACTGAGGCTGAGGGAGATTAGGTGACATGATCACACAACTAGTAAGTGTTTGAGGTAAAATTCTAGCTCAAGTCTTCCTGACTCCCAAGTATGGTGTTTAACTATGCCACTTCCTATTATTATTCTGTACATCCTGTCCCTTTTTTTTTTTGTTAACAAGTTGGTTGTCAATCCTAGCATGTAGCACATCAGTGACTTGGTGACTATGGGTACTTTTGAACCAGTCTAATATTGCCTACTAAAGCCATTCCCTTTGCTTCAGGATATAAATGTGGCAGAGCTGTCAGAGTTTCATGGGATTCTTCAGGATAAGCAAGAGAAGAAGTTTATAGTAATATGGAAGGTTCACATTTGGTTCAATGACTGTACCTAAAAAAAAAAAAGTTGATTAATGTTGATAGCAGCCTGGAGGGGAACCCGTAGTGTTTTCAGGGTTCTACTGTCCTTAGCCTTTTTTAACATTTTCATTATGGATACCATTGGATGAAGTGGGGGATTTTCTTTCCAAGTTAAGTATCTTTATTTTCTTGTTTAAAAAAAAGGAGATTTACTATGTTACACTGTGCTTAAAAATTATACCGGAAGAATTAAGACCCAAGTTCACGGCCAACTGCTAGGCTGAAAGGAAATGACCACCTGACTAGATTAGACAAAGTCCTGTATAAACATCAGCAGAGTTACTGAAGCATATTACAGAGGCTAGAGGAAATTAGACCTTTGTTTCCTTCACACCCCTCCATGCTTGTTTATTAAATTTTATTTTGGTTTTTTTTTGTTGTTGTTGTTTTATTGTTTATTAAATTAAATTAAAACAAAGTTAGAACAAATAGTTAATATTTTGGATGACAGAATCATGCTGCAAAAATGTCAACCAGCTGTAATAATTGGATGAATGTAGAAAGATGAAACTTACTTGTAAGTCCTCGAGACTTTTAAATTAGTTACTTCAACAGTCCAGACCTGAGGAGGGAGCAGACGTTTCTGGATATCTCCTTGCTGTGCCCCCTGTACTCTGGCCAACATCCTCATCTTCCCCCTCATACCGATCCTTCTGAAACTTTGGCTCTATCCTTGGGCTCCCAGTGGGGTGAACTGTCACCTTATCTTGCCTGAAATCAAGCCTCCATCTCACTTGCCAGCCAAACTCAGTTCCCAGTCATTTCCACACCCTGACTATTTCCACACCATATCATCCAACTTACACTGTCCCCTTGTCTTGTTTTGTTGTTTTTTTGGGTTGTTTTTTTTTTAACTTTTTTTTGGTTACATTTTGAGTTCCAAGTTGTCTCCCTCCTTTCCTCCAACCCCACATTAGAGAAGGCCAACATTTGATATAGATATATATGTGGAACCCTATAATATATACTTCCGTATTTCACTTCTTTCTTTGAAAGTAGATAGCATTTTCCTTCATAAAGGCTTTAGTAGGCAATATTAGACAGACTGGTTCAAAAGTACCCATAGTCACCAAGTCACTGATGTGCTACATGCTAGGACTGACAACATAGTTAATATTATTTAAATGTTCGTATTACTCAGAATAACTTAGTCATTCATAGTTACTCTTTGAACAATATTACTGTTAATGTTCTCTTGGTTCTACTCACTTTGTATTATTTCATGATCTTTAATGAACTTTCATAAAAGTTCTCTTTCTTGCAAGTCTTTCCATGTTTTTCTAAAATCAACCTGCCCATCATTCCTTACAGCACAGTGGTATTCCATTACAGTCATATACCACAATTTATTCAGCTATTCCACAATTGTTGGGCATCCTCTCAATTTCCAGGTCTTTGCCAACTCAAAAAAAGCTGCTATAAATCTTTCAGAACATACAGGTTCTTTTCCTTTTTCCCTGATCACTTTGGGAAACAGACCTAGTAGTGGTATTGCTGGATCAAAGGGTATATACAGTTTTGTAACTCTTTGGGCATAATTCCAGGTTACTCTCCAAACACCATCCCCTTTTTCTGTTATTAAGGTGTTGTCTTTCAAATGTAAGCTCCTTCAGGGTAGAGTATGCCCTTATATCTTGCGTTTTTGTATTTGTCCCCAGTGCTCAGCAACCCCATTTACAGTGTAGGAGTCAGCAAACTAAAGCCAGTCACCTGTTTTTGTATAGCCTTCAAGCTAAGAATGGTTTTTACATTTTTAAATAAAGTTTTATTTTCGTTGGCCCAAACTGTACTTTGCCAATATCTGGAATAATAAAGAGAGAACTGGCCTCAGAAAAAGGAAGACCTGGGTTAAAGCCCCACCTCTTGACACATACTGACTTGTGACTCTGGGCAAGTCTCAGCTTTGGGCAACTCATTATAACTGTAAATTGCAGAGAAAAGGTCAACCTACATTGGGTAGCGGAAGTTCCTATACCAGAGAAATTACAGGTCCAGGCCCTGTCTCCTCATATTTCAGTAGATAGTTTTGATGCGTTGCTGGAAAAAGCCATTTCATAGTGAAGAACTGAGCCTACATTTGAAGTCTTTAAAACTACATAGGTCCTACAGACAGGACCTACTATTATCCATTGGCATAGCCTTGAACAATCCAGGATCATCACCGTGTCATAATGAAGCATCAGGGTAGCACTGAAGGCCTAGAAGAAAATGAAGATAGGTAGGGATAAGCGTAAAATTCTGTATTTTGATTCAGAAAGTTACCTGTGTAAGTTCAAAATAGAGAAAATGTGATTAAGCAAGAGTTTGCATTACCTTAGGTATTTTAACGAACTGCAAACTCAACGTGAGGCTACAGATCCTAACGCAATGAAAATAGTAACCAGCAAAAAAAAAAAAGATATGATTAAAGGAAGAAAAGAAGCATTTATTAAGCTCTAGCTATGTACCTGACACTGTGCTAAGCACTTTACAGATATTGTTTCATTTAAACTTTACAACAACTCTGATAGATAGTTGCTGTTATTATTCTCATTTTACAATTGAGGGAACTGAAATGGACAGAAGTTAAGTGATTTGCCCAGGTTCCCCCAGCTAGAAAGTGTCTGAGGTCAGATTTGAATTCAGGTCTTCCTGACCCCAGACCCAGTGTTCAAACCATTGTGCCACATTGCCTCTAATTTTTTTTTAAATGATAAAAAATGAGAGACCAAATGGAGAATAAAAAAGGCAACTTGTTCAGTAATGCCTGAGCTAAAGAACAAAATAAAAATAATAGCTATTCAAAAGATAATGCAGTATAAATATTTTCCAGGTTCAGTGTGTACATACATCATTCTTCATTTCTCCACCAAAGTCATCACCTTCATCTGAGATGAGAGGGTCTACTTCTGGAGTCAGTAGAGAGGAACAAATGGGAAGAAGGGAATGATTCATGGATGAGGTTTTGGATGAAGGAATGGATAGAATATACTCCTAATCTGTAAGTAGGATTATTAGTCTAGAGAAGAGTCAGGATATTGCCTCTTGAATCTTAGTCTTGGAATGGTCTTCCATAATAGACATGACCCAAATGACTGGTTTTCACAAAACAGTCTCACTATGAGGAGCCAGAGTTACATGCATCTGAGTCAGGAGGAGGAAAAAAAAATTGGAGGGGTGGAAAATGGGTTATGGGCTAGCTGATCTGAGTAGAAGGCCAAGGCCCTATCAGTCACCATCCCTTGGATATTTCAAGATGACTCAAAGAAGAATAGACTGCATCAAGAAGTAGGAAGTTGCCCAGCACTGAAGCTGTTAATTTAGAGGCTTAATGGACACTTGGGTGGTCCCATTGTTTAATGGGTGTTGGTTTTTCCGCTAAGGTTCAGGTTTGCTCAGATGATATCCGGCCCCTGTTAATTCATAGGTTGTGTTAGCAATGTGACATGACTTCAGAGAGTTGTCTAATATTAATCTACAGTCTTGTGGCCACCGTTGGCATGGTTGTCCTATTGTTCTCTGTAGTGGTCAGGCCAGATCATTATAAATGCCATATTTTAGGTGGGATATTGATTATTAATGCTATCTTCTAGACATTGTACTAGTCACTAGAAATATGTTAACAAAAGAGAAACTTTCTATCATCAAGGAACTTTACATTCTATACAGGGAAAATATCAGGTAGGAAAGAAAGAAGATACAAGGCATCCTGGAGGAGGGAGCTCAGTAACCATAGAAGGGACCAGAAAAGTCCATGTGCAGAAGATGGAATTGAAGCTAATCTTCAAAGCAACCAAGGATTCTCAGAGATGGGAGAAGGGAAGGAGAACAGACAGCCATTGCAAAGGCACAGAGATGAGAAAGGAATGGCATGTGTGAGGACAGCAAGAAGGCCATTTTGGTTGGACTTTAGAGTGCAAGGAGGGGGTAAATAGGTAATAAACCTGGACAAAGAAAACTAAATTGTGAAGAGCTTTAAATGCCGAACAAGGTTATATTTGATCGTAAAGCTTATAGGAAGTTATTGGAGTTTATTGAACACATTGACATGGTCAGATCATGGGCTTTAAAAGTCACTTTAGCATCTCTGTGGAGGATGGATTGTTGTATGGAGAGACTTGAGGTAGGGATACTAATTAACAGGTTATCACAATAGTCTAAGTAAGAGGTAATGTGCTGAACTAAGGTGGTGACCTTGTAAATGAAAAGAAAGGAGCAGATGGGAGAAATGTAGAAATACAACTGACAGTACATGGCAACAGTGGATTTGTAAGTTGAGTGAAAATTAGATTGAGGGTAACATTGTGGTTGTCAATGTGAGTTATTGGCAGGATGGTATTATAATCATGGTCAAGTTTGGAAGAAGAGTGGCTTTTGGCCATGTTGAGCTTGAGATACCTATGGAACATCCAGTTTAAAATGTCTAACAGCTCAGCATTGAATATAGGTCTGAGAGTCATCTGAGTAGAGGTAATAATTAAACCCTTGGGGGCTGATGAAGTCACCAACTGAACTAATATAAAACTAATATAGAAAAGAGAAGAGAACCCAGGACAAAGCCTTAGCATATATCTGCCAGGATTGTGATATGTATGATAAGCCAGCAAAGGAGATTGAGATGGAACAGTCAGACAGGTAAAAGGAGAACCATGAAGAGAGTATTCAGGAGAGGGTGGTCAACTACATTAAATGCTATAGGGAACCTGAGAGGAATGAAGATTAGGAAGAGGTCATTAATTTGGCAATTAAGAGATCATAAGTGACTTTGGAGTTTGCAATTTCAATTGAATAATGAGGTTGGACACCCCATTGCAAAGGCTCTATTTTTTTTTTCCAAACTTAAAAACCAAATAAGATGAGCATTTTAACATACAGAGTTTCATGTACAGGATTGTGTATGAAAATGCAAATCTTATTATGTACAGCTTGATTTTCCTTTTACATAAGTAATAAATTCAATATTTTACTTATATTCCTATGCTTGCCTTGTTTCATTTTGACATTCCTTCTGTTCTTTTGTTCATTAAAAAAAAAAAAGATTCAATGACCCTCTTTTCTTTCTTGCTTTTCTTTTTCTTTTTTTGTCGACCCTATTCCTGCCCCACCTCTTACTCCCAACTCCTTCAGTCCCTCACATTGGGAAAAAAGAAAAACAAAACCCTTGTCACATACAGGGTTCCCCAAATGTCTTATTGTGGTTCTAAGCAAAAAGCTTAATATCCATGAAAATATTTATAGCAATACTTTTCATGGTAGCAAAGAACTGAAAATCAATCAATAAACATTTACTGTTAATTGAAATAAAGTTAGTCTATGGAAGGGGGAATGGATAAACATTCTGGTACGTGAATAAAATGAAATATTATTGTACTATAAGAAACAATGAACGTAATGAATTCAAAGAATCATGGAAAGACTTATGTGAACTGATATTCAGTGAAGTAAGCAGGGATAGGAAAACAATATACACAAATGAATACAACAATGTAATAAAACAGTTACCACAAAATAATGGAAATTGAGTGTTGTGAAATTATAAAGAACAAATTTGGCCCAAAAAAAAGAGATATGAAACAGAACTTAGTGATACTCCTTTGCAGAGGTTCACCAGAGTGGAACATAGCATATAATGCCAGATATTTCAATGTATTGATTGCTTTTGCTGAATTTTTTTCTCTTTTTCCACTTTAAAAAAATTCCTTGTTACAGGAGGTGGCTCTCTGGGAGGGAGATATCTAATGTAAAACCAAAATATGTCAGTACAAATCTATTTTTTTAAATGCATAGTCAAGCAAAGTAAATTCTCACATTGGCCATGTCCAAAAGCATATGTCTTATTCTGCATTTTGTGTCCGTCAGTCTATCAAGAAGTAGGTGGCGTGCTTCAAAATCAGTCTGATGGAATTATGGTTGGTCATTGCACTGATAAGAGTTTTTAAGTCAAAGTTGTTTTTCTTCATAGTTTGTTAATACTGCATAAATTGTCTTAGTTCTACCCATTTCACTCTGCATTAATTCATATAATTCTTCCCAGGTTTCTCAGAAATTGTACTTTTTGTCATTTCTTATGGTACAATAATATTCCATTATGTGTATGTGTTATAATTTATTCAACTATTCCCTGTTTTGTGTTTCTGCTTCTTTGCTGTGACAAATAGAGCAGCTTTTTGGGAGAGCATATGCTTCCCAGACATCACCATTCCACTCAGACCATTATTTTCAACCCCTCCCCACCAAGAATTCTTAACATATCTGTTTGTTTGTTTCATGGACCCCTTTGGCAGTGTAGTTAATCCTTTCTCAGAATATTTTTAAGTGAGTAAGATAAAATAGACAAAAATTACAAAGAAAACCAATTACATTAAAATAGCATTTTTTTTTATTAATGGACTCCCCCCCGAAATCTGTGGACCCCAGATTAAGAATTGCTGCTGTAAATTCTTCATCCCTTTTGACCTAGTTATTCCACTTAGGGACCAGATTATGAATGTAATTGCTTACTTAATTGCTGTGTCCATCCATTTTGTCAAATTTTTTCTTTGTGAGAAAGAAGGGTTCTGAGGAAGGAAGAGGGAAAGGTATCAGGAAATGCGTTGTGATTTTTTTTTTTTTTTAAAGCATCAAAACTTTTAAGTTAATTTACCGTAATCAATTTGACAGTTTTGGTTCCATTGGATAAAGTACCACGATAGTCAAGCCAGAGCCAGAGTGTTATGGCTTGACCCCTGAGCCAGCCAGCCATCTTGAAAATGTGTGCAGTTATAAACAAATAGAATCTAGTGGTACAATGTAGATAAGAGCCAACACCAACAGCAGTACTTTTTTGGTTTGCTTTCTATATTTTTTCAAAATGCTTTCGTGTCTTAGATCTGGAATGGACCTTAGAAATCATCTGTTCCAACCTCCTCATTCTACAGATGAGGAAATTGAGGTCTCAAGAGACTAAGTTACTTCTTTATGATTATACAGCTTGTAAATGGCAATCAAGAATTTGGTTGTATTTTGACTCCAGATGCTTTTGCTGCTCTATGTAGCATTGCCACCTCATTGAGTGATTTTTCTCTAGCTAGCAGCAGCCCCTGGCCCCTTATTCATTAATATTAAATATAAAATTTTTCATGTTATGAAAAAATTATGTTTCAAGTTACTCTTCTAATCCTAACCCAGACCCTTTGCTTTAGGGAGAGACCCTGAATTAAGGTGGAAATGATTGACTTGACACTAGATAGCATGTCAGAAAAGGTATATTAGGAAGAGACTGGTCTCTGATCAATCAGACTTCTTGATGTGAACATTACTATAATCAGAATTGAAATTGGGGTTTTTGAACTGGACGGTGTATCTCCATCATGAGATAAAGAAAAGGAAGCCTCCAAAAGAAGCATCTTTTGGGTTTGGGTAGACTGTTCCCTGTCGGTGTCCTCCTAGCTCCAGGTCCATTTGATTTTCATTTCATTTTCCAAATATGCTTCTCTGTTGTGCGGAGGAGAAGATAATCGGTTGGCATCTTTAAGTTTGGCCATTATGGGTTTTTTTGTGTGTACCATACAAGCAATTTAGTGTCATGAGATAGGGCCTCATGGGCCAGGGTACCTCCATCACTCTACTTCTCAGTGTTGGTGTCCTGTTCAGCTTTTACTTTCATTCACCCCACATAACCAGTGCATTGCCAAACCTTGTCATTTCTACCTTCTCTTGTATATGTCCCTTTTTCTCTATTCACCCAGTCTCCACCCTAGTTCAGGCCTTCATCACCTCTCTCCTGGATTATTGTAGTAGCCTAATTAATCTCCTTGCCTCAAGTCTCTCTTCAGTCCAGTCTATCCTCCCTTCATCTACCAAAGTGATTTTCCTAAAATGTAGGCCTATGTCACCTCCACCCATCCACTCATAAATTCCAGTGTCTCCCTATTACCTCAAAATCAAATAAAGTCCTCTGGCATTTAAGTTACTTTATAACCTGGACCATTTCTACCTTTCCAGTCTTCTCATATCTTTTTACTTGTTGTTTCTTATATATGACACTCCATATCCTATCTCTGTGCCTTAGCCCTGGCTAACCCACTCTCATGGAATATTCTCCCTCTTCTCTTCCTCTCAGTTTCCCTTACTTCTCTCTAGACTCAGTTCAGATGTCGCTTTCAGTGACAGGTCTTCCCAATCCTCCTAGCTAGTGGAGCTTTCCCCTCTTAAGAATACTGTCCTTCTAATCTATATGCATCACATATGTACCTTGTCTTTATTTTCATGTCATCTCCTTCATAGTAGGTAAGCTCCTGGAGAGCAGGGACTATTTTTGTAGTTGTTGCCTTTCTTTAGCAGTGTTCCTGCCACATAAATGTTTTTTGATCAGTTGATCATCCATGAATAAGCTGACAATCAGAGTTACAGAACAGAACCTCAGAGACCAAATAAAGAAATAAGAAAAAACTTGAGACCTTTCCTGGCCAGAGCTGTCCTATCCCTTACTGTGATACTGGTGACTCCAAATTCAGAGTTCGTGATTTATCATTAGAAAAGGCCAAAAGGGAATCTCTCAACCTGATTTCTCTTGACATTTTCCCTGAATCTGATTATATGTTTACAGAAAGAATAATTAGGTGTGGTAAGGTAACATCGTATATAAGATAACTCATTTATGTAAAAAGCTTCAAACTTAAGGGCATAATATTTGAATGAAGATCAAAGAAATCGAAACTGAAGTGATGTCATGGTGAGAATACACTATAAACAGTCAAGCAATCTGGAGGACACTTTAGAAGGCTGTCACAGAAGCTACATATAGTCATGATGGAGGACTTCCACTATCTGTCTTTTTGTTTCTTAAAAGCAAATTAACTCCTCTGTCTGATCTTCTGAGCCTTCCCAATCTGGCCCCAGCCTATTTTTTCAGGCTTATTTTATATTACTTCCCGCTGTATACTCTACATTCTAACCAAGCTGGATTAATTCCAGAATATACTATTCCCCACACATGACATTCCCTCTCCCATTTCCATAACTTTGCCCATTCTATCCCCAGTGCCTGGAATGTACTCCCTCATCCCATTTACCCTCTTAGAATTTTTGGTTGCCTTCAAAGTTCAGCTTAAGTGCCATCCTCTATGTGAGGCCTTTCCTGATCTCCACCCCCTCCAAATTACTTTGTAGTTTATGTGTTGTGTGTGCGTGTGTATATTATGTATTTGTGTATATAGAGACATATATGTGTATGTATATTTTGTTTTCTCCCAATAGAATGGAAGTACCTTGACAAAGTCAGGGACTGATTAGTTTTTTTCTATTTCTATATCCCTAGTGCCAAGCACAGATCATTGTACATGTTAAGCACTAATAAATGGCCAATGGCTGAATCGACTGCTAATTTCATCTTTCAGTTCATCTCCTGAATTCTAGGCCCATATTGTCAAATATTGGATGTCCCAGATTCAGCATGTCTGAAATGGGACTGATGGTCTTCTCCTCTTCTCCACCAAACAAGTCCCACCTTCCAGACTTCCCAGGCTCTGTGTGAAGGTACCATACTATCCTCCCAGGACCCCAGGTTTGATACCTCTAAGTCATCCCTAACTCTGCCTTTTTCCTCATCCTTCATAGTCATTTATTGGCTAAGTCCCATCAACTATACCTCTGTATTACTGTTCTCTTCATGCACTTGGCAACCACCTTTATTAGGGCTTGAATTGTCTCTCACCTATATTGGCTTAATTGTTTCTTTGTTTCTAGTCTCTTCTGTATACATACATATATATATATATATACACACAGCCCATCTTCTCTTATGTGGCTGCCAAAATAATCTTCTTGAAGCCTCAGATAAGGCCTTGTCACTGTCCTGCCTTCAAAACCTTCAGTGTCCGCCTGTTGTCTCTAGTTGAGAATACACTCCTCAGTTTGGCATTTAAGATTCTCCACAATCTAGTTTTACCCTGCCTTTCTGGCTTTATTCCATAATATTCCCTATCACAAACTACACATTTTAGCTAAAGTGAACTACTATCAATTCTCTGAACTCAAAATTCCATGTTTTGCCTCTGAAAATTTGTGCAGGTGGTTTCCCATGCCCAGACTTAACTCTTTCCTTATCTTTGTCTCTCATAATCTTTGTCTTCAAAGTTCAATTTAGGTGTCACTTCCTCCATTAAATTTTTTCCAATACCTTAATTATCACTATGTCCCTCCTCAGACTTCCTTGTATTTATGTGTGTGCATAAGAATCCCAGGAGGAAGTAACCATATTATCTCAAAATTCTCAAGAAATTAATAAGGAAATACCACATATAATCTGATGACTACTATCCCAAAGTCTAGGGCACATTATAAGAGTTAGTGCATAAAAAACTATTCCTGAAGCTGTAGTTGCATCTTTATATATGAAAGATGGTACATCTTATTGGAAGAGTATCTAAGCTATATTCTATTATTGGAATTAGCTGACCAGTTGTTCCAAGAAGCTCACCATAGACTAGGTAAAGAGTTGTCAGGTTATTGCTTCTTTCCATATTTGGGCCAAGTGAAGTTTCCTATATTGAGTCAAATTAAGCCACAGACAGGCTCTACGCCTAGTTATTCCCTTTGCTCAGTTTCTTTAAGTTTCAACTTTATAATCATATTCCTTCCAGAAATTAAAGAGTTAGTTTTCCTGGAAACTGCCTGCCCAGTTGTGATATAGCTAGATAACATCATTTACAGGTGGAATTGGTTTTTACATTTACAGGTTGATTGTTTTTTAACTTTAAACTTTTATCTGTCATTAATGAAAACATTATTGATAAATACTTTTGCTCTGCTCCATGGGCTATTTCTATAACAAGAATGAGAGGAAGCAACTTCAGCAGTCTGAATGTTACACTTGCGCACATGGAGAGACCAGTTATGAGGCTAGCCCAGATGAGAAGTGATAAAATCCTGACCTATGATGGTTGTCATGTTAGTAGAGGGAAGGGGACAGAAGTGAGGGCTGTTGTAGAAGTAAAATTTGGCAACTGCTTGGGTGGGGTTGGTGGGTGAGGTATGAGTAAGAATGGAGTCAAGGGTGACTGAGGCTGTGAACCTTAGTAATGATTGGAAGAAAGGTGGTACCTCCATCATAATTAAGGGAGTTTGGAGGGGAGGTAGGTTTAGGGGGAAAGAAAAGTTCCGTTTTGGTACATTAAGGGTGAGATGCCTACAGGATATTCAGGTAGGTATTCCAACAGACTTTTGGTGATACGGGACCAGAGCTGGAGAGAAATTATTCTGCTGAGAGCCTAAGGGGTAAAGGGAAGGGAATTAAGTCTTTAGAAGTATCCTACTACGTTCCAGATACTGTGCTAAGTGCTTTACAAATATCTCATTTAATCCCCCAACAACCCTGCAAGATATCAACACCATTTTACAGTTAAGGGAACTTGAGGCAAACAGAATAAGTGGTTTGTCCAGGATCACATAACTACTAAGCATCTGAGTCTAGATTTGAACTCAGGTCTTTATGTCTCTAACCCTACACTTTGTACACTGCACCACTTAGCTGTCCTGAGAGCAAGAAGTGGGAGTTAAGTGATATAATAAAAAACTTCTTAATAATTTCCAAATAGGGAATGTGCTGCCTTGGCAGATTGTGATAGTGGTGTTCTCTCTTCCTTCCCACCCCACAAATCTTCGAGCAAAGGTGCGGAGCTCTTGTTGCATTTGTTTCATGTCTTACATAGGGGATATTTGTTCAGGTAAGGGTTATATACTACATGCACTCTAAGTGCCCTTTCAGCCAAGACTCTAAATGTTACAAAGGTCTAGAGGAATGAATGTATGTGAAAAGGATGGTATGGCTCACAAGATGAAAAGGTATATATTGCTAATGAACTGTAACTTTGGAAGAAATAACCCCCAAAGATAACATCACAGATCCACTCAAGTATTTTTCCATGTTTCAAGGCTTTTTAAAGACAGAAAATTCCTTTTTTCTGCTGTGTAACAAATGCTAAATCTCATACTGTTTAGGTTTTTGATGTTTTTGTTGAAAAATTTAGTTTTGAATAGAGATCACTAAAAGGTCTAATAACACTATATCTCCCTTTCTACTTATGCCGTTATAAGTCATTTTACGTGTCCATACTTCAGTATAACATTAATCATGTTCTTGGAATAAATTTTTCCTATCTACTTTTATTCTTATCTTTTGTTTTGTTTTCCTCATAAGTCATTAAAGGTTTTTTTTAAATTTTGTACTTAATAACGGTCTTAAATACAAAGGGTGAGACCATAGATATAAAAGATAAAATCCCCAAGTAAAACTTGAACTATTTACGTGTTAATAAAGGGAAAATTAGAACCTTTAAAAAAATCCTATGTCTTTCTTCTAATTTCTTTTTCATCTTTGTTTTGTTGCTCTCTTTTTATATATTCCTAGTCAATATGCATTTTCTGGTTGTTTTCTTCACTCCGCATCACTTTATGTTTCCATATTTTTTGTATTCTCTATATTTGTCATTTTATGGTGTAATTATTAATGTGCAGTTAGGGGTAGCTGGGTGGCACAGTGGATAAAGTGCCAGGTCTGAAGTCAGGAAGACTCATCTTCCTGAGTTCAAATCCAACCTCAGACACTCATTAGCTGTGTGGCCCTGGGTAAGTCACTTAATCCTTTTTGCTTCAGTTTCCTCATCTATAAAATGAGCTGGAAAGGGAAATGGCAAACCATTCCAGTATCTTTACCAAGAAAACCACAAATGCAGTCACAAAGAGTCAGTCATAACTGAAACAAATGAATAACAATGAATATAAGTACATTCATTGGTATGCCACAGTTTATTTAGATGTCTCACAATTCTTGGTCATGAAGATTACATCCATTTTTCATTATTACAAAGGAAACAGCTACAAATATTTTTGCATAGGTAAGTCTTTTATTGTGCCAAATCATATGATTAGTTTTGAAACTCTTATATTACTAAAACTGCTTTTTTAAAAATTACACTAATTTGTAGTCCTACCAACCATTTTTGCCCGTTTCCTTCAACTTTGACATTTTTGTCATTTTTTCTTTTATTTTATTATTTGTAAATTTCATAGGGTTAAGGTTATCTCATAAGTTTCTATAACTTGTAATTCTTTAAATTTTAGGGAGTTTAAATAATTTTTCAAGTAACCTTTGAACATTGATATCCATGAGCATTCCTTCAATTTCTTTTTCTTCTCTTTATTGCTAAAGCTAACATTTCTAGTACAGTGTCAGATAACAGTGGTATGATGGACATTGAAGTATTATAAATTTTTATGTTTCTTCTAGAGTCTAGATGTCAAATTTCATCAAGTGTATTTACCACAAAGATTTTTTTCTAATATAATTTATTTCACTTTGGCTGTCATAGGCTTTGTAGAGAAGAAAAAGAAAAAGCTTTTGTTTCTGTATAATCAAATCTATAGAGTCTTTGTGACATGTCACAGATAATGGGCCAGCCTTGGCGACAGAAAGACCTGAGTTCAAGTCCTACCTCTGACACTATAACTAGATTTTTGGATCAGGGAAATCACTTAACCTCTCAGTGCCTAAGACATTAAGACTTTTTTCTAAGTTAAAAAAAAGTTACCCATCTGAAGACAGACATTAGCTGCCTGGACAGTTTTCATACCACACTCATATATCACAGGTCTAGACCAAGAAAAAGTAAATAAAATGTTTGTCTTCCAGGAATTTTGTTTGTTTAATTAAAAATTCTCTACACAGTTGAAAAATATATTACTCTTTCTTTGAATTTAAAAATATTTGTTATCCTGAAATTTATTTTATTTTTTAATGTGAGATAAGAATATGACTCATTTTGAGGGGATAGGAAACACTGCTATATAGCTTCTCCAGTAGTTTTATTGAATAATAATTTCTTTTCCAAATGTTTTGTGCTCTTGGCGGTATCAAATACTAATTTCTTGTGTACATTTGTTTCTGTTTCTTGATTCTCTGTTGTGTTCCATCGGTCTATATTTAATCTAGCACTGGATAGTTATGATAATTACTGCTTTTTAGCATATTTTGAAATCAGACTGGGTAATTCCTTTATCAGCTTTCCCCCTTTTCTTGCTTTCTATCGTTGATTATTGGTTTTTCCACATGAACTGTCTTTTCAACAATCAAACATTTCCTAAGTATCTACTACATGCAAAGTATTATGCTTAGGATGAGAAAGGAGGAGACAGAGTCCAAACCAATTTCATCATTTTATAGACAAGGAAACTGAGTCTCAGGAAGGTTAAGTGACTTGTCTGGCATCATCTCCAGTAGGAAGGATCAGAGGAGACAGTTGAACTCAGACCCATAGATTCAAGAGTTAGCCATCTTTGTATTGTATTGCACTGCTTCCAAAGCAATAAAGGGTAGAAATGAAGTCATCAAAAGTTTCTGTATATGAGATCATTGTTTATCTAGAAAATCCAAGAAATTCAACAAAAAAATGAAGAAAATTTCTTTAGTTGGGGAGGAGGCCCCTTTTTTTAAAGTGGGAATTGAGTTTTCACTGATATAAAACAAGGAAATTCCCTCTACCAGTGTAATCTGTGGTATATGAGGCTGCCTGGAGGCTCTGAGATATTAAGTGACTTGCCCCAGTTTACAGAGGTAGGACTTAAACCCAAGTCTTCCTTACCCAAAAGGATTGTAAATGTCTCCATTACTACGTGAAGTCTTTCAACAGGGCATAAATATACAAAAGAAAAATCACCTTCATTTTTTATACATTATAACAAATAACAGGATTTGGTAGAAAGATAATACCATTTGTAAACTGAGAAAGTCTATCAGATATTTGGGGACTACTCAACTAAAAATCACCAAAAAGTGATTTTGACAAAAATAAAGGAAAAAAATGAAAATTTGAATATTATATTAATCTAGCTAGGCTGAGCCAACATAGCACAAATCTATTACTTTTCCAACTAATTTATGAATTGTAATATGCCTTTTAAAAATATTTTATTGATGCCTTTTTTTCTTTGCATTACAGTCTTGTCAGCCCTCTTCTCTTCCATATTGAACTGTCTCTTACAAGAAAGAAAAACAATTGAAAACATCTCAGGCTGTGACCACAGATGAAAAGCCATTCAATCCTTTATCTTAGTAGTCCCTTCCCTCCAGGCGCTACCACAGGCAGCATGTTTCCTTTTCTGCTCTCTAGGATCTAAGTTGGTTTTTCAGTTACTCAGACTTTGACATTTTTAGTGATGTTTTCATTTACACTGTTGGTAGTTATTGTGTAGATTAGGCTCATAGATTTAGCTCCAGAAGGGACCTTAAAGGTTCTGCTTTAACCTTTTTTTACAGATGAGGAAACTGAGGCCCAGAGAGGTCAGTTGACTTATCCAAAGTTAAACAGAGAGTGGCAGAGGTAGGACTTGAACCAAGTTCCTCTGCACATAAATCTCATGCCCTTTACACTAATTAGATTTTATAGATAAGGAAATTAAGGCTCATTGTCACACAGGGATTCAAATGCACCTCTACCATACTATTTAAACAACTCTGAATAAAACTTTTGAAATTCTGGTCTTTGGGAGGTTTTTGTGTTTGTTTTTTGCCTTTTTTTAAATTCTAGAATTTTATCTTATGAGAAATATCTCATGATGATTAGCAGGGACACTACAGTTGAAATTAATAGTTTCTTAGATGAAATACTTCTCATTGAAGCTTGGAAGAGAGATTTTTCTTCACCAAAACAGCATTTCTGGCATCCCTGCACTGACTGGCACCCATCAATGAAAAATACTTGGTACATCATTTCTCATTTTCCTTTTTGCCCATTTTATCAGTCTGATGGGTATGAGATCTAACTTCAGATTTGCTTAAATTTGCATTTTCTGATTATTAATAAATTAATACGGCTATTGAGAGCCTGGATTTTGTTATCAGAAAACTGCCTGTTCATATCCTTTGGCCATTTATCAATTGGAAATGGCTTTTATTCTTTTTTATTCTCTTCTTTTCTTTGCTTTTATTCTTTCTATTATTTTTTATTATATTATATTATTATAATATTATATATTTACTATTTACTATATACTATTATATGTACTATATATATTATACTATTATATATATTACTATACTATTATATATTTCTATTATTCTTTTTCTCTATTATTTCTTTGCTTTTATTCTTATAAATTTGAAATTTCAGCCAGTTTCCTGGCTGACCTTTATCAGACCTTTATCAGAGAAACTTGCTACAAAGATTTTTTTTTCCAGTTAACCTCTCTTTAATTTTAGCTACATTGCTTTTGTTTGTGCAAAGAAAAAAATTTATAGAATTGTTCATTTTATCTTCTGTGAGTCTCTCAATCTTTTGATGAATTCTTCTTCTTTCCATGAATCTAAAAAATAATTTCTTATTTACACTTCCCTTTGTTTATGATGTCACTCTGCATCCAAGTCCTGTGCATGTTCATATACAGTGTGAGATGTTGGTTTATACCTAGTTTCTGCCATACTATTTTGTAATTTTCCAAACAGTTTTTGTCAGATAGTGAATTATTATCCTAGTAGCTAGAATGTTTATCAAACAATAGGTTACCATGCTCATTTGCTTCTGTGTGTTGTATACCCAAGTCCATTCAGCTAATTGATTAATAAATACCTTGATTATGGTTTTGTAGTCAAGCTGAGATCAGCTATGATAGACAGTTATTGAGATATTTATTTAGTATTCAAATAAATTTGTGAATGTTTTTGTATTTATAAATTTGTACCTGTAAAAAGTTTCTTCAATTTTTTTTTAATTTGCTGTGTTTTTCTCTATTCCTCTAATTTTTCCTAATGATCAACCAAAAAAGATAACACTGTCCCTTTTCCGTGGCAATTCTTCCAGCAATAAGTAGCTTTTACAGAACTGTATTATAACTTTCTGTGTGCAAACTTTTTTTTTGGGGGGGGGGTGAGGCAGTCGGGGTTAAGTGACTTGCCCAGGGTCACACAGCTATTAAGTGTCAAGTGTCTAAGACCTGATTTGAACTCAGGTCCCCCTGACTCCAAGGCCGGAGCTTTATCCACTGCGCCATCTAGCTGCCCCTACAATTTTTTAATTGTACAAATAAAATTACATATTTTTTAAAGTAAAAAAATTAATTTCACTAATTTTTTCTAGCCCTATAAAGTAATACTTTGATAAGAAATTCATGTTTTATTAACTGGCTTCAGAGGTATTGAATCTTCATATCTGTAGTGCAGCTAGAAGTTTAAACACAGAAATTGATCAGGGAACAATACAACTGTTTTAGAATAGAAAATGTGAAATAGATAAATTGATCCAAGCATATATGGCACCTTATAGCAATTAGGAAATAATTAATTAGGTAGGTAGAATATAGTAAAAGAAAAAATAATAAGACTCAAGATTCAAGAAAAGAAAGCCAAAGCATTACCAAGATGTAGAAAACTATGTTCAAATATTGTTGAAATAGAATGTTGCAGTTAAAGTAGAATCATTTCAGAGTGAAAGGGAACCAGAGGCACAATTTTGTCCACCTGTACTTAAGCAAGAACCCCCTCTATCACATATGCAGTTCTTTGCTTAAAAACCTCAAGTGAAGAAAAACATTACCTCCTGTGTCAACCCGTTCACGTCTTGGAAGGCATTACTTGGCAGCCGGATGGTAGAGTGGGTGGGTTGAGCACTGGCCTTGGAGTCAGGAAGACCTGGATTCAAATCCTGCCCCCAGTTCTTGCTAGCTGGGTGACACTCGTCTGTAAGGGATAATGATGGTGCCTACTTCACTGGACTGTTTTAAGAGATAGCATATGTAAAGTGCTCTGCAAGCCTTAAAGCATTCTACAAATGTTAGCAATTATTGTTGAGAAGTTTTTCCTTACATCCAAGCCTCTGTCTGCCTTACATACTTGAAGACAGCTTTCATGTCCCTCTGGAGGCTTCTCTTTTCTAGCTTAAATAAACGTGAACAAATCCTTCAGTGGATTCAGAGCCATAGGCCATAAAGGCCATTGCCTTCAGTTAAAACATAGATGGGGGCAGCCAGGTGGTGTAGTGGATGGAGCACCAGTTCTGGAGTCAGGAGGACCTGAGTTCAAATCTAGCCTTGATAATCTCAGGCAAGTCACTTAACCCCAACTGCCCCGCCAAAAAAAAACATAGTTGTATGTTTAAATTGAATTGACTGTGGATGCCCTTTCTTATTTTGAAAAAAAGAAAAAACAGTGGGTAGCTAGGTGGCACAGTGGATAGAGCTCTGGCCTTGGAGTTAGGAGGACCTGAATTCAAATGCAGCCTCAGACACTTGACACTTAACAGCTGTGTGACAGTGGGCTAGTCATTTAACCCTGGTTGCCTTGCCAAAAAAAAAAAAATATATCTTTTTCTGAGCATGTGTAAGCATGTTTACTCATTTTTTTGTATGATCTGTTTAATAGTGTTTTAAGATTTTATTCATTAAATCATTGTGTCATTTATACTCATAAAGGATTTTTTAAAAATGCATCTGCATAGTGATTTTTAAAGCACCACTTAGAGACAAGTTAAACCTTGCTGTAATCAAAAGGAGTCATACTGACAACCTTTCAGCCTTTACTCTCATAGGATAAGGGGGACAAGCTGAACACTGAAAGACTCGTTGAAGCATAGTGCTAAGAAAAGGAGCAAGAAGAATTTAATTTTTCATTTTATTTTTGTTTATCTTTCTAGAATCACATTGAAGAGATAATTTGAGGAATAAAATTATCACCATGGTTCAAATAAATAACAATGTTTTGTTTTTTAACAGATCAACTTTTTTGAATTCTACAAATTATGGAAGAAGCTCAGAAAACATCTGAAAGAATTCTTTTAGAACCCTACAGGTACTTACTTCAATTACCAGGTAACTGTTCTATTATAACACATAGTAAAGCTTTTTTCTGAATTTCCTTCTGTTCTGTTCTGTGCATTTTTAAAATGTTTCAGTGCCTTTCTTTTGTTTTTGCCTCATTATTACTAACCTTACTCTTAACTCTTTACTTTTTCCCATCCCCAATTAAAAACCAAGAGAAAGAAAAGGAAAAAAAGAAAAACCCTTGTAACAAGCTGAGTTAAGCAAAATGAATCCAAAAATTTGTGTTCTTTTTTGCCTCTTGTGTAAATCACCTCTCTGTCAGGAGTTGAATAATGTGTTTCATCTTTGGTGTTCTGGAAATGTGGTTGGTCACTACATTGATCAGAGTTCTTAAGTTTTTTGAAGATTTTTTCCTCCACAGTGTTGCTCTCTATGCATGGTTCTGGTTCTGCTCACTTCACTCTATAAATTCATGCTATCTAGGATTCTCTAAAATAGTCTCTTTCATCATTTCTTATGGCTTAGTAATGTTCTGCTACATTCACATACCACAATTTGTTCAATCTTTCCCCAACTTTCTAAGAAGCAATATAAAACACCCTTTGAATTCTAGTTCTTCCTATTTTTCTTTTTTTTAATTAATTTATTTATTTTTAGTTTTCAGGATTCACTTCCATAACATTTTGAGTTTTAAATTTTCTCCCCCTAAGACGGCATGCAGTCTGATATAGGCTCTACATATAAATTCATATTAAACATATTTTCACTTTAGTCATGTTGTAAAGAAGAATTAGAACCAATGGAAGGAACTACAAGGAAGAAGAAAAAAATAAAACAACAACAACAACAAAAGAGAGCAGATAGTATGCTTCAGTCTGCATTCAGACTCCATAGTTCTTTCTCTGAATGTGGATAGCATTTTTCATCATGAGTCTTTTGGAGTTATCTTAGATCCTTGCATTGCTGAGAAGAGCTAAGTCTGTCAAAGTTAGTCATCACACAATGTAGCTGTTACTTTGTACAATGTTCTACTGATTCTGCTCACTTCACTCAGCATCAGTTCATATAAGTCTTTCCAGGTTTTTCTGAAGTCTGCCTGCTGATCATTTCTCATACCACGATAGTATTCCATTATATTCATATACCACAGCTTGTTTAGCTATTCTCCAATTAATGGGCATCCCCTCAATTTCCAATTCTTGGCCACCACAAAAATTGCTGCTATAAATATTTTTGTGCATGTGGGACCTTTTCCCATTTTTATGATCTCATTGGGATACAGACCTAGAAATGGTGTTGCTGGGTCAAAGTGGTTGCACAGTTTTATAGCCTTTGGAGCATAGTTCCAAATTGCTCTCTAGAATGGTTGGATCAGTTCACAACTCCACCAGCAATGCATTAGTGTTCCAATTTTGTCACATCTTCTCCAACATTTTGTCATTCTCCTGTTTTGTAATGTTAGCCAATCTGATAGGTGTACTCAGTGTGATACCTCAGAGTTGTTTTGATTTGCATTTCTCTAATCAGTAGTGATTTAGAGCATTTTTTCATATGATTATAGATAGCTTTAATCTCTTCATCTGAAAACTGCCTGTTCATATACTTTGACCATTTATCAACTGGGGAATGACTTGTAGTCATATAAATTTGACTCAGTTCCCTATATATTTGAAAAATGAGGTCTTTATCAGAGGCACTGTCTGTAAAAATTGTTTCTTGGCTTTTTTTCTAAGAAAGTTGTATTGGCTTTGTTTGTGCAAAAACTTTTCAATTTAATGTAATCAAAATCATCCATTTTGTATTTCATAATGTTCTCTATCTCTTATTTGGTCATAAATTCTTCCCTTCTCCATAAATCTGACAGGTAAACTATTCCTTGCTTTCCTAGTTTGCTTATAGTTTCGGCCTTTATATCTAAATAGTGTACCCATTTTGACTTTACCATGGTATACGGTATAAGATGTTGGTCTATGCCTAGTTTCTCTCATACTGTTTTCCACTGTTTATGAGCAGTCCCAGAAGCTGGAGTCTTTGGGGTTATCAAACAGTAGATTATTATAGTCATTGACTATTGTATCTTATGTACCTAACCTATTCCACTGACCTACCACTCTGTTTCTTAGCTAGTACCAAGTAGTTTTGATGATTGCTACTTTATAATACAATTTTAAGATCTGGTACAGCTAGGGCACCTTCCCTTGCATTTCTTTTCATTAATTCCCTTGACATTCTGGACCTTTTGTTCTTCCAGATGAATTTTGTTATTATTTTTCCTAGCTCTATAAAATAATGTTTTGGTAGTTTGATTGTTATGGCACTGAATAAGTAAATTAATTTAGGTAGAATTGTCATTTTTATTATATTAGCTCAGCCTACCCATGAGCAGCTGATGTTTTTCCAAGTATTTGGATCTGACTTTATTTGTGTGAAAAGTGTTTTGTAATTGTGTTCATATAATGTCTACAGTAACTTTAAATGGAATTTTTCTTTCTATCTCTTGCTGTTGGGCTTTGTTAGTAATATATAGAAATGCCGATGATTTATGTGGGTTTATTTTATATCCTGCAACTTTGCTAAATTTGTTTATTATTTCAAATAGTTTTTTTACTTGATTCTCTAGGATTCTATATACCGTCATATCATCTGCAAAGAGTGATAGCTTTGTTTCTTCTTTGCCTATTCTGATTCTTTCAATTTCTTTTTATTCTCTTATTGCTAAAGCTAACATTTCTAGTACAATATTGAATAACAATGGTGATAATGGACATCCTTGTTTCACCCTGGTCTTGCTGGAAATGCTTCCAGCTTATCTCCATTACATACAATACTTGCTGATGGTTTTTGATAGATGTTACTTATCATTTTCAGGAAGATTCCATTTATTCCTATGCTCTCTAGTGTTTTTAGTAGGAATGGGTGTTGTTTTTGTCAAAAGTTTTTTCTGCATCTATTGAGATAATCATATGATTTCTGTTAGTTTTGTTGTTGATATGGCCAATTATGCTGATAGTTTTCCTAATATTGAACCAGCCCTGTAGTCCTGGTATAAATCCTACCTGGTTATAGTCTATTATCCTCAAGATAAGTTACTATAATCTCTTTGCTTATATTTTATTTAAAATTTTTGCATCTATATTCATTATGGAAATTGGCCTATAATTTTCTCTCTCTGTTTTGACTCTTTCTGTTTTAGATATCAGCTCCAAATTTATATCAGAAATTTTTTTTTAAGGCAGTTGGGATTAAGTGACTTGCCCGGGGTCACACAGCTAGTAAGTGTCAAGTGTTTGGTCTGAGGTCAGATTTGAACTCAAGTCCTCCTGACTTCAGGACTGGTGCTCTATCCACTGTGCCACCTAGCTACCCTTAGAAAAAAAATTTGGTAGGACTCCTTCTTCGCCTACTTTCCCAAATATAGTATTGGAATTAGTTGTTCTTGATAGAATTCACTTGTAAATCCATCTGGCCCTAGAGATTTTTTCTTAGGGATTTCATTGATGGCTTGTTCAATTTCTTTTTCTGAAATAGGGTTATGTAAGTATTTTATTCCCTCTTCTCTTAATCTGGGCAATTTATATTTTTGTAAATATCCATTTCACTAAGATTGTCAAATTTGTTGGCATACAGTTAGGCAAAATAGCTCCTAATTATTGTCTTAATTTCCTCTTCATTGGTGCTGAATTCATCCTTTTCATTTTTGATACTGGTAATTTGGTTTTCTTCCTTTTTTTTTTAATCAAATTAACCAAAAGTTTATCTATTTTATTGTTGTTGTTGTTTTTCATAAAACCAGCTCTTAGTTGTATTTATTAGTTCAATGGTTTTCTTAATTTCGATTTTATTAATCTCTCCTTTGGTTTTCAGAATTTCTAATTTGGTATTTAATTGGGGGATTTTCAGTTTGTTCTTTTTTTTAGCTTTTTTGGTCACATGCCCAATTCATTGATCTCCTCTTTCTCTATTTTATTCATGTATTCATGTATTTTATTCATGTATTCATTGAGAGATATAAAACTTCCTCTAATAACCACTTTTGCTGCATCTCGTAAGTTTTGGTGTGTTGTCTCATTATTGTCATTCTCTTCGATGAGTTACTGATTGTTTGTTTGATTTGTTGTTTGACCCATTCATTCTTTAGGATTAGATTATAGTTTCCAGTTAATTTTTAGCCTGTCTTTCCATGGCCCTGTATTACATGAAATTTTTATTGTGTCATGATCCAAAAAGGATGCATTTAATATTTCTACATTTCTGCATTGGCTTGTGAGGTCTCTAATGCCCTAATACATGGTCAGTTCTTGTGCAGGTGCTATGTACCACTGAGAAAAAGGTATATTCCTTTCTATCCCCATTCAATTTTCTCTAGAGGTCCACCATATCTAACTTTTCTAAAATTCTTTTCACCTCCTTATCTTCTTTCTTGTTTATTTTGTGATTAAATTTATCTAGTTCTGAGAGGGAGAGGTTGAGGTCCCCCACTATATAGTATAGTTTTGTTGTCTGTCTCTTTCTGTAACTCCCTTAATTTCTCCTCTAAGAATTTGGATGCTATACTACTTGGTGCAAAGATGTTTAGTAATGGTATTATTTCATTTTCTATGGTACCTTTTAACAGGATGTAGTTTCCTTCCTTATCTCTTTTAATTAGATCTATTTTTGCATTTGCTTTGTCTGAGAGAAGGATTGCTACCCCTGCTTTTTTTTCACTTTGGCTGAAGCATAATATAGTCTACTCCAGCCTTTTACCTTTATTCTTTGTGTATCACTCTGCTTCAAATGTATTTCTTGTAAGCACCATATTGTAGGATTATGGTTTTTAATCCAATCTGCTATGCGCTTCCCATTTTATGGAAGAGTTCATCCCATTCACATTCACAGTTACGATTTACCATCTATGTCTTTCTCTCCAACCTGTTTTCCCCACTCTTTATGCTTTTCTCTCTCCTTTCTCCCTTTCCCTCCTCACTAGAGTTTTTCTTCTGATCACCAACTTGCTCAGTCTGCCTTCCCTTCTATCACCTCCCTCGTTTTCATTCCCTTTTCTCTCTCTCTTTTTTTTGGGGGGACGAGGCAATGGGGTGAAGTGACTTGTCCAAAGTCACACAGCCAGTAAGTGTCAAGTATCTGAGGCCAGATTTGAACTCAGGTCTTCCTGAATCCAGGGCCCATGCTCTATCAGCTTCGCCATCTAGCTGCCCCTCCCTTTTCTCTTGCTTCTTCTTCCTCCCTTCTATCCACCCCCTCCCTTTTCTTTCCCCTTTTCCCACCTATAGGGTAAGTTAGATTTCTATACCTAACTGAGTATGCTGTTCCCTCTTTGAGCCAAATCTGATGAGAGTAAGGTTCAAACAGTGCTCATCTCTCTCCCTTCTTTCCCTCCATTGTAATAGGTCATTGTGCCTCTTCATGTGATGTAATTACCCTTTTCTGCCTCCTCCTTTGCTCTTCTCTCAGTACAACCCCTTTTCACCACTTAATTAGATTTTTTATTATCACATCAAAGTCAGTTTATACCCCACACCCTCTATGTATACCCCTTCTAAATGTCGTAATAAAGATACAGTTCTCAAGAGTTACAGGTATCATTTCCTTAGTAAGGATGTAAACAGTTTGCCCTTATTGAATAACATGTTGTTGTTTTTCTTTCCTGTTTACTTTTTTATGCCTCTCTTGAGTCTTGTATTTGAAGATCAAATTTTTTGTAGAGCTCTGGTCTTTTCATCAGGAAGGCTTGGAAGTCCTCTATTTCATTGAATGTCTATCTCCTCCCCTGACAGATTATGTTCAATTTCACTGGGTAGTTGATCCTTGGTAGTAATCCATTCCCCTTACCACAGCTGGTTACAAAAATTATAAGATACACATAGCTTTAGAACCAAAGTATAAATTTTGCTTTCTCTGTTCTGTTTGTCTGGGAATGTACTATTTAGGTAAGATTTTCAACCTTCTGTTTGAAGCGTTTTTGTTTTGTTTTGTTTTGTTTTGTTTTCAATTTTTTTCCTCCAGGGCTCTTGAATAGAAAGGAATTAGTTCCAGAGAAGGATGGAAAAAACATTGTCAAATAGCTTTTTATGAGATAAATATGGTGTTATTTTCAAAACCAGATAAGTATAACACCAAAAAAGAATACTTGATTATATCAATAGATACAGAAAAAAAATCACTAATAAAACACAACATTCATGATTTTAAAAACACTAAAAAGAATATGTATGAAGTAGTTGTTTTTTCCCCTCATCACAAAAACCGGAAGCTATCTAATATTTTGAAATTTATCTGGAATACTCAAGACATGTATAAGGATTACTTTAATGACCAAAATTTGAGGAGAACATAAATAACTGAATACTTAGGTCTCCTACAAACATGCCTTAACATGTCTGACGACGGAGGAAATTGTTTGATAGACTCATTAAATTTTTGGCCCCCCTGGTGGCCATATAAATACACTCCCGCTCCACTTTACCCTGATATTTCAAAATATCCATTATTTCATCACTTTGGACTTTTCCTCCAACAATGCCAATTACAATTGCTCTGCACATTAATCAACTATTTGAGTTGTTTTTGGAAAAAAGAGTCTTTGTCTGGTGCCCAGTCTCCTGATGAACCTTTTCCTACTTAAGTAGATGGGTCCTTGAATGATATGTACACATATAAATACCATGCCCATATTCAGAGCCTCTTCTACTTAGGTTGTAGACATGCAGTTTGCTAATGTACCCTTTAAGAAACTAACATCACCTCATGCCATGATGAGGCATGAGACTAAGACTAAAATAGAAATTATTGGTACATTGATATAAAATTTTATAGATTCTGGGAAAAAAGATCCAGAATGCAGGTAGTCAAGTGTCAAACACCATAGAACAGGTGTGGGGAACCTGTGGCCTTGAGGCCACACGTGGCCCTCTAGATCCTCAAGTGTGGCCCTTTGACTGAATCTATGTGGGCTGCACATGAGGATCTAGAGGACCACATGTGGCCTTGAGGCCACAGTTCCCCACCCCTACTATAGAGTGTCAGAAAGGTTGAGGAAAGGTCACTGAATTAGCAATAAAGAGATCACTTATCAACTTGAAGAGAGCAGTTTCAGTCAATTGATTAAGAATGGAAGCCACATTATGAAGGGTTGAGAAATGAGTAGAAGGTAAGAAAATAGAGAGTAATTGTTCCAGGGGATAGTCAGGAGCAAGTGAAGGTGGTGTTGGTGTTGTTAGTGTTGGTGGTGGTGGTGGTGTTGTGGTGGTGGTGGTTGTTGTTTTAAGGATTGGGGATACCTGAGCATGTTATAGGAAGCAAGGAGGGACCAGTGGATAAAGAGAAATTGAAAGTTAGAGGGAGAAGGGATTCATTCCTGCATTCGATTCAGTCAGCAAAAATTTATAAGTCCCTTTTATATTGTGTGCTGGATGCTAAAGATAAAAAAGAACAAAATTAAATACTCCCCTCAGGGAATGTATTCTTTTGAGGACAAACAACTTATACATAGAAAAATATATTCAAAATAATATTCAGGAAGAAGACACTTGCAACTGAAACACCATGATAGGCTGCCTGTGGGAGATGGCACCTTAGCTGAGTTGTGAAATAAACTAGGGGTTCTCTCAGGCAATAGGGAGACGTGCATGCCAAGTGTGAGGAACAAACAGCATGTGCAGCAGCCTAAAGATGAGAGATGAAATTCTTTGAATGGGGTACAGTGAGCTGGCTAGTTTGGCTGGAGCAGATAGTGCACAAAAGAGAGGAGTGGAGGCACTATGCACTGAGCCTGAAGTGGAGGTAAACAAGATCTCGGAGGGAGTTGTGCAGTAGTGCTCTATGAAGGAAGAGGTCAATGGGAAAAGAAATAAAGAATTCAGTTCAAGAAAGAGACAGAGGCAGGTTAGAATCGTATTATGAAGAACCTTAAAAGCCAGATGGGACTTTCTGTCTTTAATCCAGGGAGCCACTGGAGTTTCTACCATGTCTAGACTTGGGCTGTAAGAACATGACCTTTGTCAAGACTTCCAGTTAACATGATGATACAAAAACTCATAGCAAAGCCCTGTTGGTCATAGTCCTATAAAGACTTTAAAAATATCAGATTAAATAATGATGTTTAGAAGCACAAAGAAATAACAGTAAACTTTTTCATTCGTCAAAGTCCTCTGCAAAGACAACAAAAATCCTATATGCATTGACAGAGAGGACCTGTCAGGGAAGTCAGCATGAGCTGACATATGCAAGTGTTGTGTTCAGGTATGCTCCAGGGATATTGGGATGAGGGTTTAGAGTATTGCCAGACCTCTGAACCCAAACATAACAGAGGAGGTGGAAGCCAACATGGAAATGAGAGACAGGACAAAAAAAAGTCTAAACATCCCATTCAAGAGTACTGGGGAAAGTGTAGCCTGGCTCTGGCCCAAACTAGATAACGAGGCTAAAGAAGAAGTTAAATAGATAAAAATATGCGATGCAAGGAAGATATACTGTGGGCCAAGGAGATGCCTAATTTATAAACCCAGAAGAAAGGGTAATCCCACAACATCTACTTCAGAGGGAAAAAATGTACTAAAAGAATACCTAGAAGAAATGAAACAGAAGATTAAAAACTTAAATAAGAGCCCTGGGGGAAAAAAACAGCTTCTAACAGAAGTTTGAAAATCTTACCTAAATAGCACATTCCCAAACAAAACAGAACAGAGAAGGCAGAATTTCTTCACTACCAGAGACAAGAAATATTAGAACAATATAAAAAGATTGGGGGGGAGAAATTGAAGAAAATATAAAGTATCTGCTATCATAAAAACTGACCTGGAAAACAAGTTGACAAAAAGATAATTTAAGAATTATAAGATACCCTGAAAATCATGACCAAACAAGATTTCATTGGCCACTGTGGAGGATGGATTGGAAAGAGGGGAGGAAACCAGTTAGAAGGCCAATGCAGTAATCTAGACAGGTGATGAGCACCTCAGCTAGGCTGGTATGAGTGGAGAGAATGAATGAAAAAGTATGTATTGAGTGAAAAAGTATGCATTAAGCACTTGCTATGTACTAAGGTTGTTTTTCATCCTTTGTTCTCGAAGAGGACCAGTGACATCGGAAGGGTGATGTCTTAACTTGCAAGTGAATTGGATTTGAGTGAGGCAGAGCTGTGCAGAGTCGTAAGTTTTACTCCTCTAGAGTTATCAAAGTCCAGTGGCAAAACATAGGTCAGGATGTGGTGGGAAACCTTGACCTTTTTAAGTTAGCTCTTTCCCAGATCTCAGCCTGAGGCAACACCTATTTGGCATTTAAAGGCTGGGGGAAGAGCCTCAGAGTTGCTGGCCAGAATAGAAACAATTGCTGTCTACACTCACTCTGAGCCATCAAAATCCAAAGAAGGAGGAAGTGAGTCTTGGTCTGGGACCTATTATTGGCCAATCAGTGAGAGCCAGAGTGATTGGAGTCCAAAGGTATAGTCGGGTAGCTCCATTTGAATCCTCATGGGCTTTGTGAAAGCCTGGTTTTCCAGAGCTATATTTCAAGAAATCGTACCTGAAAACTACATGAGACTAAAGAGTTAATTGTCTCAGATTTTTGGAAAAAAAGAAAAAAACAATGATAGAATAAATAAATAGGGGGCAGCTAGGTGGTACAGTGGATAGAGCACTGGCCCTAGAGTCAGGAGGAACTGAGTTCAAATTCGGCCTCAGACACATAACACTCACTAGCTGTGTGACCCTGGGCAAGTTACTTAACCCCAATTGCCCTTAGCAAAAAGAAAAAAAGAATAAATAAGGTAAGAAAAAAAAAAATCTAGTCCCCAAACCTCAAGATACTTTGCAAATATAAGCAATCAAAATTTATATTCCTTTGGACAGAGAACCCACATGTAAAGGTACAATTCCCCATGTGGACAGTGAGAAGAGGAAGAGGAGGAAATAACAGCATTGCCCAGCTGGAATTGGGTTCCCAGAGGGGCAGCCACTACTAGGCCTCCATTCTTACCTAGCCTTTAATTACTGACTGGGTGTTGCCTCAGACAATTGAGACCTGGAAAAGACCTATTAACTTATTAAGGCCAAGGTCTCCCACTGCATCCTGAGCTGTCTCCAGTTATCCTGACCTATGTCTTGCCACTAGACACTGATGACTCTGAAGGAAAGAGTGAGGCTTATGACTCTGCATAGCTCTGCCTCACTCCAATACAATTCGCTTGGCAAGACATCATCGTCCTGATGTCACTGGTCCTATCTACCAACGACTGAGGTTATAAAAGCAGAAATAATCCCTGCCCTCAAGAAACTTACATCCTAATAAAGACAGACATCCTTAAGGCGAGTGATGGCCAGGGAGGGGCATTTTGGTCCAGAAATTTCCTGAGATGGTGAATAGGATCATGGGGGAGTAGATTGACACACCCCTTATAGTAGTGGTGGCAGAATGGTAATGATTCCAGGGTGGGGTTCGAGGGATGGAGGAATGAGCAAGGATATATGCATAGAGGCAAGACAAAAAATATATCCAGGTAGTAAAGTGAAGTCTGAGTGAAGCTTGCCTGAAATAGTGGGCAGGGTAGACCTTTCAGAGATGAAAGGATTAATAGCTCTGCCCTTGACAAGAGAAGATGTCTGGGAAGTAAGGGTTAAGGATATGAGCTGTTGATTTTACCCCCTCAGTTTTGAATTGCAGAAGTGATTGGATATGAGGAAAGATAAAGAATTAAGGCTGACTCAGAGGTGGCAAACTTGGATGACTAGAAGGATTGTGGTTACTCAACCAAAACTGGTGAATTAAGAATAGGGAAATCTGAAATGAGAGAAAAGGCAATGAGTTCTGTTTTGGACATAATGAGTTGGAGATGCTACAGGACATTCTGTTTGAGAGATCTTGGAGGCAATTGTTATTGAGAGACTAGAGATCTGAGAGTCATCCCAGTAGAGGTGATAGTTGAACCCATGGAACCCGATGAGCTCACTGAAAAGGAATAAAGGAAGAGAAACAATATCCAAAGTGTGATCACCAGTGTCAAATTCTCCCTGACAAATCTAATCTTTTTCATGTCCCAGCAACTGCTATTTCCTCCTCCTCATTCCAGCCAGGTGATTCCATTTTCTACCTGCAAGTCCTGAGTCTTTCAAGCTGAGGGAAGTTTCTGCCTTCATAGAAAAGCAAATAAAATCTCCTAAAGGAACGGGATGGTATATCAGGTACCAGTCTCTTTTGTACAAATCTCTTGTCTAGGTCTCTGATCCCTTCCTGACATTATCTGTGTTAATAATCCATTTTGGTCCCACTTCCTGTTGCTTCACTATACATCACATTCCCTGTGAGCATTACAAACCTCTAAGTTGCTCATGCTTCCCATCTCGCCACCTTGTTTTCAGTAAACAATCTCCAGTTTTACTGGGTTTTTTTCAAACTACCTTCTTCACACCTTAAAAGTTTTTAGCCTTGTTTATAGCTCCTCTCCTTACCGCCTCTGCCACCAATTCTTAACTGCTTTTGATCTCTAATGATCATATAATCCCCAAATTCAGTGGCCTCTCTTCAATACTCATTCTCCTTGATCTCTGTGTAGCATTAAACACTTGTATACAAGGGAGGTAGCAGGGTGTAGAGCTAGATTGTGTTTGAACATGATGACCCAGTGCCTGTTTCTCTTGGCCTTTTCTTTAGTAATTGGGAAAAGTTATTTCATCTCTGAGCATCTCTGGAGGGCATCTCAGTTTCCTGAGCTGTACAAGGAAAGAACACCACTAGGTGAACTCTAAGATGACCTCTAGTTTTTAATGATTCTATAGTACCTTCCTTTGTCAGCTTTTCCTACATTGGCTTCTTTATTACAACGTTGACTTTCATGAGTCTCCTTCCTTCATGACCATCCAGCTTTTAAATTCGTAGAATAGTAGACTATATAGAAGCCTTAGTTCTAGTACAAGCCTCATTTGACAAGTGAAAAAAACTGAAAACCAGAGAGTTCACACAAATAATATCTAAACCAGAATTGCTGCTGAGGTCTTCTAACTCCTATCCACATTGACCTCCTTCTGCCACCTTATAAGTATGGATGTTCTCTCTAAAGCATGTCCTTGGCTCTCCTGTCTGTACTATAACTAGTTGGACAAATCATTTAAACTCTGACCCCCAGTTTTTTCTCTTAGAAAATGAAGTGGTTTTATTAAAAGATGTGATCACCTACATCTAATCCTGTAGTTTCCACTATGAACTTAGGCATAATTAAAGTGAAATTCATTTCTGAAAAATATTCAAAAACAAACCTTGAAGGCTGCAAGATTTCTGCTGAGCTCTACTAATCTGAACACCCCATTTCCTAAACATTTCTCTCTCTACCTAAGTGAAAGAGATGAGATATAGTTTAATAATTTGAGATTTCCGGAATGATGCAATCTCAGCAGTTCTGCATTAAGATCGTTTTCTACAGAGTGTCTTCTGGGTCCAGAAATACTAATAAAAGAAGGGGATGGAGAATGAAAAAAGAAGGGTAAATCAGGAAGTAAACACCTACTGAAAAGGATATTCTCAGTGGGATAGTTCTTTATGAGTGAAGGGTATAGGGAATAGTAACCTAGAAGAAGAGATCATAAGAAAGATCACCATACTAATGAAATATTTTATAATCAAAAGGGCAAAATCCTAGATGAGATGAGGAAAGTTAGAAAAACTAGAGCTACAAGACTTGTGGAAGCTTCTAAATGACCTCAGCAGGGAGGACCACTACATTCTCAAAGCCTTAAGTAAAGGAGAAGAAAATGGGAGATTTGGTAAAATACTTAATATATAACATATGTATGTGTGTATATATAATATATATATATATAGGAATAATAAATATAGCTAAAAAATATAAAGAAATAAATATCTAACTTAATATATAAAATACTTAATTTCTTAAAAAAAAATAGTCCAGATTTCTCAGAAAGGGAGTAATGAAGTTACTTAAAACTAGACTATGGAGAGCCATGAACTGGAGTTTATATATCATTTCTAAGCAGTAGGGAGCCACTAGAAGCTTTTGAGTAGAAAATGTAGTAGGGATGGTACAATTAGATGATTATTCAGGCAGTGGTGTAAAGGAATGGAAAGGGGAATGAGGTAGGAAGTCTAATAATATTGTTTATATAATGCTTAAATGTATATAGTACATTTACATAGGACTTAAAGCTTTGCAGAATACATTTATATAACCTTTTACAATATACTAGGCAAGAGAAGATGAGGGGCTAAAATAGTATGGTTGCAGTGGAATAGAAAGGACTGAATGAGTGAAAGAAGGATTACAGAGATCAAATTGATGAGATGTATACAGAACTTCTTTCAAAGCAGAGTATTTCAGAGTAGGACCTTTGAAGATTTAAGTACTGTTGAAGAACCATGAGTACTGTTTATTCTTAAATAATTTAAACTTTTTTCCAGTCTACTCATTAAAATCTTAGAATAAAAACAGGATTTTGCTATAGAGAACGTAGGGGGTGGAGGAACAAAGGCTTGGAACATTAGACTAATTCCTAATTTCTGATAAAATATACTTTGATAGAAATTAGGCACCAATAACTTTTGAAAGTTAAAGGTAGAACATAAAGATAAACAAAAGTGAAAATAAAAAGTTGAACAAAATATTTGAGAAACTAGAGCTTACAGGACCTATGGGATCTTCTAAATGGGACTGATAAAGAATATACATATTTCTCAGTACCACATTGAACTTTTATAAAAAAATAACCATGTATTGGGGCACAAATATATTACAAATAAATGTAAAAAGACAGAAATATTGAATGTATCTTTTAAAAACTATAACAATAAAAATAGTGATCAGTTCATCAAGCAGAAACAAAAGATACAGGACCAAATGGAGATTTAACAGTGAAATCCTAAACAATATGTGGATCAGAGAATTATAAAAACAATAATTATGTAAATCATTTAAAGGAAATTATTATGGCAAAGCAACATACCAAAATTTATGGAATCAGCTAAAGCAGTCCTCAAAGGAAAAATTACATTTTTTTTTTGGCTAGGCAATGGGGTTAACTGACTTGCCCAGGATCACACAGCTTGTAAGTGTTATGTGTCTGATGCCAGATTTGAACTCAGGTTGTCCTGAATCCAGGGCCGGTGCTGTATCCACTGCACCACCTAGCTGCCCCGAAAAATTACATTTTTAAAAATATACATTGACAAAGAATATGTATTTTAAAACTCAGAAAGCCAACAAATAAAACAAAAAAAAAAGCACAGAAGAAGAGATACTGAAAATTAGAAGAGAAATAGATAAACTGGAAACACCGAAGACTATAAACAAAACTTAGGTGGTCCTTTGAAAATACTAACAAAATTGATAAACTCTTAGCCAATATGATTAAAAAGAAGAGGGCAGAAAATATAATAAGCAAAATAGTAAATAATCTAAGTGAAATCACAACAAAATCAGAAGAAATTTTTAAAAAATTATCGGAACCTATTATACACCATTTTATACTAAGAACACAAAAGAGCAGAATGCCTTCAAAATTATAAAATACTCAAAGTAACAGAAGACTAAAAAGAGATCTTAATTCCATTTTGGGAAAGGAAATAGAACTCACTATAATGGAACAACCAAAGGGGAAAAAACCCTTCTGGTCTTAATGGATTCATAGGAGAATTCTTATCAAATTTTTTAAAAGAACAACTAGTACCAAAACTACAGAAATTATTCTCAAAAACTAAGAATCAAAACACTCTACCCAACTCCTTCTATGATACAAACATAGCCCTAAAACCTAAATCAAAAAAGGATAAAGCAGAGGGAGAATAATAGATCAGTGTGTTTAACGAATATCAATTCAGACTGTTTAAGTAAAATCCTGTCACACTTACTACATTAGTTCATGCAAGAAATCATTTGTTATGGCCAAGTTGGATTTATACCAGTAATGCAGGAATGGCGCAATGTTAGGAAAAGAATCATAATTAGTCATACTAAAAGTATAAATATCTAAAACCACATGATTATCTCAAGAGAGGCAGAAAGAAACCTTTGTCAAAGCACAATACTCATTTATGCTGAAAACTCTAAAAAAGTATTGTCATAGCAGTATCTTTTTTTAATATCATAAAACATCTTTCTCAAAACCAAAAGCAAGTATCATATGCAACATTAGAACCTTTTCCAGTAAATACAGAAGCAAAGCAAAAATACCCATCTCCCCGCTGTTATTTGATGTAGTTCTGGAAGTGCTAGTATTAATTCAACAGAAAGATAGTAAAGATGTGAAGACAGACAAAAAGGAGATAAAATTATCCCTATTTGCTGGTGGTGTATTGATTTACTTAGAAAATTCTAGGGAATCAGCAAAGATATTAGTTGAAAGAATCGTTTCAGCAAAGTTGCAGGCTATAAAGTAAAAACCCACAAAACCCAACAGCATTTCAATATAATAATAATAATAAATCCAAGAAGTAACAAATAGAAAAGGAAATATCATTCCAGATAACTACAAAATGTGTAGAATTTTTGGAGACTAATTGTATACAAAATACTTTAGATTTGATTGCAAAGTGCTCCTTAGAGAAATAAAAAACAACAAATAGCTAGAGCAATATTCCATTCTCATAGCTTAGTCACTACCAAAGTTAGTTTACATTTTTAATGCTACCAATCAAATTATCTAAGTGACAGTTTATAGATCTTGTTTTTAAAAAAACTGTTGGAGAAAAAAAAAAGACCTAGAATATCAAGAGAAATAATGATAAAAAGGTAGAGATGAAGGGAAAATAGCACATCCAGACCTCAAACTATATTTTAAAGCATGAGTCATCAAAAATATTTGGTATTGGTTAAAGAAATAGAGAGGTCAATGGAACAGACTAGACAAGGGAGAATTAATGGAACTCATTAATCCAGTGTTTAGGAAACCAGAAAACATAAATTACTTAGGCAAGAATTCCCTATTTAATAAAAAGTGTTGGAAAAAACTGGAAAGCAGTCTGCAGAAATTAGGCTTAGACCAACATCATATTCCTCATTCCACAATGAATTCAAAACGGATACTCTTGAATATTAGAGATCATATCTTTAGATAAATTAGAAAAGAAGCAGATCATATACATTTCACAGCAGTGGACCAGAGATGTGTTCTTATCCAAACAAGGGAGAGAGGCCATTAGAAATTATAAAATCTTTAATTATGATTACATGAACATAAAAAGCTTCTGCACAAACAAAACTAAAGCACCTCGGATAAGAAGGGAAGCATTCAGATGTGGAAAAAATTTATCTGATTTCTCAGATAAGGTTTTGATATCCAAGATACTCAGCTAACAGCTGTATATGAACAAAAGCCATTTCCCAATGGGTAAGCGATCAAAGGATATGAACAAACAGTTTTCTGAAGAATCACAAATAATAATCATATGAAAGAATATTTAGCATCACTAATAATGAGAGAAATTAAAATCAAAACAAATCTCCAGGGTTATACCTCATACCCTGCAAATTGGCAAAGATGACAAAAGATTGAAAGTCAATAGTCAAGCAGGAAGAATTGTGGGAAGATAGGTACACTAGTGCATTATTGGTAAAGCTGTGGATTGGTATAATCATTTTGGAATGCAATTTGGAATTATGTAAATAAAGTGACTAAGATGTCAACATCCTTTGACCCAGAGATTCCACACTAGCCTTATACTCCAAAAATAGCATTGATAAGAAGAAAATCTTTATATATACCAAAATATTTATAACAGCACTTTTTTGTGGTAGAAAAACATTAGACACAAAGCAGGTACCCTCCAATTATCGAATGAGTAAATTTTATGATATGTGAATGTAATGAAATAGTGCTGTGCTGTAAAATGATGAATATAATGAATATAGAGAAGCATGAAAAGATCTACATGAACTGATGCAAAGTAAAGAAAGCAGAGCCAAAAAGAAAAGAAAAAGATGACAGCCATACACAATGACTACACGAATGTAAATGGAAAAAACAGCCCTCCCAAAAAAATCAAAAGTAAATGTTGCAAAATTACAAATAACAAGAGTGGCCTCAAGACATGAGAAGGTACTCGCATTTACTCCTTTACAGATGTAGGAGGTCTGTGGGTGTGGCATATATTTTCAGAGGTATATATATGTGTGTGTGTGTGTGTGTGTGTATAATATGTATATATATGTATATAGTTAGCTGATTTTTATTCTCTTCCCTTTTTTTCTTCAAAAAAATATTCTTTGTTATGTGGATAGGATGGCTTTCTGGAAAGGGAAGGGGAAGGAATACTGGGAGGAATTCTGGTGATGTGAAAAACCAAAATATATCACTAGATATTTACCCAAAAAAGTCAAAAGATAGTAAGTGGCAGTGATTTGAATCCTACTCTTTGATTCCAAATTTATTATAATGTGACTTATCATAAATCACTTAAGAAAGTGATTCATGTAACAGCCAATTTTTTGAGGAGAACCACTGTTCCATTCAAACAAACATACCTGTATTTCTCGATTGTGGCCCTATGATAGGTATGTAAACATTTAAGCACATAAGACAGTCCCTGCTCTCAAGGAACTTACATTCTAATGGGTGGAAAGGACACATATATGGAAACGAAAAGGTGGAGCAGGAGACCAGTATCTATATGGGAGTGATGTGGCAGCTGAGAAGGAAGAGAGAGAATCAAGTATTGAGTAAAGTGAAGCATAATTTGAATTCTTCCTGAAATGATGGTCCCAATAAGGAGCTTCACCATGGTCCCCAATGGGAAAGAGTCACCAATTGAGAAAGTCACCAGTCAAGTGAGTAAGACCTCATCATTTCTCAAATAGTGAACCAAGACAGATTTATAACAATAAGAGCCATACCCTAATTGACAAATGGTCAAAGAATATGAGCAGTCAATTTTCAGAAGAAATCAAACGTGTCCATAGTCATATGAAAAAAAAATGCTTTAAATCACTGTTGATTAGAAAAATGCAGATTAAAACAATTCTGAAGTACCACCTCACACCTATTAGATTGGCTAACATGACAGAAAAGGAAAATTACAAATGTTGGAGGGGATATGGAAAAATTGGGACATTAATGCACTGTTGGTGGAGTTGTGAACTGGTCCAACCACTTTGGAGAACAATTTGGGATTATGCTCAAAAAGCTATAAAACTGTTTACACCTTTTGACCCAGCACTACTAAAGTCTGTATCCAAAAGATATCAAAGAAAAGGAAAAAGGACCTATATGTACAAAAATATTTATGGCAGCTCTTTTTGTGGTGGCAAAGAATTGGAAATTGAGGGGATGCTCATCAATTCAGGAATGGCTGACAAGTTATGGTACATGATTTTGATGGAATACTATTGTACTATAAGAAATGATAAGCACGATGGTTTCAGAAAAACCTGGGAAGGCTTACATGAACTCATGTGAAGTGAAGTGAAAAGAACTGGGAGATCATTGTGCACAATAACAGCAGTATTATAACGATGATTGACAGTAAAAGATTTAGCTACTCTGATCAGTACAGTGATCCAAGATAATTGCAAAGAACTCATGGTGAAAACACTATCCACCTCCAGAGAGAGAACTGATGAATTCTGAGTATTTTGAAGTATATTTTTTTTCACTTTCTTTACTTTTCTTGCTTTTATTTTTGCAATCTGGGTAATATGGAAATGTTTCCCATGATTCCCCATGAATAATTTCTATCATATTGCTTGCCTTCTCACTGGGTAAAGGGAGGGCAGGAGGTAGGTAAAGAATTTAGAACTCAAAATTTTTTTTAAAGAATTCTAAAAATAAATAAATAATGAATTTTTGGAAAATAATAATAAAGGCCATCACAACCAGGAAAAACAATGAAAGATAGACAGACATAACCCTTTGAGTGGAAATATTTCCAGGTAGTGAAGTGAGCAAGCAAGGTGAAGGTAGAGAAGTCCAAATTCAGAGAGTGAGTCTAGATATAAGTGAAATAAATATGAACAATTTTAGATCTAAGTATTTATTTCTAAGTTAAATTAACTTTACTGAAGGACCTAATTTATTAAAACTTTCCGACCCAACTCTGCCATTAACTAGCAGTGTGACTTTGCCCAAGTCACTTACCATCCCATTCTTCATCTTTAAAATTGGGGGTGAGGATGAACTATATTATGATCTCTGAGGCCTTTTTCTCAGTCTGAAATTCATTGCTTTTAATACAGAGGAGAAGTGGGACTAAAACTGATCTTGGTCTTCCTTACAAGCATTTGAGACTTTATATTTCCCAGATCTGGGAATAAGACAGTATAGTGAAGATTACTTAACTTGGCCTGGACTGAATAACTCTGGAAAACATGTATGGATTTTCAGTAGTTAAGATACTGATTACTAACAGAAAATTATTTTAATTGCAGGTAAACAAGTGAGAACCAAACTTTCACAGGCGTTTAATCACTGGCTGAAAGTTCCTGAAGATAAGACGCAGGTATTTATACAATTCCCAATATTTTAATGATTTTTTCAAACTTCTAGAACATAGGTATTATGAAGATCTCATTAAGCCTAAAATGCTATGTCTTTCTAAGCCATTAGTTTTTCCTCCAGGGCAGTGCTTACCTAATAGCATGTGGCTCTGAGATTTAGCCTTAATAACTCCATTACACAGGCCCTGAAATTGAGAAATCATCTGTAAGACTATAATGGCCAAGATGAGGATCTTGTGACATCACTTACCTCTGCCTTTGTTGTTCATTTGTTTCAGTCATATCTAACTCTTCCTGACCACATTTGGGGTTTTCTTAGCAAAGATGCTAGAGTGGTTTGCCATTTCCTTCTGTAGCTCATTTTACAGAGGAGGAAACAGAGGCCAACAAGGTTAAATGACCTGCCCAGGGTTGCACAACCAGTAAGTGTCTGAGGCCAGATTTGAACTCAAATCTTCCGGGTGCCAGGCCCAGCACTCTATCTACTGTACCACCTAGCTGCCCCTAAGATTTGAAAGGCAACTTGGCATAATGGATAGAGGGCCCAGTCTTGCAGTGCTGAAGTTGTTGTTGTTTGTTGTTTAGTCGTTTCAGTCTTTCCAACTCTTTGTGCCCCCTTTTTGGGATTTTCTTGGCAGAGGTACTGCAGTGGTTTGCCATTTCCTTCTCCTGCGCATTTTACAGATGAGGAAACTGAGACAAACAAGGTTAACTGACTTGCCCAGGGTCACACAGCTAGTAAGGTTTGACGTCAGATTTGAATTCAGGCCTTCCTGACTCCAGGTCCAGCACTTTATCCACTGGGCCACCAAGCTATCCGTATAAATGCCCACCTCTGCCAGGTCTGTTGTATACATTGAGTCCTGCATTATGGTGTTGTGGAAAGATTACCAAACTATAGGTTAGAAGAACTTGCTTGATCCCTGACTAGCCTCATTATCTTGGACAAATCACCCTTTGTGTTCTATGAGGATTAAATGAAATTAGGAGTGTGAAAGCATTATGCAAATGTTAGATTGTGAGTGTTAAAGAATTTTAGGAGATATCAGTAAGACATTATACTAATGAGAATTTTACACAGGTTGTAAATTTAAATAGTCACATAATGAACATTTTTTAACACCTTTATGATCCAATGAGCATTTATTAAGCATCTTTTATGTATAAAGCCCTGTGCTAGGGCCTGGGGGCACAAAAATAAAAAGGATAATAGTCCTGCCTTCAAGGAACTTACACTCTGCTGGAAAAATACTCTATAGAATTTTGGTGGAGAGAAAGTGCTAACTATGTACACACTAACAGCCACGTTGTGCAATGACTGACTTTCATAGACTTAGCTCTTCTCAGGAATGCAGAGATCTAAGACGTCTCCAAAAGTCTCATGATGGAAAATGCTATCCACATCCGAAGGAAGAAGTATGGAGTTTGAACGCAGATCGAAGCATACTATTTGCTCTTTTTTTTTCCTTCTGTTTTGTTTTGTTTCCTCTTTCTTGTGGTTCCTCCTATTGGTTCTAATTCTTCCTTACAACACCACTAATGTGAAAATGTGTTAATAGGAATGTATATGTAGAGCCTATATCAGATTGCATGCTGTCTTGGGGAAGGAAGGGGAGAAAAATTTAAAACTCAAAAGCTTATAAAAGTGGTTATTGATAAATCAAAATAAATTAATAAAAAAATTTTTTTAAAAGTACTAACTGCAGGATGAGCTTCTCATAAGAAGCTGTACATCAACTGACTCTTAAGGAAGCCAGGAGTCTTAAGATACAAAGACTATAAGGGAGCCCCTTTCACACCTGGGGGACAACGTATATAAAGGCCCAGAATTGAGAGATGGGGTGCCGAGTTTGAAGAAGAGCCTGTGGGACATCCTGGCTGAATCATAGGGTGGGTGAAGAGGAGTAAGGTGAAATAAGCCTGGAAAGAGAGGCTGGAGAGAGATTGTGAAGGACACCTGGTATATGTAAAATGTTGTATTACTGAGTAAATAAAAACAAAAACATTAATATTCATAGAACCTGAATTAAGATGGAACTCAAATAACATCTAGTTGATCTTGGACCCGAATTAGAATCTCTTCTATGATTATATTGCTAAAAAGCCATCCAGCTTTTGTGTCAAGGTTTTCAGTGAGGAAGACTCTGTAACCCCCGGGAGCAATCCATTCTACTTTTGGACATACCTAATTGTTAGGAAGTCGAACTTTATTTCTACCTGAAATCTGCCTTTCTATAACTTTCACCCATTGCTTCTACTTCCACTCTTTGTAGCCAAGCAAAATCCCTCATCTATAAGTCATCTCTTCAGATGTTTAAAGACAACTATCATGACCTCCCCCCACCTTAGTCTTCTCTTCTCTAGGTTAAACATCTCCAGTTTCTTCAGCTGGTTTACCTCTAATTCCTGGATTCTCTTCCTTTCACCATACTAATTGGCTGCTTCATACTCTCCAGCATGTTAGTGACTTGCCTACCCTGCAGTGCCAAGAGCTGAGCACATTTCCGGATGTGGTTTGATGAGAACCAAATATAGCAAGATATCAACTCCCTCATTATAGAAATTGTCCTAGAAGATGCCCTCTCAGTGTAGCCTGGACTTCTCTGACACCGTTGATTCACTTCAAACTTTTAGTCCACAGAAACATTCACATCTTTTCAGTTTGGTTCAGAATATGTAGAGTTTGAGTTACTGGTAGGATACCTATAGGTAGAGATATCATGTAGGCACTTAGAAATGTGGACCTGTGGAATCACTCTGTCTCCAGTTTGAACAGTGACATTTCATGTTTTTAGATGTGACCTATCAAGTCCAGCGAGTCAAGACCCTTTGGGACCCCACCTCATTCGATATGTTAGCTATACCCACCACCTTTTTCTCATTTGCAAGTAAAAGCATGCCTTCTAAACATGGCTAGAGCCCTGTGACTTACACTCAAGGAGAGCAAAAAAGGTACACTCTTACCTCCTGACCTGTCCTGAGTTACAAAAACTTTCTGTTGTTTTTTCTTTCATTCAGTGATCATTCTCCTTAACAAAGAAAATACAAGCAAAATTAAATTTGAATAGTTCCATCTTTTCTGTGTTATATGTTATCCCATCCACCCCAAGCAGCAATCCTGTTTGTTTTTCTGAACTCCTTCTTGCTCCCAACACAACTTAAAGGGGGGGCACTACTCACTCTGATGCTTCTGGCAATACTCTTATTATAAGGTCATGTCTGTCTTTTATTTTTATTCTCTGTTACATGCTTTTGCTTCTGTCTTCTATACATGATTTTTCAAGTCTGATTTGGTGGGTGAATCTCTTAGTTACTGCATTCTTTTCATCCTTACCAGAATTGGTTTTGTTTGTAGGTTTGGAATTTAATTCTTGAGAGTTTCTCATCCCTTTAAAATTGATTTGACCTCGATGATCCTTCTCTGAACCCTTTGAAGGCTTTGATCCCCAAACTAGGCAGCCATTGAACTTGGTTTGGTTTTCCCCTTCTTTTCTCTCACAAACTCTATGATGGATGTTTCATGTCCTCCTAAAGTTCCCATAATTTTTATTTCAGCGGTCAACTCCTTAGTGATCAGAAGAGCAGTTTTCCTTCTGACTTTTCAAAGCCTTAAATTCATAGCAAACCAAGGAATTTATCAAGCACTCTGTTTTAGAGAAATAAAGTGCTGAAGCAGATATTTTCATAATATAAGTTTCCCATCTTTGCTCTGTCATTCCTCAAATCCAGGTTTTGTGATCCCTTGCCTTAACTACTACTCTATTATCTCCTTTTGTAGTTTGTTCAATGACAATTTAACTTAGGTTGTTTTTTTTTTTAATTAGATCCTCACTCAAATTGTTTTAATCGTATTTCCCCTCTCCAGGCCTTAGACTTTTCTTACATGTGTGTGCCATCTCCATATACACTGATCCTCAGTCACCCCTTCTATCCATTTTGTTCCTCTTGGAACAGAGTGAGGATCTAGCTTGGGTGCCTTGAAGGCATGGGGTAACCATGAATAGAAATAGATAGGGAGGAATTGGTTTGAGTAGTGAGCTCCTGGAGGGTAGGGACTGTCTTTTGCCTCTTTTTGTATCCTCAGTGCTTAGCATGATGACTGGCATGTAGTGGCCCCTAATAAATACTTATTACTTTCAGTTTGGTTCAGGATATGTAGAGTTTGAGCTACTGGTACGACACCTATAGGTAGAGATGTCATGTAGGCACTTAGAAATGAGGACCTGGAATTCAGCAGAGAGTTAGAAGTGGAGACAATAGTTTTGGCAGCCATATGTGTAGAGATAATATCCGCAACTCTGTGGGTTGATGAGAATTAAGGGAGTGAGTCTAGAGACAGAAGTCAGAGCCTTGAGAAAAAATACCAGCCTTAGTGGAAAGAGACGAAGAGCCAGCGAAGGAAAAGAATGTTCCTAAAAGGAGGACAAAGGAGAGCAGGATCTCTTTCGGATAGAAGAGGAAGAAGTGAGTTTCAGGAAGCAGCAGCTAGTCAGCAGAAACGGCTCAGATACTGAGAACATAGAAAAAAATGTCAGAGTAACCCTGGGAGTAATTTTACTGGTGTGGTGAGAGTAGAATCCAAATTGGAGGATTCTAAGGAGGTGTGAAGAAGAGATGACAACCATAGAGTCCTCTTCCAAGAAGTTTTAGCGAAAGAGAGAAGAATGGAGGGGCAGTAACTCATGAGGACAGAAGGGTCAAAGGGCTTTTGTTTTTTTTTAGAATAGGCAAAACCTGAGCATGTTTACATGCAGAAGAAAAGGAGCTAGGGGACAGGGATATGTAATAGAATATGGTCTTAGAATAGGCAGGGAGAAACAAGATCATGAAAGCAGGTATCCTTGACCACCTGAAGAATCCACCCTTCCTTCTGAGGAGAATGGTAAAGAATAAAGTAAAGAAAACCTTTTAGGGGAGGAGTATCCAGAGAGCTCATATTACAGTCTTTGAGTCAGAAGCTCAGGGTTTGAATCTTGGCTTTGTGGCAAGGTTACTTACCTTGAGCAGGTCCTTTAGTTGTACTATGTCCTTCCAACTCTAACCATGTGCCTACATAATCTTAAAGTAGAAGTTGTTGTCATCTACTGATGGCAAGAGCAAGGTGAGCATTTGAGGAGAATGGAAAAGGCTTAAAATGTGTGAAATAGAATGGGATAGGAAAGCAGAAGTTAAATACAATACCAAACAGGTCCCAGCTGAGGTTTAGCTCAAATGTATAATGGACATAAGTAGTATAGTTTCATGACCTTGTTCACCAGCAGTCTGATGACCAGAAAAAAATCTGTTGGTAAACATTAACTAGATTAGCAGGTATGAGTGTTGGAACTTTAAGAGAGCAAGAGAGTCTAGGGTGGTATCAATCAAAACTACTGAAGTGCCTGACAGTGGTCAAGACTAGTAGGAAGGTAAATGTAACCCTCAAAGCAGATGGTAAACTGGAAAGCAAGAAAGGGTTGAGGAGCCAGAGGTCAGTGAGGGTGAAAAGCAGTTTGACTAAGAGTAGGGGAGTAGAAAAAATGGAGGAATAGGAGATTATGGTCAGAGGAGACCATCAAGGACATTAGAAGAATTAAAATGTTCCTCCAGTGAGTCGGTGTGGTGTCTGTGTCATAGTTTGGCTTTAGGTTCTTAAGTAAATGATCAAAATACGGAAGTTAAATTTTAATGTAAATATCCTGGTGGGCTTTATACCTGAAAGGCATGTTCTTGATAAAAGATCCCAAAGCTGCTAGGTGGCACAGTGAATAATGCACCAGGCCTAGAATCTGGCCTTAGACTTACTCACTGAGGGGCCATGGGCAAGTCACTTAACTTATCTTTGTCTCAGTTTCCTCATCTGTAAAGTGGGGATAGTAATAGCATTTACCTCCCAGGATTGTTGTGAGGATCAAATAAAATAATAATAATGGTAAAATGTTTAGCACATTGCCAAGCACATGGTAAGTGCTATATAAATGTTAGCTATTGTTTTTGATACTTTTAAATATTTGGGAACTTAATGAATATCTAGTAAGTCAAATGGATCTAAAATGTCATTGGATATAATTTAGAAATACTAGTTTTAAGGAAACTTCTGTCTAGTTGCAAGTAGGCCTTGTGAAGTCTTAGATTTGTTCCTTATACCTGTTGCGCAGTAGTTGAAATTTTCTGTACTTTTAATCTGGGATGGTAGGTACAATATGGAAGTACAAAATTGGAATATCATGTTACGTAATTGTTAACTTGTGTGCTTCTTTGAAATATTAAAATTTAGTTTATTCTTTCTTTTCTTTGGATAGATTATCATTGAAGTGACAGAGATGTTACATAATGCCAGTTTACTTATTGATGACATTGAAGACAACTCAAAACTACGACGTGGCTTTCCTGTTGCTCACAGCATATATGGAATTCCATCTGTAATCAATTCTGCCAATTATGTGTATTTCCTTGGTCTAGAGAAAGTCTTAACTCTCAATCACCCAGATGCAGTAAAGCTCTTTACCCGCCAACTCCTAGAACTTCATCAGGGACAAGGCTTAGATATTTACTGGAGGGATAATTACACATGTCCCACCGAAGAAGAATATAAAGCTATGGTGCTGCAGAAGACAGGTGGACTGTTTGGATTAGCAGTAGGTCTTATGCAGTTGTTCTCCAACTATAAAGAAGATTTAAAGCCACTCCTTAATACACTTGGTCTCTTTTTCCAAATTAGGGATGATTATGCTAATCTACACTCCAAAGAATATAGTGAGAACAAAAGTTTCTGTGAAGATCTAACTGAGGGCAAGTTTTCATTTCCTACTATTCATGCCATTTGGTCTAGACCTGAAAGCACTCAGGTTCAGAATATCTTGCGCCAGAGGACAGAAAACATAGATATTAAAAAATACTGTGTACATTATCTTGAGAATGTAGGTTCATTTGAATATACTCGTAATACACTTAGGGAGCTTGAATCTGAAGCCTATAAACAGATTGAAGCACTTGGTGGAAATCCTGAGTTGGTAGCTCTAATTGAACATTTAAGTAAGATGTTCAAGGAAGAAAATTGATAAGTTTTAAAACCATTATTAGGTTGGTGGTTCACTTTAGCCAGAACTTTTACTTAGTCTACGTGTCACCAATTTAAAATGCCAGCCAAGCTACTAGCCTTCAAAAATCATTGGATGAATAGTGACATGAATAAAGTATTACTCTGTTCAGTCTCTGTTGGTCATAGGTACAGTGAGGCAATTATAAAAGCCTGTTGGTTTTTTCTCTTTGTTGCCCACCAAGGCACAAAATTAAATGGGTCAAGAAAGGCCACATTTGAGTTAGTGATGTATGGAAAAATTACAAAATCTCTGTCTCACGTGGTCAGGTTTTATGAGAGAACATAGACTGTTGCTGTGAATGTCTCATTCTTGTCAACAAAGAGGAGTTCAGCCTCTCTGGATTGGATTTTTATCCCACTGCTTTCCACAATGCTGTAATAATTTTTAGAATATTTTGAATTTCCCATTGTAATGATGATCATAAGGAAACCTCCAATAAAAAAAATCATGGTTATTTGCTGCTACAGGATGGATATTGTACTTTGTGTGTATGTGTACGTGTGTATGTGTGTGTGTGTGTGTGTGTGTGTGTGATATATTTACCTATATCCACATATATGTATATGCATACATGTACATCTGCCTTAAAATGTTTATTTTGCTTCAAAAATATCTAAAGTTGACTACATAGCTAGAAATTAAAATACTTAGCCTGTAAAACAAAAGTGTTAGTAGATTTTATTCCTTACATAATAGGTCATGGTATGGAATTAGTACTTCTTCAAATTCTGCTTGATCACATGTTATCTTGCCTTGTTATTGGCTGCAATAACAACTTTTGTGGAGTTTGAATTTCTTAAATCATATTGTAGAATCAGCTCTATACCAAAAACAAATGGCAGTCATCTGTTTTGTATTGTTTTTTTTAATCATGTACATTAAACTGCAGCAAAAAAATAAAATGAGGCTAGAATTTTGTATTTTTGCCCATTATAGGTATTTTTGAGCCCCTAAAGATCTACCTCTTTGTAAGAGACCAGAAATATTTTGTCTGTTATATTTAGAATTCAGTTTCCCCCATTTTTTTCTTTAGCCACAGAAGGAGTAAGGAAGAATAAAGGTGATTTAATATTAAATTAAAGGAAGTGTGTATACTTAAAAATCATTAAGTGGAAAAATGACAATTTTTTTTTCAAAAATACTTTACTGTTGACTTTAATCCATTAAAAAAAATTCTCACATGTCAATTTCATTATTTCAGTGGCATATAACTATTTTAAGGCAGCAATTTGTTTTTATGTTCTCCAGGAATAATTATGTAATTACACTGGAAACTTAAATGTCTTTGTTGATTTGCCAAAGCTAATTAAGCAAGTGCTGGTGAAGTCATTGCAGGGAACAGTCAGCAGGTCAGTCAGTATTTAAGAAGCAATTTTGGTATGCTGTTTTAACTGGCTAAAAAGGATTTGTTTATTTAACATAGCATATTCATGAATTCTGGATATTTTTCCATACCATAAACAAGAATATACATTTTAAAATTGTTGTCATAATATCTCAAATTCTTTTTTTTATTTTTTAAATGCTTTTAAAGTTGACCTGACCAAAAGATTTTTTAAAAAACTGTATATAACTAAAACAATTTTAAAATACATATGCTTGATCAGTTTTAGAAACTTGAATTATGCAACTAATTTATTTGCTTTCCTAATTTCATAGAGTAGATGAGATTGTCTGTTCTTGAATTTTTTCATTTAGGATTATTTTATCTTTATTACTACAAGAATCAGCATATCTTTGGAAACTGGATTATCATTTCAGTAGTCTTTGTTAAATTGGGTGCATGATTGATTACTATTAATGGATTGTTGTTGGTATTAGTAGCTGACATAGCACTAGAAGGATTTTTACCATTTATTATCTCATTTGGTTAGTGTGTCTTAAAACCTCATTATCTGATACTTCTTGAATTTAATCTGAAGTATATTAGTTGTTACAAAAGGATGATTACTCGATGCTCATCTCAGAAATAACTCTTCTTAAATATTAAAGAATTGACTCTGACACTCAAATTGGGCCCCTGACCTAGTATGTAACTGATTTCTGAAGCTTTATGAAAAATTAGGTACATTTGTTGTCTCAGAAGCATAAGAATATTTGTGACTTTGTTTGGGGAGGATTGTCTTGCAAAATAATTTTTAAAATGGTTTTTCACATTAGGTAATAAGTCTGACTTCCATAGCCACTACGACTCCTGACCTTGGAATCATTAGAGAAGTATGAGAACTGACTGGGAGATATTAATAGACGATTCAGTATACCATGTTTCACTTGGTTTTAATCCCATTAACAAATGTATGAAAAGACCAAGCTAATTTTTTTTTTGCTTTTGTGTTATTTCCCATTTATTCATGCAGTCTCTATCCATGCACAATGGGTGATCTTGAAACTTGTATAAGTACTATCTAGTTACCAAATTCAGTGGATTTTTCTCAGTCTGTTTTCTCAGTCCCTGTTTATAACATTTCTAAGTACCAAAATTATACTATTCTGGATGTCTTACCTCTGACTGCTCCCTTTTCTATTAGATTGGTTCCTCTCCTCCTATCTCCTAATTATGAACCCTTCCCCAAAGTTCAGGACTTAGTCTTTTGATCCTCTTAAATTCAGTATTCGTCTGATCCCACATTGGTTATCACCTCTGTGCACATGTATTTATATCTCCAATTATATTTGAGATATTTCCATTTGGGTGGCTTGTCATTTTCTGGCAATTTTCCCAATGTCATTCTCTGAGTCATGAAATCAGAGTTGGAAAGGACCCTAGCACTCACTTAGTCCAACCCATAAACCAAAGAAATCCCCACCACAACATGCCTGACAAGTGGGTTGTCCAGCCTCTACCAGAAAATCTGTAAGGAAAGAGTACTCATTGTTGTTCTACATAAGCCATTTTTGCTTTTGATCAGCTTTTATTCTCAGGCAGTATTTCCTGACATCAAGTCTACATACGCCCCTGCAACTTCTTTCCACTGTTGCTGCTTCTGCACTCTGGAACCAATCAAAATAAACCCTTCAGATACTTGAGATAACTATTATGTCTCTTCCATCCTCCCCAATATCTTTATCTTCTTTAGACCAAACATCTCTAGCTCTTTCAACTGATCTTCATGGACTTAAGGTCCTTCATTATCCTGGCTGGCCTTTTTTTTGCATACTTTCCAACTCATCAATTTCTACCTTAAATCGTGATACCCAGAACTGAACACAATCTGAGGAACCCTGTATTCTGCTCCTATTACATTTCATCTGATGGGAGCAGAATACAGAGGTATTATCACTTCCCTATTCCTAGAAACTATGCCTCTCTTAATGAAGACCAATATTCCATTAGTTTTTTGGGGTTTTTTTAGTGACTATGTCACATTGCTGACTCATCAAACTTGCAGTCCACTAAAAACCATCCAAAAAATGTTTAGGTTAACTGTTTTCAATGCCTTACCCATGTTCTACTTATAAAATAGATTTATTTGTATTTTTTGGATTCAGTGCAATGCTCTGACCTGTCAATATCCTTTTGTATCCTATCATTCAGTATTAGCTCTCCCTTCTGGGATTGTGTAATCTACAAATTTGTTGAGCATACCATCTGTGTCTTTATCTGAGTTAAAAGTGTGAAACAGCTTAGGTCCAAACACAGATCCCTTGAATACTCCACAAAAAACTTCATGTTTCACTGAAAATGAACTATCATTAACTAAACTTTTAAGTCTTGTTATCCATCCAGTTACCAGTTTGTCTGAATATATTCTCAACTAATCCATAATTATCCATCTTCTCTACAGGAATAGTATGAGATACTTTACAAAAAGCTTTGCTAAAATTTAGGTAGACTATACCCCCAGCATTCCCTGCATCTATATTTAATTAGTAATTCTGTCAAAAAGGGAAATGGGATTAGTTTGGCATGACTTATACTTGATGAAACCATGCACTTTGTAACCACCACCATCTCTTTAATGGAATGTATTAGAATTATCTCAAGAGTTTAAATCAAACTCACTGGCCTATAGTTTTCATACTCTCCTTTCTCTTTTTTTCTTTCTTTCTTCCTAGGACATTTCCCCTTCTCCAATTCTTGTGGTACTTCTCTCATTTTTCCATTATCTTTCAAATGTCACTGACAGTGGCTCAGCAATTATAGTTGCCAGTCTTAAGGACCCAAGAATGTAGTTCTTCTGAGCAGTGTTGACTTAAGTTCAACAAGGGCAGCTGAGTGTTCTCTTACTATCTTCATACTCATCTTGGTATAAGTTCCCTCTTAAGTGGTTTTTGTCCTTTAATTTCCCATGTAAAAATCATTCTCCTTTGCAGAGAAAGCAAAAGTATTGAGCATAAACCCTTATCTCTATTGCCAGTTATAATCCCATCTATCTTTAAGTAAAAGTCCCTTCTTTGATCTTCCTTTTTCTCCCAATATAGTAAGCATACACACACACACACACACACACACACACACACACACACTTTTTATTGTCCTTAGCTTCCTGCAATAGCCTCAGCTGATAGAGAGCTTTAGTAATCCTGGCACTATTTTTGCAAGACTGTCTTGTTCTGATATTGATCTGTTACCTGGCATTGCTTCCATATTTTAAAAATATATTTTTTTATTCTGAACTTAACAGGCACCAAAAAAATGAGCATTTTTATGCACATAGAATATACTCATACACATAGAACAAAAAGTGTGTTGTCCATGAAGCTGCAGATCTCTGTTATGTAAAGTTTGTTTTCCTTTTTAAGTTTATAATAAATTCAACCTGTAGCATTCAAAGCTTTACTACTTGTCTGTGCATTTTTTCTGGTCTTCTCTCTACATTAAAAAAAAATGTCTCAAAGATTACCTTTTCTTTGTTTTTTATTCTTGTCCTATCCCTTATCCTCCTCACTCCCCACCCTACCCCAAGTAAAGGAGAAAAAGCCCTTGGAACAAACATGTATTGTCAAGCAAAACAGATTCTCACTGTATGCTGCCCTTGGCTGAGGATGAGGCTACTCACCACAACTGTTCCCAACTGGCATCTATTCTCCTTCCCTTATGAATTGTAATATAAAGTTTTATTAATTGCTACCTTTTGTGAAAGTGATACTCTTCCTCTGATCTCTCCTATACTACGGTTGCTTCGTCTTCTGTATATTTTCTTTTAAAAATCTAAAATTAGTTCCCTATGCATGTACATCAGTTTCTTCAGACAAATCTTTTTTTTTTTCTCATTGGAATTTTCCCCTGACATCCCCTGAGGACATGACCTATTCCATCTTTTGCCTCTCAGAGCAGTGAAGGTACTCCAGTCTCCTGGCAAGGCTCTAATAACTGGCTGCTACTTCTTGTACTGAGGCAAGCCTTCTGAGGACATCACAAGACAAAACACCACTTGCCACGATGAGCCTCAAGGGAGATTTATACAGTGTCTCTTCTGAGTGTCCCACCTCACCAACTGCCTTTTGGACATTTCTAATTGGATACCCTAAGTAGGGCAGTGAATAGGGCACCTAAATCAGGAACACTCATCTTCCTGAGTTCAAATCTGGCCTCAGACACTGACTAGCTATGTGACCCTGGGCAAGACACTTAACCTTGTTTGCCTCAGTTTCCTCATCTGTAAAATGAACTAAAGAAGGGAATGGCAAACCACTCCAGTATCTCTGCCCAAATGCAATGGGACACATTGGTCTTTTTTAAGCTAGGTCTTTCCCAGATCTCATCCTGTTGGAGGCAACAGCCATTCCGCAATTAAAGATTAGGTAAGAATGGAGGCAAAAGATGGCTTAGTTTGCCTTCACAAAAAAAAAATCAGTCTGGGAGGGGAAGACCTGAGTTTCTGGCTAGAGCAGAAACTATCACTATTGCCACTCCATCTGAGCCATCAATGAGCAAATGAGGCTTGGGCTGGAACCTATTATTGGCCAATCAGTGAGAGCCAGAGTGATTTGGGTTTAAAGGCATAGTCAAGTAGCTCTATTTGAATCCCAGTGGGCTTGATCAGAGCCTGGTTTTTCAGAGCTACATTTCAAGATATCATAAATGAAAACTACATGAGACAAAAGAGTTCATTGTTCCAGTTTTTCACAGAAAAAAAAAACAATGATAGAATAAACAGAGAAGAAAAAAAAACTAGCCCCCAAACCCCAAGATACCTTGCAAAGTATAAGCAATCAAAATTTTTATTCATTTAGACAGAGCACCCACATGTAAGGGTATGACTCCCCACCTGGACAGAGGGAGAGGTGGAAGAGGGTCAGAGTCATACCGGTTTAATGAAAGAAGGCTTCCTGGAGAAGAGCTGTGAACAGGGTTTAGAAGGAGAGGAGGGAAATGACATGGAGAGGGTCCTCTAGAAGCTGGGCCCCTAGGAACTACTTTGGGTTTTCCTACCAGAGAGGAAGCATAGAATGCTGTGCTCTTAGTGGGCTGTAATAATTTTTGGTCAACTTCCTTGGCCACAGAGATAAGCGCAGTTCATAGGCAGCCCCTCCTTGATTTCCTAAACGAGCATTTTGATCAGACTACTTCATCAGACTATCAAAATCTGTCCTCCCATCCTAGCCATTTTACTTTCTCTTTATCCCTACTTCTTCCATCATACCATCTTTTTTTCTTATTACTCTCCAGAATTCTGGTTCCAGTTAGCTTGCTCCCCATTCCTGCTGTACATCTAAGTCAATGTACAGGTCATAACCCCACCCACCCATCCATCCATCCAGGGATGCCCTCCAACTTCTCTATAAACCCAATTCTTCTCTTCCTTTCATACCCTGCTCTAAACTCAGCTCCTCTAGGAAGCTACCCCTGTACAACCTACTTGCCTCTCCTCCTTTTCTTGCACCCCTTTACAATTTCAATCCGTCAATAAGCATTTAATAAGTACTCTATGTGCCATTTATTAAGGGCTGTGTACTAAGTGCTGGGATATAAAGAACTAGAGGGTAAAATAGTCATGGAAAGAATCCACAGATCACCTCCTGAAAGAGATCCCAAATTGAAAATGCGAAGGAATGTTGTAGCCAAGTTCCAGAATTATCAGGTAAAGGAGAAAATCCTTCAAGCATCCAGGAAGAAACAATTCAAATATCATGGAACCACAGTCAGGATTACACAGGACATTGCAGCTTCTACATTAAAAGACCTTAGGGCATGGAACATGATATTCTGTAAGGCAAAGGAGCTTGGACTGCAACCAAGGATCAACTACACAGCAAAACTGAGCATAGTCTTTCAGGGGAGGAGATGGACATTCAATGAAATAGGGGATCTCCAGACTTTCCTGATTAAAGACCAGAGCTCAATGGAAAATTTGATCTTCAAATACAAGACTCAAGAGAGGCATAAAAAGAAATCCATAGTCCTGTGAAGAATGGAGAGGTTCATTACCCCAATGTTGGCTATAAGCAATGATTTTTTTTTTTTTTACAAATCAGCTGATGAAATAGACAAAAATACTAAATGCTCCATAGTCTCTGGATGTGGAAGAGCAGCAAATAACATCATAAAATTGAAATTAATTGGATCTAAACCAACAGGAAAGAATTGGTTATAGATGTTTAGAGTTTGTTATCTGTGTGCTCTAGGATCAGTGACTAGTTAGAACAAAGGTCAAAGACTGTACCAAATTAAAAGCAAGAAATGAGATGAAAAGATAATCTACTTGATTATAGCAGTTTCAGTATTTTTAAACAAGCTGTCAGTTCTGAAAAATGGGAGCTATATGAAAGTAAAGACATTGCCTCTGTCACTATTATTTGGTGAGGTTCAGCTAAAGCAAGGTATTTTTTTAATGTGTAGGCTAAGGATCCCCACAAATGGCCTCATCCAACAAATATTTAATCTTGTTGCTACCAGAGAGACATGGGAACCAAGGATAATACCAATTTAGCGATAAAAGCTTATTTGCAAAACATCATGAAGGAATGACAAAAGAATGTAAGATGTATCACCTTATAAAACTGGGAGAAGAAAATAGGTCTGCAGAGTATTTGCATTAAATTCAACTAGGTCCAATCATCCAAGGAGTATTTTGTAGATGAAACTAGAAAGAAGTAAACAAATAGTTGTTAAGTGGAACAAATTGGTTAATGTTTTATCATGATTATTCTTATCACCATAGAATAAGACCACCGTGTTTGGACTTAGACACTTCAGTATCCGATATATTATGTAAAAGAATAGCAATGACAGAGACTTGGCAGCCCCAGTGGAAGCGACGCCAGCTACACCTGCTCGCCCTGATGCGAGCTGGGAGAGGGAGAGGGCAGCGGCGGCGAGGTGTAGGTGAGTCGGGCTGGGAGAGCACGGACCAGAGTGAGGGCAGTTTGTGTGTGCGTGTGCGTGTCTGCGGCTGGAGCGCAGAGCCCGGGCAGCCCCTGGCCATGAAGCTTCTCTTGGGCGTCGCGCTCCTGTGCTGGACCGCGGACATGACCAGAAGTATGACTATAACCACTACTGAAGGGATGTTTGAAAAAGCCAAGGGGGAAACAGTTCATTTGCCTTGCAAATTTACATTTGCACTAGAAGACCAAGAACCACTACACATTGAATGGATTAAATCATCAGCTGATAACCAAAAGGTTGACCAAGAGATAATTTTATATTCTGGAGGCAACATTTATGATATATATTCTTATTTATTTATTTGTTTGTTTGTTTATTTATTTATTTATTTTTAGTTTTCAACAATCACTTCCATAAGCTTTAGAGTTTTAAATTTTCTCCCCCTCCCTCCCTCCCTTCCTCCCCAAAATGGTGTGAAATCTGATATAAGCTCTACATATACATTCCTATTAAACATATTTTCACATTAGTCGTGTTGTAAAGAAGAATTAGAACCAATAGAAGGAACCACAAGAAAGAAGAAACAAAACAGGAGGAAAAAAAAGAGCAAATAGTATGCTTCAATCTGCATTCAAACTCCATAGTTCTTTCTCAGGATGTGGATAGCATTTTCCATTATGAGCCTTTTGGAGATGCCTTAGATCCTTGCATTGCTGAGAAGAGCTAAGTCTATCAAAGTTAGTCATCGCACAATGTGGCTGTTACTATGTACAATGTTCTTCTGGTTCTGCTCACTTCACTCAGCATCAGTCCATACAAGTCTTTCCAGATTTTTCTTTTTTTTTTTTACTTTTTTTTATTAATTTATTTTGATTTATCAATAATCACTTCCATATGCTTTTGAGTTTAAATTTTTCTCCCCCTTCCTCCCCACCACCCTCCCCAAGATGGCACATAATATGATATATATTCCGAAGATCTAAAAGGACAAGTTTATTTTACAAGCAGTGATCCAAAATTAGGTGATGCATCAATAAATATAACAAATTTACAATTATCAGATATGGGCACATGTCAATGCAAAGTAAAAAAACTTCCTGGTGTTGCAAACAAAAAGATACAGCTTTCTATGCTTGTTAAGCCTTCAGGAACAAGATGTTACATTGATGGATCATCAGAGATTGGCAGTGATTTTAAAATAAGATGTGAATCAGGAGAAGGTTCACTTCCTTTATACTATGAATGGCAAAAATTGCCCAACACAGAAAAATTTCCTGCTGTGTCCTTTTCAGTCTCAACCCATCTATTATTTCTGTACGAAATGCCACTGCAGAGTACTCTGGCACATACAGCTGTACAGTTAAAAACAGAGTTGGTGTTGATCAGTGCCTTTTGAGGGTGCATGTTGTTCCTCCTTCAAACACTGCTGGTACAATGGCTGGAGCTGTCATAGGAACTTTGTGTGCCCTGTTGCTGTTGGGTCTTCTAATCTTTTGCTGCTGTAAAAAACACAAGGAGGAAAAATATGAAAAAGAAGTTCATCATGATATCAGAGAGGATGTTCCTCCTCCAAAGAGCCGTACATTTACAGCCACAAGTTACATTGGTAGCAATCATTCATCTCTGAGATCAATGTCTCCTTCCAACATAGAAGGCTATTCCAAAGCTCAGTATAACCAAGTACCAAGTGAAGACTTTGATCATACTCCACAGAGCCCAAGTTTCCAACCAACTAAGGTAGAAGCATCTAATCTAAGTAGAATGGGAGCTATTCCTGTGATGATACCAGCACAAAGCAAAGATGGGTCTATAGTATAAAGCATCTCAAACTTTGTTTCTTCAGACTTTTTTCTTTTCTGAAAAGAGTAAAAAGCTGCCAACCTAAAAATTGCTTTTTAAGAAATAGAATAATTTAATCTGGACTAATAAAAAGATGATCTTCAAGAAACGTTATTTAATTGACAAGAGTTTGAATCCTACATCAGACACTTAAAAACTACAAGTCTTGTAACTTTTTTTTTAGCTTATTTCCTCATCTGTTTCACAGTGTTGTTGTGAGGAACAAATGCTACATATGTAGAGTGCTTTGTGAAGTTTAAAGTATTACATAAATAGTAGCTATTGTTATTACAAAGAGATCAGATAAAATCTCCTGGTAGAAGAGGGGGTAGAATTGAATTTCCAAATGAAAGAGTATTTTCTCGGGTTCCTTTAGAAATAACTGATTTCACTGATATTTAATGTCTACTATTCTATATGTATACCAAGAAAAGCAAGATTTACTGTTACTGTTACTGTTTGCTCAGCCATTTTCTGTAGCAAGCAATATAAGCCCTACAAAAAGTTGAAGAGAATGTGGAAAATAACTAATTTAAAATTGTAAAATTACTGTTTTTGGAATCAGTTTAAGTGAAGGGTGTGTCTTGAACATCTTACTGAAAGAATACCAGCAATGACTAGGTGAGCTAGCTGAGCTAGCTGAGCTCTGTCATCTAATTAATTTGGTGAAATGATTTCTTTAAATGTTTTAACACATGGAAATGTACAAGAGAGTAGCTACTTGTTTTTTGCTTTCTGGCTATATTTAGCAATAAAGGAGCAGCTGGCGGACTCTACTGGTGCACTGTTCTTTTGAAAGAAGTCACATATATGGCAATAGGTTTTATGAAAAGCCATCCATACTATTATCTAGTCTACCTCGTGTGGCCGGCAACAAACATTTATACCTACGATGATCAGGACTGCAAATTAGGGGATGCAGTGTGTTAAGGAACATGGGCCATATGTGCACTTAATATTTGAGCTAGCTAGCCCAGACTGATTAGATGGGGTTGTACTTGCACCCTTTTCATTTGGCTGCTGCCTGCTTCATTTCGGCTAATGTGATTTGTTTTGTAATACAATTATAGAATAAGCCTACCAGACCTGCATAAGAGTGTTTTTTTTTCTGGCACATTTTCCCCTCAGAAATATGTGCACCCATATTTTCCTTCTTGAATCAAATTTCTGATAGAGACATTTTTTTTTAAAACCTCCAGAAAGTTTACTTTTGAAAAGATGAATCTTTTCCTCTACTAATATTGTAAATTTATACTTTACAGCTTGTGTGTTACTATCTTGCAGAAGTACCTTTGTGTGATACTAATAGAGAAGTTGAGATTTGTGAAATTTTCCTACTTAGTTTTGTGAAAATTAATCATTTTTAGCGAACTTAAGAAAAAAAGGATTTCTAACACCATTATGTTAGAAACGAGAGAAATGATTTTATTAGAAAAAAATGTCTCTGTTGCTCTTTTTCTTAAGATTTTAATGACTATGCTAGGACTTAAGTTCTTTAGCAAATAAGAGCTGCTTTTTATGAACTCCAACACTTTTTTTCTCAAAGATTTTCATAAGAACTTCGTTCTTGATAAATTGTTTGAGTGCTTTGGTTGTAAATACTACATATAAATAAATGTTGTGAACCTCGAATTAAGTACCGTATCCTGTGTATAACTAAATGGTCATAATGTTTAACTTTACTTTTTTGTATGTATGATTTTTACCATACCCTGTTAGAGCTAAGAGAAATTTTCATCTGTGCCTTTACAGTAAACTCATTTATCAAGCATTTTTGTGCCCATGAACATAAAAGGTGCTTGTGGGGTGAGAGGGAGTGAAGGTACTGTTTTTTTTAAAAAGTATATCACTGTGATATCTTTCTACTCTGCTTTTAATACTGCTTTTTTCCATATGTCCTTTATGAATATTATTTAAATATATTGAAGGAATTAGTTTTTTGTTGTATTTCTAATACCCAGGGCTATTTTCTTATGTTCCCGGCTCCTGTGTTCATATTTCTTTTGACTGCTAGAAGTTTAGGACTAATAATAAAATTAGTGTAGGAAATTTATTATGAAACAATAACTTCAAGATTTGATCCGTTTTCTACTGAGGAGCTATCTGAACACTAGAAATCACCTTTAGGTGTAATGTTTGGATGATATGTAAGGTTGGTCATCCTCTCCTGGAGAGTTTTTTTTTTCCAGCTTAAATAAAACACTAGTTCTAACCATGGGGAATTAGGCAGGAACCAGCATTCAAAATTTGTAAGAAATTTTTCATTTGTATGTTCTTTTTCAGGCTTTTTTTTTTTTAACAAGAGCTTACAATAGGGTCATACCTATTGACCATGGTCATCCTATTGCCTATCTTTTGCTATAGTTCTACTCCACAATTTAAATCAATTTTGTAATTTTATAATTGAATCTTAGGGGCAGCTAGGTGGTACAGTGGATAGAACTCTGGCCCTCGAATCAGGAGACCCTGAGTTCAAATCCAGCCTCAGACACTTGACACTTAGTAGCTGTGTGACCCTGGGCAAGTCACTTAAACCCAATTGCCTCAAAAAAATAATTGAATCTTGGAAACTTAGAATTTGCAAGTGAAGAAATCCATTCATGTAAAAGAACTTTATCATATTTGAGAGAAATCTGTTTGCTAATAGATGGGTTTCAATATATGTGTCATCTCCTTTCACAAGTACCTTAAAAAGGTTCTAGATTTCTTTTGTGTTTGCATGGGTGGAAATTTAAAGTATCTTTTATGAGATGAGTGGTTTCTTTTCATTTTGAATTGTGCAGACCACATTTTTAAAAGCTATAATGCAGTGTGAGTAAAAGGCCAAAATTGTATGTAGTTGATTTTTTAATGTTAGTCAAGGAATAACTTGTAGCATGTATGAGTTGGCACAATTTTAACTTTTTCCTATGGCTTATAGAAATGTACATATACCTCCATTGTGTTCATACATTCCTTCTGTTTAGTACTGTAATAAAATGTTTTGGGCAAGTTTTAAATCTAAAAGAAAAATAGCTCCTATAAAGCCAACATTTCACAATAGAGTTTATTACAGCAATAGTAACAACATAGGTTTATACTGTGTGAACTTGGAAGAATTATCAATAAATGTATGCTTTTGTTTATACTTAAAATGTCATCTCTAATAATTTGTTAAATTATCTTTACAATAATTAACAATAGTAAGTATTGGTTGAGTCTGGGCCATTTCTCTCAAATCACTGTTTTGTTTTGTTTTGTTTTGTTTTGGCTAAACACGTCCATGAGAAACATTGTGCTAGGGTAAGGATGAGTTTAAAGTGTAATCAGTCTTGTGAAATTAAAATTCTTTGTATTTATTAGTGTTTATATTGTTCTAGTCAAGGTGTAAGTTTCAATTTTAAGTTAATTAGTTTTGACCATATAAGAGTGAAAAGAACCATAATTGGTTAGTAAATGATTCTTCCTAACTATGAACAAAATTTCCATGAGACACTTACCCATTTGCCTCTGGGAAAAGATTTTGGTACACATCACATTAAACAAAACACAAGAAATGACAGTGTCATTTTGTATTAAAGTTTCTGGTTTAAGTATTTTAAATGAAGCTTTTGAAATTTTTAAATAGTTCTAAATTTATGCCCAACTTAATGTACTTTTCAAATAAAATAATTCAAGAGTTTTCTGTTTCAAAAAAAAAAAAGAATAGCAATGACACCTAAAAAAAGAAAGAGAAAGAGCTGTACTTGATTAAATATATATATAGTTGAGGTGACATATTTTTAAAGGCACCCAGAATAAAAGATAAAAGTTAAAGATATTTCAGATCACAGGTGGCAAATAAAAGCAACTAGAAAAACATAAAAAAAAAAGAATACTAAAGGAAAACTCCAGAGAAATAGATCTACAACAACTGGAGCCCCAGAAAAGAAAATGGAATTACCACAAGAAACACTGGAAAAGGAGTTAGAAGACCTAATAAAAGAATTTAAAAGATAAGTGAACATAGAAATCTTAATGAAACACTCACAAGAAGAATTGATGGTTTAAAGACCAAACTGGAACACCTTCACAATGTTGTAGACACTCTGGAAGGGACAGGAAGGAAAGACAGAAATAAAATTTCAATGACAAGGCAAAAAAATACTAAAGTAAAACAAATCATTGAAATAACACAAGAGATTAAAAAAATTTTTTTAATTGACCTACAAAATAGTACATAGAGAAAGAACCTAAGAATTTTTGGCCTTTTGGGGGGGGGGGGAATGATAAAAATTAAGATCTTGAATACAGATTTTCAGGAAAAACATAAAATTACCTGAAAGTATTAGACCTAGAAGAGAAGTCGTCAAGTGTAGGAAATATTCACTTATGCAACATGCTATATAAAGCTTCTGGAGCAAAAGAAAATACTGCAAGCAGCCAAGAAGTTAGCTTACTATATCCAAGAATTCTGTTCAGAATTCCTTGAATTACTCTCCATCAATGAGAAGTGACCCAAAAAAATTTGCAAAAAACAAAGAAAAATGGCATACACCAAGGGATAAACTTCCTACAAAACTAAACACTATCTTACAATGGGAAAAAATTGATTTTAAACCAAATTGATTATTTCCAAATACTGCTTGTGAGAAAATAAGAGTTTAGTCATAAAAAAGAAACAAGAAAATTAAACTAAAATGTCCATACACTTTGATCCAGAGATTCTGTTGCTAGGCATATAACCTAAAGGAAGTCAGTGATAAAAATGAAGGCCCCATAGACACCAAAATATTTGTAGCAACACTTTTTTTTTGGTAGTAGCAAAGAATCAGAAACGAAAGTAGATAGATGCCCATCATTTGGAGAATGGATTAACCAGTTGTGGTATAGGGATGCAACAGAATATTACTATCCTATAAGAAATTATGAATAAGTTGGGTTTGGTAACCCACACTTAAAATCCCTGCTACCAGGCACTTAATAGCTGTGTGACTCTAAGTAAGTCACATAACTCCTATTTGCCTCAATTTCCTCACCTGTAAAATGGATTGAATAATATCACCTTCCTCCCAAGGTTATTGTAAGAATCAAGTGAGACAGTAATTGTAAAGCACTTAGCACAGTGCCTGGCACAGAATAAGCACTATATAAATGTTAGCCATTATTATCACACCTGTCTTCTTCCTTCTCCTCCTCCTTCTCCTTACTATCATCACCAGGGAGGCTGAGGCTGGTGGATTCTGTGATCTCAAGCATGCGGAGCTGCAGTGGTCTAAAGTGAATCAGTGTCCAGATGAGATTCATGCTTTGATCTGAATGGGACCAAGTCCAAAAGTGGTCCCTGCACTTCCAGCCTGGGTGAAATAGGCAAACCCAATCTTTTTTGTTTTATTTTGATTTTTTCAACCCTAAAAATTTATTCAATATACCATATTTTACCACATAATCATCATAGATTTTATGACAAATTCTTTTTGCAAAAAAGTGGGGTGCGACCGTTATGTGATGCTTTTTTTCAAAAATTGTGCCAGTATTACTTAAAAATCATTTATTACTAAACTGTATCGCAGGCAGACGAACTGTACAGTTTAGCAAGTGTGGGAGGATGCAAGTCTTACCATATCACATTACCTACTCATGGCAGCTTCACCTGCCCGCCTGCTTCCCTTGTGCCTACAGCTCTTCGCTGGGTTGAGTGACAATACTGCTAGTACTACAGCACTCTATGCAAACCACACAAGCCACCTTTTGGAAATATACTGACAATGAGCGTGAGCTGAGACTTCTAGGCTCAGGGCTTACAATGCACTAGAGATGAATGCGTATCCAAATGCCGCTGGTGAATACATTGCTGTTCTGTTTAACTTTTAAGCAGTGTGAGGAAGAGAATTATATCATGTGACAATTACTCAAGGAAAGGTAATAAAACCGATGAAACCAATTTGGGGACTAAAAAAAAAACCCAAACGGTGTGATGATTATGCGGTGGCAACAATTATGTGGTGAAATATGGTAGTTTTCTTCCATCGTAGAGAACAGAAGTGAAACACAACATTATCTAAAATTCTTCAAAGGTTAAAAAAAAACAAAGAAATTTTCTAGTACTGATTGTACAATAAAAGGCAAGCATGCAATTTACATTTTACAAAATTAACCTTGAAAGTTTCTCAAGGGACCATAGTCTCAAAGGCCGGGCTCCTTGATAATGCAGCTCCCAGGGGCTGGCACACAATCTGCTTTCCACTTTCTGAGAGAGGAGGGCGCTCAGGTATGTGAGTTTAAAAAAAAAGAATCTTTTTTCGAAGGATATGAACAGGCAGTTTTCAGAGGAGGCAACTAAAGCTATTTATAGTCACATGAAAAAAAAATGTTCTAAATCACTATTGATTAGAGAAATGCAAATCAAAACGATTCTGAGGTACCACATCACACCTATCAGATTGGCTAACACAACAAAAGAGGACAATGATAAATGTTGGAGATGTGGGAAAATTGGAACATTAATCCATTGTTGGTGGAGTTGTGAACTGATCCAACCATTCTAGAGAGCAATTTGGATGTATGCCCAAAAGGCTACAAAAATGTGCGTACCGTTTGACCCAGTAATACCACTTCTAGGTCTGTACTCCAAAGAGATTACAAAAATGGGGAAAGGATCCACAGGTACAAAAATATTTATAGCAGCTCTTTCTGTGGTGGCAAAGAATTGGAAACTGAGGGGATGCCCATCAATTGGGGAATGGCTGAACAGGTTGTGGTATATGAATATAATGGAATACTATTGTGCTGTAAGAAATGATGAGCAGTCAGACTTCAAAAAAACCTAGCAAGACTTACATGAACCGATGCAGAGTGAAATGAGCAGAACCAGGAGAACATTGTACGCAGTAAGAGCTACACTGGATGATGACTGACCTTGATAGACTTGGCTCTTCACAGAAATGCAAGAATCTAACACAACTCCAAAAATTCACAATGGAAATTGCTATCCACATCCAGAGAAAGAACTATGGAGTCCGAATGCAGATGGAAGCATACTATTTGTTCTCCTTTTCCCTTGTTGTTTTGTTTTATTGCTTCATTCTTGTGGTTCTAGCCATTAGTTCCAATGGTTCTTTACATTATGACTAATGGGAAAATATGCTTAATATGAATGTATAAGTAAAGCCTATATCAGATTGCATGTCATCTTAGGGGGTGGGGAGGAGTGGGAGGTGGAGAAAATTTAAAACTCAAAATTTTATGGAAGTGAATGTTGAAAACTAAAAATAAATTAATTAATTATAGAAAAGAGACTCATTTATATCAATGAGTAAAAGAGGTGAAATGAAAAATATGTACTCCTTCCCACAGTATTTTGGCCCCAAAATCAGGAGGAAAACAAAACAAGCAAACAGACTGACTCCAGGCTTAACTCTAATAAGAAGATAAAGTGGACGTGGAGTGAGTAGCTCCTTAATTTTGAGTTCATGTCCTCTTTTCTTAAAGAGTCAGCCTCGCCAATAAGCAAACATTAGGTCACCATACTTGTCAAAGTATTCTGAAAGAGAAGTTAAAAAAAAAAGTGCAGGTTTGGGGTAGGCAAGCTTTAGCATCTTGATCATCTCCTTGCCTGGTCTGACTCTGCTTCTTTCCTAAGAGCTGAGCTTTCTGTTGAGAGCCTTACTACAACATTCTTACGGCCAAAATTCAGCCTTGAGAAATGTCTTCATGTGCTGTCTAGAAGCTTTCAAGAACAAGGAGATAGCCACTGGAATGGCTTTTATTTCCTGACCATCAATCTGTCCTTCATCCATATGGTTCAATGCCTTTTCAGCTTCACCTGGGTTCTCAAACTCCACAGAGACCCTTCCAATAGGTGAGGTGCATCCTTTCCACGGGCATATCATTCATTTTAATTTTCCCACAGGTGGAAAATATTTCCATGATGTGATCTTTACTCATATTTCTAGGAAGGCTTCTAATAGTACTTGAGTGGATTTTGGTGAAGGGCTTTGTCTCTTCCATTCCTTCTCATCATTTTGAGGTGGTTTCTATTTGATATAGGAATTGATGCCTATTGTCATGTCTACTCCAGAAGGGCTTGGAGATCCAGTGGAAGTGTTGGAGTAGGAGCTTCAGCAGGCGCTAGAGCTTCCTGAACGACTTGACGCTGAAGGAGAGTTAGACCAAGTCTGCACAACCTGTAGCCCGTGGGCCACTTGCAGCTCCCCAAAGGATTTCCTCTACATGCAAAGGATATTTTCCTCTACATTTTCCACTGGCTCCCAGATATCCTTTGGCATGCTGCGAGTAGCCTGAGGGCCACAGGTTGTGCAGGTCTGAGTTAGACCCCCTGCTAGGACTAGCGACAGAGCTGGAGGTGCGGCCATGGCTGAAGGCATTGCACATCTTATGAAAGTTTTGCCTCTATCATGCTCCTCTTCATTTGATTCTCTGGTAGCCCCTTTATCTTCAGGTCAGTCCTTTGACTTGTCATCAGTTCTATCTTGATGTTTGGTGAGAGAGGAAGCCCTAGTGCTGGATTTTTAAAATTATTTTCTTTGACTCTCTTTTCATTCCTGATACATTCATTTTCCCCCTTCTGAGGTGGTTCAAAGTCCTGATTCTGAGAATTGATCCGTAATCAATTGCAATTTACTACAAAGAACAGCATGTTCCCAAGTCTACTGCCTCTGCAGCCCACTCTTCCTCCTCGTTCTTCAGCCAGGGAGACATAGTCTTTAAAAAAAGAAAGAAAGAAAGAAAAAGATGACAAATACAATGAAACATGAAAGGATTTATATAAAAGGATGCAAATGAAGTGAGCACAACCAGGAAAACAAAATACATGATACCTTTAACAATGTAAATGAAAAAACCATTATTGACAACATCAACACAATAAAAAATGAATGCTGTGAAATTATAATGACCCAGCCTTGCTCCAAAAAAATCATATGACAAGGTACTTCCCTCCACTTCTTTGCAGAAGTAGAAAATTATGATTGTGAAAATGCAAATGTCAGATTTTTTCATTTTGGAGTTAATCTTGCTGAACTTTTTTTTAATTCTTTGTTATAAGGGATATTATGGTTGAGGTGAGGATATTTTGGAAAATGTAGGTGATATAAAAAGAAAAGATAGATGTTGATAAAATGTTATTTAAAATATACAAATAAGAGAACAAGCAAATTCAGAAGGGAACATAGATAAGTAGGGCAATGTTGGAAGTATGATGTGAAATGTAAACTATCCTTTAAAAAGCAAAATCTATCAAATAGAGTTTAATAATCTCAAATTACATTCTTTTCAGGTTGTTAATGTTTGTCAACTTCACCATAGGTTGTGCTTGTAAGAAATGATAAAAGGAATTAATTAGATAAATAGGCAATAGTGTATTTATTAAGCACTTTCTAGGTGCCAAGCATTGAGCCTGAGAATAAAGGTACCAGAAAGTAAAACAGTCCCTGGCCTCAAAGAGCTTATATTCTAACATGGAAAGACAACACATAAGGGAAGCAAGAAAGTGGGGAGAGACCCCTCAGCATGATGTGAAGATAACTCGGAAGTAGTGTAGATGCCTCATTCCAGGCAAGGTAATGTGAAAGCTCACCTATCAGAGTCTAAGATGATGCCGGGACAGAGTCCAAGATTCCTGTGAGGAGGATGAAGGGAAGATGGTTAAAGTGGAGACAGTATGATTTGGAGGCCAGGAAGACTTCATTAAGAAAAGAGAGGTCATCCATCATGAGCTGCCTACTTGTAATGCTACATCTCAAATCCCCTCGACTTCATCTTCCTTTCTTCTCCTTTGTTTAAGCCTTGAGGAAGAAATAGCTCTCTTTCTTGCCCAAACCACCAATTTACTTCTGCTAATTTCCATCCCCTCTCTCTCCTCCAGAGCTACCCCGTGTATCATCCTATTTCTGTCTGTTTTTCAGTCTGTCTGTCTTTATCCTGGCAAACATGCCTAATTTCCTACTTGACATTAAGTTTTTGAAATATATTTTTCTTTCCTTTTTATAGCCAAACTACTAGAAAAAAGGTGTTTCCTTTTCTTGCATTCCATTTCTTACCTCCAACTTCTCAATCCTATTCTATCAGGCTTCCTGTTCTTTCCAAGACCACAATGATCTCTTTATTGCTAAATCAGTTGCCTTTTATTGGTTCTCATTATTCCTAGTCTGTGCACAGCATTTGACACATTAATCAACTTCTCCTAGATACTCTCTCCCTCTGGTTCTCCTTCTACCTGTCTGGCTGTTCCTTCTAGGAACCTGCTAAACCATAAGGTATGTCTTGTCACCTAACTATGGGTATACCTCAAGGCTCTGTTGTGGGCCCTCTTCTCTTTACATGCTTCTCTTTATATACTTTCATTTGCTGACATCAAATTTCATGGGTTCAATGATTATTTCTATATCGTTAGATTGTGAGCTCCTTGAGAGTAGGAACTATCTTTTACCTCTTTATATATACACAGCACTTAGCACAGTGCTTGGCACATAGTAGGTACTTAATATATGTTTATTGATTGATTGATTCCAATAACTCTCAGATTTATCTACATCTATTTCTATATTTATACAACCCTATTCTCTCCTGAACTCCAGTCTTACAACTGCCTATGGATATTTCTAACTGGATGTCCAATAAGAATTTCAAAATCACCACATCCAAAACTGAATGCATCTTTCTCCCGAAACTCATCCCTTTCCCTAATTTCTCTATTTATTTTGAGGACATCACAATCCTCCTACTCATCTAAGTTTGCAGCTTAGCCACCTCCTACTTATAGTTCTTCGTCCCTACCATATCTAATCAGTTGCCACATTGTGTGGCTTTTACTCCTGTATCAGTCCCTTTTTCTCAACTCACACAGATATCACCCTATTTCAGACCCTTATCTGAACTATTACAATAACCTGCTAATTGATCTCTCCCTTCTCCAACCTCCATAGTTGCCAAAGTGTTATTCCTACAGCAAACCATTCTTTGAATATCCATTAATAAATAATAATAACTAACATTTATAAAGCACTTTAAAGTTTGCAAAGTACTTTACACATATTTAAGTACCAGGCATTGTAGATATAAAGAAAAAAATGAAATCATCCCTGCCACCAAGAGAGGTGCTCTTTTATTACAGCAGAGTGCTAGCGTGAACATAAATATATATAAAATTATAGGTTTGTGTATAGTGTATGAGCTGGCATATCTTAATGTCTCAATTTTTTTGCATTTTGTGTTTCATTTTTAAATTTTTAATTTTTAAGTAAGGTTTATGTTAGAAATGTGAGAAATGCTAACAGTTTGGTTCCCACAGAATTGATAAGAAAACAGGACAGGGTGAGATTAGGTTATTGATTAATTGATTTCTTGGTTTATTGGTTTACACAAATGTGTAAACAAGATAAGGGAGTACATCAGGCGATGTCCCTGAAAGTATCTTGTTTGTCCAGGCTTTCTGGCTCTCCCCTCCTTTTATCTTATTTTCCTGCTGAACCAACAGTTCCTTGTTTTGCGCCTTTTTGCAACCTTGTTGCTGGGGAAAAGTTTCTGTGCTTAGACTGTGAGCTCTGAAGCCCAGTGAATGGGAAAAGGAGCTAGTGGGTGGGTGGGGGCTCCACCTTAGGGTCTATATAAACTGGCTTTGAGCTGCACTCCCTTGCACACCTTGGCTGGAGCCATCTTGAGCGATGCTGGGTGTGTCCTTTCTTGAGAAAGCCAATAAACAAACTATTCTTTTTGCTAATATCTGAGTCTCCGATTCATTGATAAGGGTCTCTGTACCCCACACAGAAATAAGGCCTTAGAGAAATAAAGCCTTCAGTTAAAAGCGAAACTAACCTTGGAGTGAGTGAAACATCATTTATTTATGGTTCTTGCAAGAGAACTGGGCACATCTCTCAGAAGAGATTGTGCCCAATACAGAAGTGAGAGACAGCTTTAGACTGTTAGAACGCCGCAACTCTTCCCTTCCAGGCCTGGATTGGTCCATTCCTTTCCAGATTACAATCTTAAACATCCACCCATCCCATATCCCTTGACTTGCCGCCCCCCCATCCCTCATCATCCAAAAGCCTGTGCCTTTTGTCCTACTTAGGGCTAGTTAAAACCAGTTCTGCCCTCTAGAACTTTGGGGTCTATTAAAAGATTAGGGCCCTTCTCACTGGCTTGCCCTTCCAAGGTTTTGCAAGCTTGTTAAAACAATGTAACTTCTTTGCTGATGTTATAAGATGTCAAAAGTTATCTTAAATTGTGGGAGCATGATACCTTGTCCCTTACAGTTTAGTTGTTAATTTAAAAAATAATTTTAGTCCTGATTTCTTTAGTTTGGCTGAAGAATAAAAACTAAGGACCTTATTCAATAAATGTTCCCTTTAAACATAAAAAATAAAATTCCCTGTACACATACTTTAATGAAATATGCTATTCATGTCTGTGTACAGTATATATGCAAAATAAATAAAAGGTAGTTTTGAAAAGAGAAGACTAGAAGCTGGAAGAAAAAGGCCTCATATGGAAGGGTAGCTCTTGAGCTGCCTTGAAAGAAATAGTAAATAGTATTTTCTCTACCACAGAAATTGCATAAAATGAAAAGAATTCAAAGGCGTGCATGATTTTGGCAGCTGAATAAAATGCTGCATAAATGCAAGAAACTTAAAACATTTACATAGCCCATTACATGCATTATATCCCCACTAAAGGTAAAGAAAGATCCTTTGTGGGATTGCTCAACATGTATTATTTATTTATGTTAGTCCTGCAATGTCTGAACAACTTAGAGCAAGATGCCGATCTTCCGAAGGTCAGCCTTGGTTTGGCTTTAGTTATCCATCTGCAGAATGATTGGCAATATTCTCCCAAAAAATGTGTGTTTAAGGAAATCTTCCTCAAGGTTTATACACTTGACTCTGGAACTCAGGAACTCCTGAAAGCTGAAAAGCTGATTATTAAAGATTGCTAGTTACTAAGATATGCCCCGAAAAATAAGCAGATAGTCAATATAAGACAGCCAAGAATTCAATTCATCTCTAGGCTCCCAAGCTCACTGAGGCAAGCACATTTTTCCCTCTGCTACGTGCTTCTGCTACAAGATGCCAGAGCCACTGGGGATGGGGAGAAATCCCCTCTGCTCAACTTTGTGGTACTACAATGTGTGAGGAGACTGCCAAAAAAGCAGGACCAGTTCCATAGCCCAGAAGGGAGGTATCTCTGATAAGAGTCTGTCTCTCCCTACTTTCAATCCATAATCATTTCTGAGACAGCTCCAGGCACAGGGGACCAATAAAGAATTGCCTGTGTCCATCTAGCAAGGTGTTTGGGTGCATGTCTAGCTCCTGGGATTTAGACACCTTTCTCATAAAGATCTCTCCTGATTACCCTTTCTACACTTCTTTATAATTCGATATTTATCCTTTCACTGCCAACTAGGAAATCCTACTTCCTAATATTCTATTTGCTTCTCAACCTTTTTTCAGTCAGTCAATAATATTTATTATGTTCCAGACACTGTGTTAAGTGCTGGGGATACAAAGCAAGGCAAAAGACAGTCTCTGCCCTTAAGGAGTTCACAATCTACTGGAGGAGAAAGCAAACAAACAAATACGTACAAATAAGCTATGTTCAGAATGAATAGGACACAATTAAGAAAAGAAAGGCACTAGAATTAGGAGTTGGGAAAGGCTTCCTATAGATAAGATTTTATTTGGGACTTAAAGGAAACCAGGGAAGCCAGGAGGTAGAGGTAAGGAGGGAAATCATTCTAGGAACAGGAGAGAGTGAGAGAAAATTTCCAGAGTAGAGGGATGGAGTGTCTTGTTCATGAAACAAAAGGGATGCCAGGTTTACTGGATTAAAAAGTATGTGGCTGGGAGTAAGGTTTAAGAAGACTGGAAAGGTAGGAGAGTACTAGATCATAAAGGGCTTTGAATGCCAAATAGAATTTTGTATTTGGTCCTATGGCCAATAGGGAGCCAGTGGAATTTATTTTTTTTTTCAGACCAAGGCCTTTATTTATTCATTTCTTGCATTTAAAATATTCTTTGATAACATCTTTGGCCTGAGATTCCTTGCCATAGTCCTTAAAAACAATGCAACTGCAGCCAACCACTTTACAGGGCTTTCTCTCTCTGTCAGTTTTACAGAGGCCTGCCCGTTCGCCCAGCTTCATGTTGTCATCAACCTTGATCAAGCTGATTGCCAGTGGAATTTATTAAGCAGGTTAGGGGGCTGTGTGTGTGTGACATGGTCTGACCTGTGCTTTAGAAAAATGATTTTGGTGGCTGAATGAAGGATAGATTGGAATAGGGAGAGACTTAGAGTGCAGCTTGCACACCCTTGGCTCTCTCTTCCAGAACCAGATCGGTTACCTCTTCCCCTCAGGGTGCTTGAGGGACTTGTGGGGTATTTCTTTTCTCTGCTGCCATTAGTTTGAACCTCCCACAGGCTGTTTTCCTCCTTGGACTAGCACCCCAATTCCATTCATTTTTTTTCCAAAGGGATATTTTACTTTACCTTTACTTTGAAGCTATAGTAAGAATATTTTCCCCAACACTTGTGGAGCCTACTTTCCTTTTCACCACTTTGATATGTGGAGGAGAGGGAAAAGGCTCAATTTAGCTTAGTTCCTATATAGCCCTGGTGCCACTAAGTTCATGCCCACATACAGTATTACTGTCCAATGAATTATCTTCTCAGGTACTGTTGGGCTGGGGTCCTAGGGGTCACTCTTGAAGGCTACTCCTTGATGCTTGGGATAGCAAAGCAGCATTGGCTCTGGAAGCCAGACTTTGGGGCAGCAAAGCAATTGTGAACCATTTAAAACTCATAAGGTCATGAGGCTCTATTCCCTTCACCTCGAAAAGAAAATAACAAATGAAATGGTCAGTGACATCAGCCTTTTCAGAGGGCCATATAGCCTCAGACAGAAAAAGGCCCCATGGCCTCTCTCTTTATAGCATTGTCTCTCCATGTGAGCAAAAGAGTCAGCAAATGAGGCCAAGAGAAAAGTGGCCGAAGCCAGCAGGTCTTTTTGAATGCCCCTGCAACCAATTATCCTCCTCTTCAACATGTGCTTAGCCAGGTGCAACCTGTGAGAAAACATCTCGGTATGAGCCATAGCCCTTCCAAGGCACTTTTTCTTAACATGTCATCAAGACTGTCTCCAAAGTAGGTTTCCCAGCTTCTCCATAGAGGGAGATTGTATTAGTCAAGCAAGCTGATGGAGTGTGTGCATGTGTTAGGCCCCAATTACATCTTACAATCTGGCTTGTTAGGCCAGCTGAAACTACTCTCTTCGAGGTTATCAATGATTTCTTAATAGCGAAATCCAATATTTCCCCCCTCCTTTATCATCCTTCATAAACTCTCTATAACACTTTGATGCTGGCAGTCACCCCTTTCTCCTAGATGCCATCTCTTCTGGAGTTTTTGTGACTACTCTCTTGCTTTTCCACCTACTTCTCTGATAAATTCTCATTCTCACTTACTTGCTTATCATCCATGACCCACTCCTTATGTGTGAGTGTACATCAGGGGTCTGTCCTTGGTCCTTTTCTATTTCCTCCATAACTCTCTTTCAGTAATCTGATCAGCTTCAAAGGGTTTAATTATCACGTTTATGTAGATGTCTCCCAGATCTACATATCTAGCCCTGATCTGTCTCCAGTCCCACATCACCAACTGCATGCTGGACAGCTCACTGCATATCCTATAGGCATCTCAAATACAACACCTCAATATATCAACATATCAAAGCAGAGCTCATTATTTCCTCCCTGCCTTCATCCTTCCTTCAACTCAGTCCTCTTCTGAACTTCCCTATTTCCTGTCAAGCAGCTTTGCAGACTTAAGAGTCATAGGAGCTTAATAAATGCTTATTGATTAACTGGTCCATAACTCCTTTGCCCTATATCCAATCAATTGTTAAGTTATATAGGTTTTACTTTCATAGAATCTCTTTTATTATTCCTCTTCTTTATACTCATGTAGCAACCATCCCAGTTCAGATTCTTATTACTTCTCATCTCTCAATGGTTTCCAAACTCTTTTGATCAGTAAAGCTTTTTGGACACAAACCCAAATATATGTATGTTTATTTATTCATAAATCAGATGCATATACTACTATACATATTGAACATATACAACAAATAATACAGAAATCTATAAAACATATACATATATGCCATATGTAATATATAAAACATAAAATTAAAAATGAAATATCTTTTTAAATAATTAATATTTTAGAGAAAGCAATGTGATTAAATGTTTAATTTTTTTAAAAAATATAAGTTTAATATTTTGATCATTGGTTTTAATGGCTGTGATATCTGAAAAAAGATACCTCACAAATATACATAGATCTAAATGGAAGAAGTATGTTATCAGCTGCATTTACTAAAGTGATACTCATTTTTCAATCCCACTTCCAATTATGCAAATATTTTTGTTGAACTTCAACTAGTAAATTTCTATTTTCACTGATGTCAATCAGTCATTATAGTAAACTAACCAAAAAGTGTTGATTTTTTTATATTTTTAACAAACAGGTTCAAACACTATTGAAAATCTTCATTTGGAAGATTTTTCAATAGGTCAAAAAAAATCTGTTTCCAAGCATTTTAAGCGTGCAGATATAAGAATTTTTATAGATGACATATATCATTTTGGAAATAAAATCACATGACAATGTAAGGATTTCCAGACACTAACTTTCAAAATGTTTTCTACACAACATGTTTCTTCTGAGAAGCAATTACTTGCACATTTGTCAAAACATCTTTACCTTTAAGGGATGGACTAAATGCTGTGTGTGTGTGTGTGTGTGTGTGTGTGTGTGTGTGTGTGTGTGTGTAATATCTGCTAGTTACTGTAGCATACTACTCAAAACTTCTTTTCATCAGAGAAGTTAAGCAAATATAGAACATTTGCATTTTTGTATAAGAAAAATGTGTAATTCATCTTTAAATATGACAACTCTTTATGCACTTTTCAGTGAAGTAACCAGTGAATCTCTGTGTGGTACAAAAGATATTCAGTCATTCTCCATCTCATTATTAATTTTCAACTACTTAAAGATCTTATCTTCTATTTATTGTTTCTCCTCTCTAGATTGCAAATTCCATGAGCGCAGAGACAATTTCACTTTTATCTTTGTAATCTTAGCATAGTACCTGGCACCTAGTAGGTGCTTAATAAATGCTTGTTTGATTATTTTTATAAAATTAAGAACATTGATGACATCTTGTAGCACTTTGTGAACTGTTGACTCTAAATTCTTTGATGTAATGGTATGCATATGAATGGTATGCTATATGAATTTCACTTATGATGCTATCTCTTTAATCTTACTCCAGAATTTTTTTTTATCTCAAAGTAAGTCGTCCATCAGTGGCTACACTTAGCTAGTTGTTGTTGTTGTTGTTGTTTTAAGGCAGTTATTGGCACTGTGGATAGAGCACTGGGCTTGGTATTAGGAAGACCAGAATTCAAATCTGGCCTCAGACACTTGTTAACTGTGTGACCCTGGGGAAATCACTTAATGTCTGTTTGCCTCAGTTTCCTCAACTGTGAATGAGAATAATAGCACCTACCTCACAGGGCTGTTGTGAGACTCTAATGAGGTAATACTTGTAAAAGTGCTTGGGCAAATTCTGTTCCATCTTCTGCTCTCTCCCTCCACCCCCAATCTTCTGTTAAATTATTTTTATATTATAGACAAATCACTACATTTTTAGGGTATGACAAGGCCAAAATCTCTCTGTTTATAAACTGTATTAGATCTTGGGGAAAAAAGGGCCCTTACGCAGTGTCTGGACCATACTAAGTGCTATATAAATACTTATTCCCTTCCCCTTTTTCCTTCTTAAAAACAATATTTATTCATTTTTATTTTGTGTGTATCACCTATCTGTCAGGAGGTGAGTAGCATGTTTCATCATTAGTCCTCTAGAACCAACCAACATATTGTCCTTGTGTTGATTGCACACTCTTAGAAGAGGATAGTGAGAGAGGGTACTCAGGAGTAGTGCTCTAGGTTTGAGACAATCAGTTTCTGCTCTCCTGCCCCTCTTCTCTTTCCTTGCTCAGACTCAATTACAGGTATCTTATCCTTTCTTTCCTTTTAAACCCCTCCTCTTAACCTACCTTCCATGCTTAAAGTTCGTTTTATTTAGGACTGATCCCTTTAACTGTTCTCTCTCTTATCTCCCCTTCTCCCTTTTTCCTCATTCCCTCCAGTTTCCCAGTTGAAATGTATTTCTAAATCCAACTGTGTTCCTGTAACAAAGTATACGCTTAATAAATATTGATTGATTGATTATGTGTATTGTTGCCTCCTCTGACTGGTTTAGATGAAAGCGGAGTTCAAGTGTTGCTCACTCCACACACTTCTTTGTTTTTTGTATAGTCTTCTATTCATGCACACAAATTATAATTTCTCCTACCCTTTCTTTCTTCCCTCTACCTAGTGTATCCCCTGCCCCTTCCCTTTTCTTCTTTTAAGGTCATAAAAACATTAAAAAAAAAAAAAAACCACTCCCAGACCCTCTTTCTTTCTTTTTTTTTTAATTTTGTTTAGGCAATTGGGGTTAAGTGACTTGCCCAGGGTCACACAGCTAGTAAGTGTCAAGTGTTTGGTCTGAGGCCGGATTTGAACTCAGGTCCTCCTGACTTCAGGGCCAGTGCTCTATCCACTGTGCCACCTAGCTGCCCCCTCCCAGACCCTCTTATTAAATTCCCTCTATGATCCCTGATGATGACAGGGATCAAAGGGGACTAAGCTTCTGAGGAAGAGGAAACTGGGAGGATTGTGGACTGAATCAGGTGCCCCATCAACACAACACTCATGTCTCTGCCCAATATACTTTCCACACCCCTTACTGGCTCAATTCTAAATTTTATTGTCCAATTAGCAAAAAACCTGCCTTTTCCCCTTCTATCCTCAAAAATTGAAAAAGAAAGAAAAAGCTCTGTTACAAACACATATTGGGAAAGCTAGGTGGCACAGTGGATGGAGTGCCAGGCCTTGAGTCAGGAAAACCTGAATTGAAATCCAGCCTCAGACACTTACTAGCTATGTGGCCCTGGGCAAGTCACTTAACCCTGTTGGCCTCAGTTTCCTCATCTATAAAATGAGCCAGAGAAGGAAATAGCAAACCACTCCATTTAAGATCATCAAGACATTATAAAACCACTTCCAGGCTTTCTGTCTAATTAGCTTCCCTCTATGACCCCTAATGATGACAAGGCTCTGAAGGGACACATGTATCATCTTCCCATGTTATAATGAAAATAGTTTGTGTTTAGTCTCTTATGATTGTTCATTCATGTTTACCTTTTTATGTTTTTTTGACTACTGTGCTTTCACTTCAAAGATCCTCCACAGCTTCGATCTTTTCAACTGGAATTTTTGGAAGTCTTCTATTTCATTAAAGATCCATTTCTTGCCCCATCCCCACCCCTATAGAATTATACTCAGTCTTGCTAGGTAAGTTATTCTTGGTTATAAGCCTATATCTTTTGCCTTCTGGAATATCATATTCCAAGCTCTCTGTTCCTTTATAGTGAAGGCTGATAAATGATGCATGATCCTGACTGTGGTTCCTCATTACTTGAATTCTTTCTGATTTCTTACAGTATTTTTTTTAAACCTGGAAGCTCTGGATTTTGGCTATAATGTTCCAAGGAGTTTTCATTTTGGTGTTTTGTTCAAGTCATGAGTAGTGGATTTTTTCAATTTCTACTTTTCCCTCTTGTTCTAATAGTGACTAAGTCCAATAGCAGTCTACTGAAACTCCCAAACAAGGACAAGCTAACAGACTCAAACCTGGACCAGGAACTTGCAGGGCTCTAACCAGGATGAAAGCAAATAGACTTCACATCATGCTACTTTGGGAGCACTGAAATCTTGCAGGCCCCTAGCTCAACTGTGAAAGCAGCAGAAGTACTTAAAAGGACAAAAGCTCAGGCCAGACATTCCCCTCAAAAGTGTTTGGAGATCAGCACTAACAAAGTCCAATATTAAGAAGTAGTCTGGAAGAAAGAGCAAATAGAAAAAGGATTCCACCAAAAAGACCTATGATGGGAACAGGGAAGCTCAAGACACAAACACAGAAGAAGAGAATAATGTGAAAACATCTACAAGCAAAGCCTCAAAAAAAAAATGCAGCTTGGCCACAAGTCCAAAAACAATCCTAGAAGAATTAAAGCAAGAGTTAAAAAAGAGCTAAAAAGCTAAATGAGAACAGTAGAGTTAAAAACAGGAAAAAACATGAAAGTTAAGGATTAAAGATATGAAAGGAGAATTAACAGCTTGGAAAAAGAGATATAAAATCATATAGAACAATATAACTTTTTGAAAATTAGAATTGGACAAATGGAAGCTAATGATTCCATGAGACATCAAAAAATAATAAAAACAAGTCAAAGGTCTGAAAAAAAAAAGAAAATGTGAAATATCTCACAGAAAATACAACTGACCTGGAAAATGGATTGAGTAGAGATAATTTAAGAATGATGAAAGGGGTGATTTCAGAAAAAACTTGGGAAAGCTTGCATGGACGGATGCAAAGCGAAATGAACAGAATCAAGAGAATAATTCATATAAGAACAACAATATTGTCAAGATAATCAGCTTTCAAAGACTTAGGAACATTGATCAACACAATGACCAACCACAATTCCAATGGACTTATGATGAAACATATCTACCTGATAAAGAGATAATGAACTCAGAGGGCAAACTGAAGCATCTTTATTCTTTTCTTTTTTTCTCTTGTTTTATTTTCTCTGCTAGCTTTCCTTTCCCTTCTCTTTCCTCCTTTCTTTTTTTTCCTTCTCTTTTCTTCTTTTAGACATGGCCAATGCAGGAATTTGTTTTGCCTGACTACATATTTATAAGGGGCGTTGCTTTGTTTTTTGTTTGTTTTTGGTTTTTTTTTTGCCTTCTCAATGGTAAAGGAGGAGGAGCAAGGAGGGGAGAGAATTCACAACTGAAAATATAATAAAATTGAATTAAAGAACATTTAAAAATGAAGTAAATGACCCTTTGTAAAAGCTAATTGATATTAAGCAGTTAAACTAAGATGCTGGTCTCTAGTGGGCTGCCAGTGTGCAGAATACAACCATGGAGGTTTGAGCTGATAGAATTAGAAAAAAGACATCTTAAACCACAATGTACTCCTAGAACCCTGAGGTGGAGATGTAGCTGATCTTGCTTTGGGATAGTGAGCCAGAACATAGTAGCTGCTAAGAATAAAAAAGAGGGAATAAAAAAGCAGTTCTAGCACAACTAAGGTGGCTTATAATATAAAAACCATAGCCTCCTACTTCTGAAAAGAGGGGAGAGTGGTTCATCTTCTCATTTCTTTCCTGGGGCCCAGTTTGGCCGTTTTCATTTTATAGCTCTCAGTTTCTTTTGGTTATTGCTCCTTGCATTTTCACTGGTGTAGTCATTGGATATATCCTTTTGCAGGTACTACTTACTTCCCTCTATGTCAGTTAATTGTTATTTACTATTTACATATTTTAAAATTTACTTTCTCTGTTCATCTTGTTTCATCCAGGAGAATATCTTTTCATAGAACTACAGTTTTCAAGCTGAAAGGGAAAATAAGTACACAGATTTAGATCTGAAAGAAACCCTAAAGACTCTCATTTCACAGATGAGGAACTAAAGCTTAGAAAGTTCAAGTGATTTGTCCAGAGTCACACAGATATATAATTATTTGAGGCAGAATTTGAACGCAGGTCTTCCCACTTCCATGACTTCATGCTGCTTCTTAGTTTTCTGTTGAATCATAAATTTAGAGCTGTAAGGGAACACTGGAAAAGAGATTTAAAGCAGGAAGGAACTTTAGAGGATGACTAGCCCATTCTCATTTTATGGAGGAACTGTGGCTCAGACAGGTCATGTGACTTGTCCAGAGTCACACAATTAGTAAGTGGCAGAGGCAGGATTCCAACTCACAGATCTTGTCCTTACTACCTTGACCATATCTCTCCTATAAATCCTTCTACGTTCCACTCCCTCAACCACTACCTTACTTTTGATTCTCATCCCCTCTGACCGGGAGTATGGTAAAAGTCTTCTAGTTGGTTTACATGCTTCAGATCTCTCCCCACTCTAATTCATCCTTCACTGAGCTGACAAAGTAATATTTCTAAAGCTCAGGTCTGACCATGTCCTCTCCTCCTCAACAAACTCTTGTGGCTCCCTATCACTGCCAGAGTCCTTCCTTTGACATTTAAAGCTCTTCCCAGTCAGGCCCCTTCCCACCTTGCCAGTCTTCTTACACTTCTCTCTACTCCACACACTACAATCCAGAGACAGCGGCCCACTTCATCTATATATATAGGACCCTTCCATCTCGTGCCTTTGCATTGGTTGGCCCTCCTCCGGAGGCTCCCTATGACATCCAAGACCAAATATAAAATCTTCTAGTTGGCATCCCAAGTCCTCCATTACCTAGAGCTTCCTACCTTTTCAGTCTTCTTCCACCATACAAACGCTCATATGCTTCACCAACCGTGACACTGGCTTCTGTGCTTAATCTTCTGATTAAGACACTCCACTTCCTAGCTCAGAGACTTCTCACTCACTGGCTTGGAACTCTCTCCCTCCTCATCTCCACCTCCTAGTTTCCCTGGCTTCCTTCAAATCACAGCTAAAGCCCTGCCTTTTACCCGAAGCCCTTTCAGATTGCCCTTAATGCTAGTGCCTTCCCTTTGATATTATTTCCAATTTATCCTGTATATATCTTGTTTGTATGTAGTTGTTTGCATGTTGGCTCCTCCACTAGGTTGTAAGCTCTGTGAAAGCAGGGATTGTTTTTTGTCTTTCTATGTATCTCCAGCACTTAGTACAGTGCCTGGCACATAGTTTTTAATAAATGCTAGCTGATCTCTGGCTTCCTCTATGACATTATAAATCATGCCTTTTCCAGAAGGCATTTCCTGGTTCCCTCTGCCCCACATCCAGCAGCTGCTTAGTGCCTTCCTCTCTTATGTAACCCTTCATGTCAGCTCAGTAAAGGATGGATTGGAGTGGATCTGAGGCATGTAAATTTATTAGAAGGCTTTTGCCATGGTCCAGGTGACAGTGGATGAGAACCTGACGTAGGGTAGTGGTTGGGGAAGTGGAGTGAAGAAAGATTTATAGGAGAGATATGGTGAAGGCAGTGAGGATAAGATTTGTGAATTTGAATTCTGTCTCTGTATATATCTTGTATTTATATTTATGTTTATTATTATGTTATATTGTATTATATTTATGTTGTTTTGTATTTGTTTATAATTTATTTATATATTATATATAAAACAGTTATAAATATTATTATATTTATGTTGTCACCCCCTTTAGAATGTGAGGTCCTTAAGGGCAGGAAGTGTGTTTTTGAGTCTCTTTGTTAGCACAGTGCCTGGTACATAATAACTACCTAATAACTGCTTGTTGACTGACTCTCATACTCTTCAAGGTTAGGGATCCTTTCCTTTTGTCTTTGATCCCCCAGAATTTAGCATAGTTCATGGAATGTAGTAGATGCTTAAGAAACACTCCTCTGAACTGAATTGTCCACCCTCCCAACCTATCTTGTACTTAACTACTTTTCATACATATGTATGTATATGTATATTTGGGTGTTTGTGTGTGTGTATTTATATATGTATATACATGTGTATTTATTCACTTTTATGTTGTACATATTTTTACATGTGCTCCTGCATTTAAAACCTAAGCTCATTGTTTCATTTTCTTTTCTTGTAACCCCAGTTCCTGGCATAAAGTAGACATTTAATAAATGCTCGTTGATAGTAATGTAACGATAATCAACTATGAAAGACTTGACTACTCTGATCAATACAATGATCCACAATTCCCAAGGACTTGTTTTGAAAGATGCTATCCACTTCCAGATGAACTCTGCCTGCATACTGAAGCAGTTTATTTTTTGTGCAAGATGGCGGATGTGGAAACATGTTTTGCATGACTTCACATGTATAATGGATATAAAATTGCTTGCCTTCTCAATGGATGGGGAAGGGCGTGGAGGGAGGGAGAGAATTTGAAACTGAAAATAAATTAATTTTTTTTTAAATGCTCGTTGACTGTCTGATTTGAGTCAACAGAACTATGAGAATAAGATAGTAAGACCAGCCTACGCTGCAGTCCCACCCGCGCAGGTCCCCACAGACAGTCCGCACCGTCCCGCCCCACGTCCTCTGGTCCACGAGCTCTCCGGCCACCGCGCATGCGCGACTATCTTTCAGCTCGGCTCTTCTGCCCTAGTCGGTCTCCTGGATCCAGGCGTCTCATCTCCCAGGGAAGGAGTAGCGTGACAGCATCGGCTCCCGGCTCGATTTGGGAGGCGGGACTTCCTGTCTCGCCGTTGCCCAGCTTCCTACGGGAACCGGAAGACGCTGGAGGATGGGACTCGTGACAGCTTGCTAGCCCCTCGTCTGTCCGCCCGCCAGCACCCCCAGGACGGGAAGGTGAGGTCGGGGAGCCGCCTCTGGCCGGAAAGTCTAGTCCCTGTAGTCCCCCACTCCCTGTTGCTTTCTTGGTTGTATTTATCTCATGGAGGTGCGGGAATCGAGGCTTTCCCCCAACCCCACCCTTTCAGCTTCTGTTTATGGGCGCGGAGGGCTTGGAGGCAGTTCCTGAGATCCCATCACCGACAGAAACCTGGACCTGAAATTTGAAGGGGCGGGTCCGTGGCCTGTCTCTTTAAAATGGAAGCTACGTCTACCCATCTCCCTTAGCAAACCTAACTGTGATGCAGGAGCCTTCGGTGATTGGGCATCCTCATATTTAAAATCCACAATCGGCCTTCAGCTTGCCTTTTCCAGATTTTTTGCACGTTTCAATCCTTCACGCAGTCTCCCTTCCAGTTAAACTGGCCTACTTGCTGTTCCCTGCATAACATTACATGTCCCTTCTTGCCTTTGCACAGGCTTCCCCTTCTCCCTCCCCTCTTCCCCACCCTCCCAACCCGCTAATACTTAGAATGTCGTAATCACCTCTGCCTCGTAAAGTCCTTAACTTCCTTCAAGGCTCAGTCAAGTACCTCCTACTCCTGGGTTATACTGATACACCTTCCCGTCCCCCCCACCCCGGTTGCTAGCGCACTCCACTGTGCAAATTATTTTATCTATTTTGCATATTTTTTAATATTTATCCTTCTTCATGCTATTATCAATATAATGTAAGCCCTCTGAGGGCCGGGACTGTTTCTGTTTTTTGTTTTCCAATTTCCTAATACAGTGGTTGGCAGTACGCATCTAATAAATGCTTGTTGAATGAATGAATAAAAGAGGTTTTAAATCTATAAAAAAAATTTTTAAATAAGCATCATTCTTTCTGTTGTGACATTTTTATACAGGTAGCCAGTTCCCACCAACCAAGCAAATTGATACTTAAAACCCTTCTAATTCTAGAGTATTTTCTTTCATTCTAAATATCTGAGTTCATGCTTTGTTTAATGCACTGTGCTAGGCTCTGTGAAATATACAAAGAAATATTCCCTGCTCTCAAGGAGTTTAAAGTTTAGTTGATATGACAAAATAGAAACGTTGAGGAAAAAACAATATAGTAGACTAATGCTACATAAATTGTACAAATTCTGTGTTAGAGGAAAGAGAGGATAAACTGAATCAGGTGGTTGGGGAAAGACTGTTTAGAAGATTTCAGCTGGGCCTTGATTAAAATGTTTGGTTCTGGTAAAATAACATAGGATTATAAATTTTGGACATTGTGGATCATCCAGTCCAACTTCATTTTACAGAGGAAGAAAAAGAGTGACATGCGTTAAATGACCTGCTCAAGATCATACAGTGTTAACTGGGAGCTGAATACCATGATTTCCTGACTCCAAAACCATTGCTTTTTCCATTATACCATGGTGCCTTTCTCTTTTTCTTCTGTGATGGAAAATGACTTCTGACTGTGGTAGTGTTGAAATATGTTTGTCATTTTCCTGAGATATTTACTCTTAGAGTGATCTGTTGATCATTGTGGCTGTGACTTAGAGTCCATGCTGCAATAATAATATAGTGTTTCTTGCGCAATTGCAGGAAGAACACATTTGACTAAATTAGTGCTCAGTAGCACCAGAACAGGTAGAACTAAATTAGGATAGTCAAAATTGAACTTTTTTTTCCTGAAGATTAAGATTGAAATGTAAACATACCCTGTTTGGCAAATACATCTGTATGTCAAGGAAGTTTTCGAAGCTTTTTTGTACCTTAGTGAGTTGCCTGAAGCTTAGGGACTTATGTGAATGGACCTTCTAGTAGAAATCTGAAGCTTGACGTGAACCCAGCTCTTCTTGATTCCAAGTTCAGCACTCTATCAAATATGATAGTAGCCTGCTTCTCATTTGTAAATAGTAGAATTAAAAGAAGCACATATGCTGTATATTTTTATATGCAGGTTCACTTGTCTAATCATTTTATTTACATTATACCATTAACAATAATTGCAGTACGTCACTAAATCAAAACAACAAAACACAGAAGTGCAGTACTATTCAGAGCAAATGCTGTTGATCTTCAGTTATATTTAAAAATAAAAATTAAGTTAGAACTTATTTTTTCATCACTAGAAGCCCAGACATTGTGTTCTTCCTAAGATAGTACCGGGTTTATATGTGCTTCTTCATATTTATTGTTTCTTATGGTATAGTAATGTTCTATCACATTAATGTACCAAAAATCGTTTAGCTATTCCTTAGTTGATAGGATGTCTGGGTCAAAGGATATGGGCATTTTAGTCACTTTTAAAAACATAATTTCAAATTGCTTTTCAGAATCTCAGAACCAATTCATGGCTTCACCAACATTGCATTAGTATGTCTGCTTTCTATTGCCTCTCCAATATTGACTCTTCGAATCTTTTATCTTTGTTAATTTTTTGAATGTGAGATAAAACCTATGGGTTGTTTTGATTTGCATTTTTCTTATTATTTGTGATTTGGAACTCTTTAATATGATTGCTAATAGTTTGCAATTCTTCTGAGAGCTGTTCATCTTCTTTGAACATTTAATCCATTGAGGAAATCACAGACCCTATTAAGGAGCTTACAAACTTGGTGATTGATTAATTTTTTCATGTTCAGTTTTATTTTATAAAAATATATGAGGTATAAGCAAAGTACTATATGACTTTCAAGGATAAGATGATTACTTTGGGTATAAGAAAAGGCTTTTGGTGGCATTTGTGTTTTGAAGGATGAGTGGCATAATAGCAGATGAAGGTGGAAGAGTGGGCTTTTTGGGTAAAGGGAACAGTTTAAGCAAAAACAAAATGTAAGCAGAAAAGCCCTGTGTGTCTGTGTCTGTGTTGTGACACACACAGACACAGACAAACGGAGGGAGAGTGAGAGAGTGAGTTCAATTTGGCTGATGTAGAGTGTGTAAAAGTATATGTTGTGAGATAAGGCAGCAATGGTAGATTGGAAGTCTGATTGTGGCTCAATATTTTTTTTTATCTGTAAGTTTTGGATTTTGGTCGTAATATTCTTGGGAATTTTCATTTTGGAGTTTCTTGAAGGAAGTGACTGATAGATTCTTTCAATTTTTACTTTGCCCTCTGGTTCTAAGAGACCTGGGCAGTTTTCTTTTAAGGTTTATTGAAATGCGATATCTGGGTGGTTTTTTTTGGGGGGGGGGGCGCGGTTGGTTATGGCTTTTGGTTAGTCAAATGATTTTAAGTTTTCCTCCTCAAATTATTTTTCAGGTCTGTTATTTTTACGAGATACTTTATATATTTTTTTCATGATTTTTACTTTGTTTTAATATTTGTTTCATGGAATTATTGACTTCTGTTTGATCCATTGTAATTTTCGTAGTTTGTTACTTGGGCAAAATTTCATACCTCTTGTGCCAAACTCTTAATTCTCTTTAGATTCCATAGTTCTTATTTCTTTTCCAACTTTTTTTTTTCTAGTGCTCTCATTTCATTTTTAAAAAAATATATTATTTTATTTTTTCCCCAGTTACATATAAGGACAATTTTTAACATTGCTTCAAAATTTTTTTGAGTTCCAAATTTTCACTCTCCTTCCCTCACCTCCCCCCACGCAATTTGATATAGATTATGTATGCACAATCATGTGAAACATATTTTCATATTAGTCATGTTATGAAAGAAGAAACAAACTAAAAACAAAAAAAACCCACAAAAAAAGTGAAAAATAGTATGCATCGATTTCTGCATTCAGACTCCTTCATTTCTTTCTCTGGATGTGGATAGCATTTTTCATTATGAGACCTTTGGAATTATCTGGATTATTGTATTGCTGAGAATAGCTAAATCATTCAATAGTTGATTATCATACAATATTGCTGTTACTGTGTGCAATGTTCTCCTGGTTCTGCTCACTTAAATCTTTCCAGTTTTTTCTGAAATCTACCTGCTCATCATTTCTTATAACACAGTAGTATTCCATTACATTCATATATCGCAACTTGTTCAGCCACTCACCAATTGATGGGCATCCCCTCAATTTCCATTTTTTTGCCACCACAAAAACAGCTGCTATTAATGTTTTTGTACAAATAGGTCCTCCCCCCTTTTTTAAAAAAAAAACCTCTTCGGAATGTAGACCTAGTAGTGGTATTGCTGGATCAAAGAATATGCACAGTTTGATTACCCTTTGGGTGTAGTTCCACATTGCTCTCTGGAACAGTTAGATCAGTTTACAGCTCCACCAACAGTTCATTAGTGTCCTAAATTTTCCATATCCCCTCCAACATTTATTATTTTCCTTTTCTGTCATATTGACCAATCTGATAGGTGTGAAGTGGTACCTCAGAGTTGTTTTAATTTGTATTTCTCTAATCAATAGTGATTTAGATCATTTTTTCATGGACTATAGATAGCTTTGATTTCTTCATCTGAAAACTGTCTGTTCGTATCCCTTGACCATTTATCAATTAGGGAATAACTTGTATTTTTATAAATTTGATTCAATTCCCTATATTTTTGAGAAATGAGGACTTTGTCGGAGATACTTGCTGTAAAAATTGTTTCCCAACTTTCTGTGTTCCTTCTAATCTTGGTTGCATTGCTTTTGTTTGTGCAAAACCTTTATAATTTAACATAATCAAAATTATCCATTTTACATGTTGTAATGCTCTCTATTTTGCTCTCATTTCATTTATAAAATTACTTTTTAAATCTCTTTTAAAAACGATTGCTTCATCTTTTCTAGGAATTCTAGTTGAATTTTTGTCCGAGTTGTATTTGTCTTTGAGGCTTTGCTTAATCAATGTTTTTGGAGTTATTCTTTTCCTCTGGATTTGTGTCTTAATCATCCTTGTCACCATCATAGCTTTTTTGTGGTAGTATTCTTTTTTTGTTTGCTCACTTTTCTAGCCTGCTTTCTGACTTCAGACTTTGTTGGGGCTGAGCTTTTGCACTTCTAGAGTGAAGGTTCTGTTGCTGCTTTCTTAGGGGTCTTGAGTGTTGTGTTATTCTTTACTCTCAGGGACAGCTCAGGCCCAGGATTAGCAAGCTTTCAGTGTTTCTATTATGCCCTGAAAAAACCCTCACTTGATCATTTCATCCCTGCTAACCATCATCCTATATTTCTTCTGTCTTTTGTAGCTAAACTCTTCAAAAAGACCATCTACAATAGGTTCCTCTACTTTCCTCTTATTCTCTTGTTAACCCCTTATAACTTGGCTTCTGATGTTATCGTTCCACTGAAACTGCTCTCTACAAAATTATGAATGATCTCTTAATTGCCAATCCAATGGCCTTTTTTCAGTCCTCATTCTCCTTGACTTCTCTGTAGCCTGTGACGCTGTTGATCACTCTCTCCTCCCTGATACTCTCTTCTCTCCAAGTTTTCAGGACACCACTTTCTCCTGGTTTTCCTATGTGACTGCTCCTTCTGTCTCCTTTGCTGAATACTCTTTTAGATCATGCCCTCTAACTGTAGGTGTCCCTCCAGGTTCTCTTCTGGGTTCTCTTCTTTGCTCACTTGTACTTTACTTGATGATCTTACTAGTTCCCATGGATTTAATTACCATCTTTATACTGATGACTTTCAAATCTGTCTTTCCTGCCCCAATCTCTTTGCTGACCTCCAGTCTCCCACTGCTTTTCAGACACCTCAGACTGGATATTCCGAAGACATCTTAAACTGAGCATCTCCAAAACAGAACTCATTATCTTTCTCCCTAAACTCAAGCCCTTTCCTACCTTCATTATTACTGTGGAGGGCAACATTATCCTCCCAGTCCTTCAGGCTTAGTACTGTAGGCTTTCGAAGCTGGAACTGAGATCCTGTTCTGCTCCAGTGGTCTGAGCCATACAACCTCCATTTTCATCTGAACATCCTTCCTGGGTACACAGGCAATGCTTGTGACTGTTCCTCACCCTGGAACTTTACCCTTGGGTTCAAGGCCCTTACTCAGTTAACTCCCAGTCTATGGTTGGGACCTAGGTAATGGTGTGACAAAGCTGCCAATTGGCATTTGTTTTGCACTTTTATGAGGTTACTCCTTTCTGTGGTTCTGAGTCCTGCTCTTACCCTTGGGTATAGTCCCTGGGTACTGAAATGAGTGCTTCTGGCCAGGCTTTATGCCCAGTATCCACAGATCTCTCTTTGTGTCTCCTTTTACTGAACTAGGCTTAAAAACTCACTCACTGTGACTTTCTTCTGGATTTCCCCATCAGAATTCAGTCTCATGAATTTGTTTGGAAGAGCATTTGGCAGGGGGGTGGGGTAGTTTGTTGTTGTTCTCTGTACTTTTAACTGCTATTCTGCCATCTTCTCTCCACCCTAATACCCAATGAACCCTTTCATTTTCCATATTATGAAACTGAGGTAGGTCCATGGAGGTTTTCAGAGAGGACTGGCCCAGGGGAATGCTTTCCACCACATCACAATGAATTGGTACTTGGTTGATTGATTTGACAGGTGGAGCTTATTATTGAAGTCATGTCTCTATCATCAACATCTTTGGCCTTGTCTGGTTAATAATCATACTTACAGAAAATTTATTTCTGTATAAAATCATGAACAAACAGTAGGGAAGAATTTAGAAAGTAGTTCAGGACCTGAAAATGAAGAATGAGTTCCACAACTTAATGTAATATTCATTCATGAAGTACCAGTGGTTTTAATTCTTCTTTTGCAAAGAAGCTACGTTTTTTTGATTCCTTTCTGGTTAGGTGAAGGCAAGAAAAATAGTAGTTATATTCAAATCACAGTACACAGTGTCTTGCTACATTGTGCTCAAAAAACATTGGTTGAATTATACAGACATCCAGTTCTTTTTTAGCGTTCAAAGTATTACTCTGAATATTAGCATACAGCAAGCAAATAACAAAATTTTCTCATATTTATGGAATATAAACATCTTTCTTTTTCTCTGGGGGCAAAGCTTAGTTTTTATAATTTCATAGCATTCAGTTTCAATGTATTTGTTCCATTTTTGTATTGTTGTCATTGTATACATTGTTTTTCTGGTTCTGCTTACTGCACTGTGCATATTTGTCTAAGTCTTCACATGCCTCTCTGTCTTTACTTGCCTCTCTGTAATATTCATATTCATCCTTTCTTGTAGTACAAAAATGGAATATTTTTCAAAGAAGTATAATATCTTACTTATCTTCACAGTGTTCCTGCAGTGGCCAATATTATCTAATGTACAGATTGAGGATTGATGGCTTGGTAAATGTTAAAAAGTAGCAGAATAAGAATTATTGATTTCTCATTCAGTGTATCAATACTAAGGCCACAAGGATTCCTCTTATCTTAAAACAAGTAAAAATTAATTGATAAACTTTACTTTTGAACTGGTTAATAGACTTATCTTAAATAATTAACACTATAGAGAATTGAAGGGTGGAAGATTTCATATAAATCAACTGTTTATAGAAATGGATTTTTATATTTTAGGTACAAAGCAACATCAATCCAATGTGTAGAAAATTGATAATTCTGAAATTGTTAGTAACACCAATAGAGGAAACACAGCTCTATATTTAGACTGCATCTAACAATGCTCTGGCATTTCCAAGAGTAAGGAAGACTTTAAGATGTTAGCAGATGTGAGGAATCCTTATTAGTGATACTAGGAGGAATAAATATGTAACATTGATAGGTGACTTCATGTTGAGATTCATGGACATAGGATTGAATAGTGACCTTGACCTGGCTAATTAGGAAATATGCTGTCTTCTTCAAACATCTATCCATTGCATTCAGAATCTACCAAGAGACATGCTGACTTTCCCTAATTTCTGATTATCCTATGGAAATAGAGGATATGCACAGAAGAAATAGGGAATATATTTCTAATGTTGAGATACAAATAGCCTCCTTTGGCAGTCTCCTTTCAAAACAAACACACAAGTGGGCTCAGTTGCAACTCAGTTGCGTGTGTGTGTGTGTGTGTGTGTGTGTACATGTGCATATATACAATATCTTTACCAAATAAATATAATTTTTGCTTGGAAAGTACTAGAAAGAGGAGGGAGGATTAGGAAAGGCAATGCTAAGCTAAGTTGAACTTTCAAGGAAACTAAAGATTCTAGGCAGCTGCATTCTAGGCATGGTGGCCAGTGCAAAGGCATGGAGATAGGAGATAGAGTATTATGCATAAGAAACAGTAAGAATACCATTGTGAATAGACCAAAAAGTGCTAGAAGGGAAGTAATATATAGAATAACTGGAAAGGTAGGTTGGAGTCAAGTTGCTTAAAAGTTTTAAATGCCAAACAGAGAAGTTTATAGGATCCTCTAGGTAATAGGAAGCCACTAGAGTTTATTGAGTATAGAGATGACATGGTCAGACCTAGGGTTTAGGAAAATCATTTTGGCAGCTAAGTGGTGAATGGATCAGAAAGGAGAGATTCCTGAGTCTGGAAGACCAATTAGGAGATTATTGCAGTAGTTTAGGTGAAAGGTAATAAGAGCCTGAATTAGGTTGTGTGGATTAGCTGTGTGACTAAAGAGAAAGGGATGAATGGAAAAGATGTATGGAGGTAAAACTGACAAGATTTGGTGAAGGGTTGTCTATGTAGGGTAATGGAGAGTGAATAATCAAGGATAACACCAAGATTACATACCTAGGTGACTGCAAAGTGGTACCCATTACAGAAATAGAGCAATTAGGAAGAGAGGAGATATGGGGGAGTTACGTAGAAAGTATAGTAAAAGGGCTAATGTGTAGAATCTAGATGATAAAAAAGTTGAAATTTTAATAGACAAGTAAATACCACCTTATAGGTATCACTGAGATACATGAAATGGGTCTTAGAACTAGAGTATGACAATGGAAGAGTAAAATTCAAAGAATCAGTTTCTCAGAATTGGAAGGGATCTCAGAGGTAAATCCATATTTGAACAGGAATCTCTGTAACATCACTGATAAGTGGTCATCCAACCTAAGGTTGAGACCTCTATTGATGGAGAAACCACTGCTTTCTGAGGTCAGTCAGTCAGTAAGGATTTATTAAGCACTTATATACCAAGCATTGTGTAGAAATACAAACTAAAAAGAAAGACTGACCCTGCCTTCAAGGAAGAGGTGGAAGGATGAGAAAGGTGACAAGGCCATAGGTTCTGAAGAAAGAGTTAGAAAGCAGCTGAGGCATGGGACCACCATCCCACTTTTTAGCTCTAATTGTTAGGAAGTTTTCTTTCAGGATCAGATTTAGAGCTGGAAGGAACCTTTGATCTATGTTCTAGGTATACCAACCATCATCTTTTATACATGGGGAAACTGGGGCTCAGAGATACCCAAGGTCACAAAAGTAGTAAGTTCCAGAGCTAAAACTTGAACCCAAGTCCTAATGACTCCAAGGCTTAGCTCTCTGCAGCTACTGCCTGTGATTCCTTGTTCTGCCATCTTAGACAAAACTGACTAGTCTTAATACCTTTGCCACATGCCAGCCCTTCAGACACTTGAAGCCATCTGTCATATCCCCCACAAGTTTTGTCATCTCCAGGCTAAACAGTTTCAGTTACCTCAGTTGATCTTAGTATATCGTGATCTCCAGTCACTTCACCATCCTACTTACATTAATGCTTAAGTGAATTAATAATTTCAGCACTATAGTTACTTGACTGTCCTACACTGTTGCAGATCAAAGTCCAAAAACACGTTTTTCTGTTCTTCTGTACAACTTCCTCTGATCTTTTTAGTATTTCATGTAGCACTTAAGGCTATTTCTCTATTATCTCACACTCATACTATGTCAGCACTATTTCAGGTCATGCATTTCCTTGAAGATGTATTTTTTATGTCATCTCTCCCTCCCAAGCCATCATTGATAATATGCTATATCCTACTTAGGCCTACCATGCATCTTTATATTAATCTTCAGGTCATCCACAATATTTTTTCTTCTAAGGTAATAATGTTTTGTGACTCTCAACTGTGATATCACTCTAAATTAATACTCTATACTATGATGTAGAATCCTCAAGAGTTTAATTATTTTAATTCATAATTTCTTGAAATAGGCTGTTCATGGTTATTTTTTAGTAAGGTGACTTTTAGGTTTTTTCTTTGCCTTATTTCCAGGTTATTTGTTTTTGATATGAGATAACCTTATGTTTTCTTCCATTTTTCAGTCTTCTGATTTTGTTTGAGTATTTCTTATTACCTCATAGAGTCACTAACTTCTGTTTAGTCCATTCTGATTTTCAGGTAATCTTTTTCTTGGATAAGGTTTTGTACCTCTTTTAATAAGCCATCCTCTCAATCACCCAGGTTTACAACCAAGGTAACATCTTCAAATGCTTTTTCTCTCTCACTTTCCAAATCCAATTAGTTACCAACTCCTTTACGTTTATGACAAACATGTTTCTTTCTTTGACACTGATTTTAAAAAGAGGTGTACAATAAGGTATAGGAGAGACATATGACTAAGAACAAATTCCTAACAGTAATTTGGGACTGTGAGGATAATGTAAAGAAAGCTGAAGTCCAAAATATGCTGGGGTCAGTGAACAATATTGAGGACAATGAATAGGACTTTGTTTTAAAGGTATGTTTGGAATAAGAAGATTGAGAAAAGGATAAAGTCACTGCTTAATGGGAGCAGATGACAAAAAGTAGAAATTCCCAACATCTCTTTGCTTGGTCTTTAATATGAGAAAATGGAAAAACAAACCATGCTTAAAAGAGAATTGAAACTCAAGAAAATGAGGCTATAATAGGACAGCACCTAGCTACTTTGAATGAAATTGTTTCTAGGGTTACATTGAGTACATTTCAACTTATAAAAGAACTTGTAGGGGGGAATTCTGTATGTGTGTATGTACATATACACATACATTTACATATACATACATACACACACTATTATAATCTTTGAGAAATTATGGAGAAATATCAACCAAAGTTTCAAAAAGGGGGCATCTAGAAACATTAGGTGCATTTGACCACAGTGCTTGGAAAAATTCTAAAGTAGATTAGTAAACAAATTGTTTATGATTGCTTAGAGAAGGTATGCTCAATAGTAGTTTGCAGAGACTCATATAGAACAAACACGTTATGATAAAAATAGCTTTTTCTCTTTTAGTTGGTTTTACTAAATTTCTAAATCAGAGAAATACTGCAGATATACTATATCTTTTGATCAATTAGGCATTTGACAGTCTTTTATCTGTTCTATATGCTGTACCCTGATGCTGGCTCTTCTCACCTTACTCATGGATTATTGCAATATTCTCCTGGTAGGTCCCCTTGCTGGTTGGTCTCTCTGCCTTGTTTCTCCCCACTCCAGTCTATCCTTCACTCACTTGTCAAGTTGATCTTCCTAAAATGCAAATCTGACTATATCATCAACTCCAGTGACTCCCTGGTACCTCCAGAATCAAATATAAAATCTTCAGTTTGCTTTCCAAGCCCTCCATAACCTGGTCCCTTCTTGCCTTTCCAGTTTTCTTATGCCTTCCTCCTCTGTATCTATGTACTCTGTGCTTCAGTGACCTTAGCATCCTGGCTGTTCTTTGCACTCAGCACTCTCATCACCCCACTGTGGGCACTTTCACTGGCTTTCCGCCATGCCTGGAGCATTTGCCCTTCTCATCTCTACCTCCCAGCTTGCCTGGCTTCCTTCTGTGTTTTGGGAAAACATTTCAAAAAATGTCTTTAATTCTTCACCAAATGCCCTCCATCTCTGCCTTTAGAAAACCCTTTCAGCTTGGTTATAGGGATATTATTGAGACAGCATTAGTCTGGGAAGTCAGAAAATCTTGGTTCTGGTCCTTGTTTTGACACTAATTAGATGTGACCACCAGTAAGTACCCTCCCAGGTCCTCAATTTTCTCATTTATAAGATGAGGGGGTTGGGCACAATGATTTCTAAGATGCTACCTGGCTCTAGAACTATGTTCTTACGAGTCTGTTAGAGAGGCAGCATAGATGAGTTAATTGAGGGCAAGATTTGGAGTCAGGAAGCCATAGATTCAAGACCTTTCTGACACATAGCAGATAGATAAATACAGGCAAATCACTTAACCTCTTGGTGCCCCAGTCCACTCTCAGAGATTGTCAGTGATTTCTATTATTTGTGTCAATGATGTGGAGGAATATAGGCTTATCAAATTTGTGACTGTAAAGAATAGATAATTTATCATTTGCAGAATCAAGATAAATGTCTTTAAAAATATTTTTATTGATTTCTTTTGTTTATATCACCTAAATTTCCTACTGTATTCCTCCCCTGTCCTAATAGACCTCCCTTTTACCAAGATTTTTAAAATTAAAAAAATTAGTAAATCAGTATGTAGAAAAATATCTAACATATGCAGTAATTTTTAAATGAAAGATTATTTTAATTAGCAAAAATCAGTTTCCTTTCCCTCCCTAGGGAGACATTCTCTTATACTCACTTTGATGGGGAAAAATTACATTTTTTAATCTTTATTTATCTCTAATTGAAATTTAGCATTTCCTTCAATTTTGTTCAATCATGAATGTAGAAAACAAACCATAATTATTAGATTTTACCATACCATTTTTATCAACGAGATCCATGACACAAAAATGTTAAGAATCTTTGCTCTAAGGGAAAAGAGAAGGTCTTAATAAGAAGGTTTGTAGTAGGAGCAGATAGATGAAATTTTGGATGTTAATCTCGTTATTCCATTTTCCTTACAATCCATTTTTCTTGCTCACATTCTATCATCCCTGATGGACAGTAACAGCTAATAGTAACAGCTAACTTAATGAGCTCCAAGGCTTGAAAAGCTTATATTATTTCACTTGATCCTTTCAACAGCCGTTTGAGGTAGGTGTTATTATTATCATCCCCATTTTACAGATGAGGAACTAAAGGTGAAAGAGGTTAAGTGATTTGCCTAGGGTCACACAACTAATACAGTATTCTGTTTACTACATTATTCTGCCTCCTATGAGATAAGTGGTATTTCTGCAGCTGTTTTCCAGTCAACTTGCAAAGAGAGCATACAGCCTTTGGGTCTCATCTTAGTTGAAGGACACCACAGTAAGTCTAAGAAAAAGGAATCCATGACTATCAAGGACTGCTTCACTCTGTGAGGTGACCCTTCCAACTCATTCTCAGTTGCACCATTCTTTATGCTTCCACTAAAGAATGATATTGGTCAGTCTCGATACTATCAGGAGCTTGCCACCACCAGAACCTATCCTTAAACATCCTAAAGTTAATTACCTCTGTCACATCATGAAATTGTCCCTTGGTGATTTCCAAGTCCTTGCCTGTTACAATTCATCTCATCTACTGCACCAAGTCTCTGCTAGTGATATGAAAATTCAGTTATGATTATTGTAAAATCTTGTATTTTGTTGTTGTTGTTGTTTTTAACACCAATTAGAATGAAGGAAACCTGCCATAACAGCAGGGTTTGTATGTGGGAAGAATTAATTAAAGGTTTTTAGTTAATTAAAACATTTATGTGAGATGCTGTCAAAAAAGGTAATGCAGTCATAGACTACATTGATAAATAGATGTGTATTGTATATCAAGGAAGGTTGTAGCACCACTGAACTCCATCATTTAAACTATGTATAGAATATGGTTTCTAGTTCTCATCACTATTTTTTCCCACAGTTCTTATTAATTTATTTTGATTTATCAACAATTACTTCCATAAGCTTTTGAGTTTTAAATTTTTCTCCCCTTCCCTTCCTACTTCCCCAAGATGGCCTGCAATCCGATATAGGTTATACATATACATTCCTATTAAACATTTTCATATTAGTGATGTTGTAAGGAAGAATTAGAACTAATAGGAGGAACCACCAGAAAGAGGAAACAAAACACAACAGAAGAAAAAAAATAGCAAATAGTATGCTTCAATCTGCATTCGAACTGCATTGTTCTTTCTTTGGATGTGGATGGCATTCCATCATGAGGCTTTTGGAGCTGTCTTAGATCCTTGTATTGCTGAGAAGGGTTAAGTCTATCAGTATTAGTCATCACACAACGTGGCTGTTGATGTGTACAACGTTCTCCTGGTTCTGCTCACTTCACTTAGCATCAAACCATACAAGTCTTTTCGGGTTTTTCTGAAGTCTGCCTGTTCATCATTTCTTACAGCACAGTAGTATTCCATTACATTCATATGTCACATTCACAGTTAATGATTACTATCTGTGTCTTTTTCTCCATCCTTTTCCCCCGTTTATGCTTTTCTTTCTCCTTCTCACTAATGTTTTGCTTTTGACCACTGCCTCCCTCAGTTCCACCTCCCTTCTGTTAGCCCCCCTCCCTTTTCTTCTCCTTTACCCTTACTACTTTTCCCTCCCTTCTATCCCCCCACTCCCTTTTCTTTCCCTTTTCCCTCCTACTGCCTATAGGGCATGTTAGATTTCTATACCTAACTGATAATGTTATTCCCTTCTTGAGCCAGATCTGATGAGAGTAAGGTTCAAACAATGCTCATCTCTCTCCCTTCTTTCCCTCTGCTATAATAGGTTTTTGTGCCTTTTCCTGTGATGTAATTTACCCTTGTCTGCCTCCTCCTTTCCTTTTCTCTCAGTACGTTTTCTTAGTGAGATCAGATTAATCCTCTTACTTGGATCCATTTAACCCACTTGATTAGATTTTTTTCATCATTACATCAAAGTCAATTTATACCCTCCCTTTTATGTATACCCCTTTGACATGGTGTAATAACAATGCAGTTCTCAAGAGTTACAAGTGTCATCTTCCCTTGTAGGGATGTAAACAGTTTGCCCTTATTAATAACTTGTTTCTTTCTGTCCCGTTTACCTTTTTATGTCCTTCTTGAGTCTTGTATTTGAAGACCAAATTTTGTGTTGAGCTCTGGTCCTTTTATCAGGAAGGTGTGGAAGTCCCCATTGAATATCCATCTCCTCCCCTGAAAGATCATGCTCATTTTCACCGGGTAGTTGATCCTTGGTTGTAATCAAGCTCTTTTGCCTTACAGAATATCATATTCCACACCCTACGGTCTTTTAATGTAGAAGCTGCAAGGTCCTGTGTAATCCTGACTGTGGTTCCATGATATTTAAATTCTTTCTCACTGCTTGCAGTATTTTCTCTTTGACCTGGTAATTTTGTAATTTGGCTTCTATATTCCCTGGTGTTTTCAATTTGGGATTTCTTTCAGGAGGTGATCGGTGGATTCTTTCTATGGCTATTTTACCCTCTGGTTATAGGACCTCAGGGCAGTTTTCCTTTATTATTTCCTGAAAGATACTGTCCAGGCTTTTTTTCATCATGATTTTCAGGTAGACCAATAATTTTTAAATTGTCTCTCCTGGATTGATTTTCCGGGTCAGTTTTACCAATGAAGTATTTTACATTTTCATCTATTTTTTCATTCTTTTGTCTTTGTTTGACTGATTCTTGCTCTCTCATAGAGTCATTAGCTTCCATTTGCCCAATTCTAATTTTTAACCAATTGTTTTCTTCTGTTAGATTTTGTATCTCCTTCCCCATTTGGCCAATTGTATTTTTAGGGACTTGTTTTCTTCAGTGTACTTTTTTTCCAGTTGGCAAATTGTATTTTTAAGGACTTATTTACTACAGTTAATTTTTGTCCTTCCTGTTCCAAGCTATTGACTCTCTCTTGCAGACCTCTCACTTCTTTTCCCATTTTTTCTTCTACCTCTCTTATTTGACTTTTTAAGTCCTTCTTGAGCTCTTCTAAGAAGGCTTTTTGGGCTTCAGACCAGTTCATATTCCCTTCTGAGGTTCCAGATGTGGGTTTGTTGACAGTGTTGTCCTCTTTAGAATTTCTGCCTTGATCTTCACTCTTCCCACTCTTTAAAGGAGATTGAGCTCTCCTGCTGGGGAGTAGAGGGCACTGACCCAAGCTTTTTGTGTTGGGAGCCTAGGGCCTAGTCACTGGCTTTATGTTCTGGGGCCTCTGATGCTTGCAGTTGGAGGCCGTAGGGTTCTGGCAGCTTACCTGGTGTTGGACTGGAATCAGCAACACTGGAACTCTAGGGGTAGGATTTGGTAGAGTGGCTCCTGGAGATTTCCTGCTCACTCGGGTCTTTTCTTCCTTTCGCTTTCTTCAGCTCCTTTTACGTGGATGTTGTAGGGCGTTTATCCAGCTGGGGCCCCTTGGAGCGCTGCTTTCCTTAGTTTTGCTGAGTCACTGGGAGACTTTGGTGGTTGCTGTAGAATGCCCAGGCACCTGGTGGTTTTCCAAGCTGGTTTCCACCGGTTCCCCCACCCTCAGTGAGGTACTTGGGGGTCCAGGTGTTTGGTGTTTGCCTACTCCACCACTTGGGCTTCAGGATCTCCTCCTGGTTTGCTGAGGTGGTGCTTTCCACTAGCTTGCTGGGATGCCTCCAACACTGTACTGTTCCCTTTCCCCCAGGGTAAGAGGTGCCTTTCCCATTAATCCCTCAAGCTACCTGGGCTACTGGACTGCTGCACCCCATCATTCTTCTGGTTCAGCTGTTCCAGGGTTTTTCCTGGGGTGATATTTTCTCCTCATCACTATATTTTAAAGGGGAAAAGTATCAAACTGAAACATGTCTTAAGTCAGATGACTAGGATGGTGAAGAGATTTAAAACTTCATTTGAAGAACCCTTGGGGAGAAAACTTTGGAGATATTTAGCCTGGAAAAGTGAAGACTACAGTGGGCAGACAGCTGTTGTATGGAAGAAGGATTATGTTTATTCTGGGTTGTTATTGAAAGAAAAACTAGGATTAGCTGGTAAGAGTTATGGGGAAACATATTTTAGTTGAAAGGAAAAACTTTCTAATAGAATTCAAAAATGAGAAATTCTTTGTAAATTTCCAGTAACTAGAAATGTTCAAGCAGAGTCTTGATAACCACCCATAGCAATATTCTAGAAAGAATTCTGTTTCCACCTATATTTGCCAGCAGGCAGTCAACAAGTATTGATTAAACACTTATTATCTACCAGGCACTGTGCTAAAAGCTAGATTGGGATTGACTAGAACCAGTAGAATTGACAGAACCATAAGGTCAATATGGGCAATTACTCATTAGGCAGAAATTGGGTAGGCAGACAGTCTGGTGGACAGTAGGTAGTGAGGCCTTGTAACATCCTACCAGGAGCTTTCTGGCACCTGGCAGGAGGCCAAGGTGCAAAAATGTGCAAAAATGCAGTTGTCTTTAGGGTAGCTTGTAGGTAGGTATTCAGAACCTGATTCCAAGTTGTTGAAAGGGCTGGGTAGGACTTCAGTCCCGGAAGAACTGTGACCTAGGCAGTAAACACTTGTAGGGGTGAGAGAAGAACTCTGTTACTGGAATTGGGGAGCAAGACAGGAAACCAGTTATAACTAATCTGTAGGTACAGACAGCATAAAATGCAATAAAGACCGTAATTATTAGTGGCCAAAGCTGAAAGGGCGTGGGTGTGTGTGAGAGAGAGAGAGAGAGAGAGAGAGAGGGAGGGAGGGAGGGAGAGAAATCAAAGATATATTTGCAAAGTATTGGTGGGGAAAATAGCAATGTTGTCATTCATAAGGAAGTGGCACACTAATTTTCATTCATTTAACAGTCTTTTAAACACCTGCTGTGAGATTGTCACCTGATTCTTCCCTATCTCCATGCTTTTGCACAGCTTGCATCTTGCATTTCCATGACACCAGGATTCCTGCTGTTGACAGGAATGATTGGCCACATCTAAAAAGATAAGATTTAATTAGTATGAATACAAATATAATTAATGTAACTTAACTCTGCTTTAGATAGAAAGATACGTTGCAGTGGAGAAGATAAAAAGATAAATAAGACAAGTTCCTGCTTTTAAGGACAATATATTAAATTTGAATATGATGTCTGTACATAGAGTCATTGATTTAGAGCTAAAAGGACCCTTAGAGATCTTCATGTAGGTCAAATCCCCAGTTTTCTGGTTAGCAAGCTTAGGTGAAGAAAGGTGAAGTAATTTCCTTATGGTCACAAGTAGTGGAGTCAAGATTCATTCCATTCTCTACTGACATCAGTTCTTGGAGTGATGATATCAGATAAGCTTTACACTGAGAAGCTTCTGTGTCTTCTGACTGTAAATCCTGTGCTCTTTCTATTGCTGTGTGGTTTTGCAGAGAGTTTGAAGTATAACCTATGACTTTGGTTTGCCTGACGTACCAGTGACTTTAAGGGCTCCTCAGTGGATGGTGTTGCCTTAAAACTTCAAGTTGCTGGACTCTGGTTTATATTAGTCTTGTCCTACCCACTCACATATCTCATTTACAAAAATAATTAACATTTCCTTAAAATTCATGTTGTGAGTTTTTTGGTTTGGCTTATTTTTTCACTATGTCATACTCACTCATCACTAAGGCTTCATTCAGCTCTTTCTGGCAAGAGCTGTATAATTCTTCCTCTTTGGTTCATGATGTCTTTTTCTGAGAAGATAATATTCTATATCCCTTCTTAAGAGCTAATCAGAGTGAACTGGCTCAGAATGCTCAAAACAAATTTAGACACTTAAGGAAGGCCATGTTAAATAAAAACTATGTCATATGAACAAGCTACATAGGGTTTTAGCATACCTGTCAAATCTAGAAAAGACTGGAATTGAATAGGAAGCATTTTCTTTGTTTCAAATTACCATGGAGTGCAAATTTTAAAAATGTCTTTTAAACATTTTGACTCAATTCTTATTAACATGGTTTTTTTTCTTCTCCTAGATTATTAAGTGTTTCAATACTATCCTTGTGGCCATGAGTGATTCTGTGCCTTCTGATGTAATTGGCCGAAGAATTGATGTTAATGGAGAACTTGCAACAGTGCACTATTTTGGTAGTGTTCCTCCCATAACAGGTAGATACAATGTATTATTATTTTTCTTTATATTGTAAGTATTTCAATGAAGGTTTGTCCTATCAGTAGAAATAGATTATAACCCCTTTATGATACTGCTTCCAATTTTATAGGTTTTTACTATATGGATTTGTCCTGTTTAAGAGACACTATTTGACTTATGGCATCTTTAAATCTAATTAGCCATCTTATAATGCAATTGTGCTGTATCTAAAATGTGGTTTTGTTGACAATAGCTCTATTATTTCTAGAATCTATTAAAAACAAATGTCATTTAACTAAAGGCTTAATTTTCTTTATTTTGATGTGTGATTGGAATTACTTTTAGTTTACTTTTGAAGTCTAAGGGTTTATTTTTTAAAAAGATTTTTAAAACGTTTAGTTTTAAAACTGTTACTGTCATTGTTAAGAAAACCCGATGTACAAAAATTTGAAGTTAAAAAATAGCTAAATTAGAAGATATTTATTTCAGAGACATTGTTCAATTTCAAAATAATTAATTCTGTAGCTCCTTCCATAGAGATTTCTCTCCAGTATTCTCAAAGTAAACAAAAAAAAGGTTGTTTTTCTGGCTTCTTCAAAAACATGTTACGATGTAGTGTATGGGACTATTTCCCTAACCCCTACTTACATTAGTGGACTGATTCCTCAGAAGGTGGCTTCTCTCCTCAGGTTTCTAGAGGCAACGCTGAGGTGCTATGGCTTTTAACATCATAAAACCTAAGTCCTCACCAGTGTGCTCCCTTATATCAGTCAACCACTTAAACTCCATTAACTTTTAGAAAAGGGATTATAGCAAGAAGAATTGGTATAAAATATTCCTCCAAAACCAGAGCTGCATTCTCCTTTTGCACACACAAAGTCTTTGAGGAGAGTGGGCTCATACTTAAGGTACAAAGGTAGTAAGACACAAGGGTAACTAGGTGGTACAGTGGATAGAGTGCTGCACTTGGGGTCAGGAAGATTCTTCTTTGTGAGTTCAAATCCTTCCTCAACACACTCACTACCTGTGTGACTCTGGGCAAGTCACTTAAGCCTGTTTGCTTCAGTTCCTCATTTGCAAAATGAGCTTGAGAAGGAAATGGCAGACCACTCCATTGTCTTTGAAAGAAAACCTCAAATGGAATCATGAAGTCAGACACAACTGAAAAATGACTGAACTACAAAAAAAGTAAGGCACATGTCTAGAGAACATGTGTGGTAAAAGGGTATCTCCCAACTCCTGGCATGGAATGTCCTCATAAAATTCCACTTAAGTATAACTGCTAGATTTTGAGGATCTGTGCATTTCTAGAGTCCATAGGCAGCTGTTCTCTCTTCAAGGGTCATTTCCCCTGAAGCTGCCATTGTCTGATGACTATCTTTCCACATTTGTCTACAGGCTTTTTCTCTATTGGCTACTCTCATGGTCAGAGCTACTGTCTCTGGTGGACTGTACTATTGATTCTAGTTACCAGTGGGACCTCTGATGGTACCTCTGGGCCTCCTGAACTGAAATAGTTACCTGATTTCTCCCTTCTTGGAATTCTCATTCACCTAAGATCAGGAAGAAATAAACACAAAAGAAATAGAGGCTCCATGTGCTCACAACCACCCTTCCCTGTTCCTCCCTAGTTTAAAGGAGTCCTATCTCACTCATAACCAGAAATGGAAAAAGAGACCAAGAAATGGGTGAGAATCTTTTGTATACATACTAAGTTCTGGTTCAGCCCCTTCTGAACCATTGGTTTTTCCCTTTCCACAGTTAGAAGATATTGGCCATCCTACAGTACTAGGGCCTCAGTCATGGCTCGAAACTGGCTTTCAAAATTTCACATATTGGCTTGGATCTTGGCAGTGAATATCTGTGCATGCATGCATTTTTCCCTTAATATGAGCATATTTGCGTATGACTTATTTGCAATAGGTCTCCCCATCCCAATCACTTCTCCTCTTGGATTTGTAATTAATTCCTCCCTTTTATTTTAGTTATTTTTCCTGTAAGCTGTACTGGACCCTGCAACAAGGTTGATGTATTGCTTGAAAAAATTTAAAGTAGTACTAGGCAACCTGTAATCCTCAGGGCTGAATCCAGCCTAGTTCCAAGTAGCCTATTTGAAGTGGACATAACTCACAGATTGTGGCAATATATCTCTTCCGTCTCAGTTTAGGATAATTTATTGGATCTGTTTCATAACTTGAAATGACAGTTCAGGATAAGCCATTGTGGCATGTGCTACTGTATCTAAGGTTGGGAAAGTGGATAGAATTGCAGATACCCTCTCCACCTCCTTGCCAAATGTTAATCTAAAAGCCAGCAGATCAAAGGACAGAGGAGAGTGACTACAAAATAAAAAGTCCGTCAGGTTTTGAGTGAACAAGGGGCCAGCAGTCTGTCCTACAGAGTGTGAAATGACAATTGAATGGTGGAGATGCACGTCCTACCTGCTGGACATGGAGAAGCTTCTGCTTCCACCTACGAGGATTTTTTTTTTTGTTTTGCCATGAAATAACAATACTGTGTGACTTCCTAGTCTTTTTCTCTAACTCCACTAGCACAGCAAGTTGTTCTTACAGTCTCTGTACTGAATAAAGATAATTACTTGTGTTTGGTTTTATTTAATAAAAGAAAAAAAACTGTAGTCCTTTAAATAGACTTTTGTGGCCCATGCTATTACTTTAGATATTTGAGTTAAGCATATTGTTGGTTTTGCTTAGTACAGGAATGAATGATGTGATCTTGCCTTCAAAAAAATAGCATTTTGTCCTTCATTAATATTATCTTAGTGATATGTTTTCTGTTATGAAATATATTGTAGGGTGGGAGGAAAACACTGCATATGTCACAATTATTTCTCATTTCATCTTTTTTCCCCTAGGACTCTGGCTGGGAGTAGAATGGGACAACCCTCAAAGAGGAAAACATGATGGTAGCCATGAAGGGATTGTATATTTTAAATGCAGGTAATTTTTTATTTTATATCAGTGTATTTATCTAAGTGTAGCATAGTAGGGGAAAAGGGAAAGAAGAAAAAGAAACATTTTGGTATAGGTGCAGTAGAAAATGTTATTTTGTATGTAGTGAGGAACACTATTTTTTCTTTGTGGCTATTACTACTGTTGGAATAACCTGTTGCTATTTGTTTTTTGAAATAAGAGATAAAAAATGAAATGAAAACCAACTGACACACAATAATCATGTGAACCTTTTTATGTTTAGACTAGTATCATTCCTAAGAACACCTGCTTTGGTTTTTTCTCTAGATGGGTGCTAAATAAGGTAGCTCAGTCACTTGGGCTTTACCAAATTAAGTTGCCTTTTAAAAAATTATATCATCAATCTACTTGCTCAGATTTGGTTTGGATTATCTCATTATCCTGAAATACTCATGTTGCTTTTTTGGTAGTGGTGTTGAAATGTGACTCATTCTCAATAAGGTGATAGGGCAGGCTGGGGAAAAGAAATAATTTGTTGATATTGAAGAATTGCTTTTTTAATGTTTTATTTTACATCACTGTTATGTCCCAATACTACCTCACTGTAGAAGCCTCTCTTAACAAAGAAATACGCTTAAGCAAAAGAAATTGACACACTGCTCATGCAGCATATGCCTCATTCTCTATTTAGAATTCACCAGTGTCAGTCACAAGGAGGGAGGTATGCCCTATTATCAACCCTCTGAACTAAAGATTCATTGTATTGTTCTTCAACCTAAGGTCTTTCAGCATAGCTTTCCTTTAAGTTATTGTATTCATTGTGTATATTGTTCACTTGTTTCTGCTTATTTGGTTCATCATCCGTTTGTACAAGTCTTCATAAGTCTCTCTTAATTCTTCATATTCTTTGTTTTTTGGTGTAATAATATTCAGTTTCACTCATGAACCACAATTTATTCAGCCATTCCCCAGTCATTGGGCATTTACCTAATTTTCAGTTTCCTGCCAGTACATTTGTTATATATGAAAACTTTTCCTCTACTTTTGACATCCTTGGAGTTATTTAGTAGTTTCTCTTATAACACTCTCGATAACAGATACACCTTTCTGGGTTTTGTTTTGTTTTTTGTGATTTTGTCATCAATCAGCAAGCATTTATTAAGAACCTACCATGTTCCAGGTATTGTGTTAGGTGCAAAGACAAGTGATCTAGTCCTTGGAGACTTACATTCTACTAGGGGAAACAATATATACATAATAGTTATATACAAGAGCTTACATTCTACTAGGGGAAACAATAGTTATGTACAAGATATATACAAAAGGAGTACAAGCTAATCGATGAAGAGGCCTTATTTGCTGGAGAGATCTGGAAAGGCTTCATGTAGAAAGTGGTGCCTGAGTTGAGTCTTGAAGGAAACTAGGACTTCTTAGAGAAAAGAGTAAAAAGGGAGTATGTCCTGGGCATGGAGGACAACTGTACAAAGGCATGGAGATGGGAGGTGGAATGTTGAGTGTGAGAAATAGTAAAAATACCAGTTTGATTACACTATGTAGTGTATGAAGGAAGGTAATATATAATAACCAGTCAGCTAATAAATAATAACATTTATTAAGCACCTGCTATGTGACAGGCACTGTGCCAAACACTGGAGGGTGAAAAGGAAAGCTAAAAGACAGTCTCTGCTCTCAAAGAGCCCATAGTGTATTGGGAAAGACAATGTAAACAACTATGTACAAATAAGATATATACACAATAAAGTTGCAAATAACAAAGCGAAGGCACTAGCATTAAGGGGGGATTCGGAAGGACTTCTAACAGAATGTGAATTTTTATTTTTTTTTTTAAATTCAGTTTTTAAAAATTTCAGCTCTGAATTCTCTCCACATTTCCTGCTGCCACACCTTATTCCTCACCCCATTGGGAGAGTAAGAAAAACAAAACCTATATTGTTATAGTCAAGCAAAACACAATCCTATATTAGTCGTGGACCCAGAACCTCACATATGCTTTAATTTGTACTCGGAGTATGCCAACATTCTACCTGGAGGTGAGTGGGATGTTTCATCATAAGTCCTCTGGCATTGTGGCTCATCGTTGTGTTGGTCATAGTTCTTAAGTCTTTCTTTGTGTAAATTGTTCTCCTGGGTCTACTCAATTCACTTTCTATCACTTCATACAAGTTTTTCCAGGTTTCTCCAAAACCATCTTCATCATTTCTTACAGCACAGTGGTATTCCATCCCATTCATATATCAGGTGTGTATCTGATTTGCCCAACTCTCATCTGTGGCTCCAAAAAGCTGTAGCATGTACAGTGGCCACACCCTGGTAAACTGTCTTGGCAGATGGGCTAAACTAGGTTGAGGGTAACTGACAGGTCTCAAACCCGTCAGTGAGTTAGGGGGATGTCTACCCCAAGCATGTGAAGACTTTCCTGGCGGAATTGGCAGATGAGAACAATTTCCCCTAACAGCCATGAAGATAACTGAAGCAGGTGCTATGAAGCATTTAGAGCTTGGTCAGACATTGAAGATGCCAAGGTCATAAACTGCATCCTGGGTCATCGTTAGTTGTCTTCACTTTTGTCCTGACACTGGATAACTCTGGAAGAAAGAATGTACGTTGTACAACTCTGCCTGACTTAAATCCAGTTTACATGCAAGTCATCACCTGTGATGTCATTGCTCCTCTTTGAAAATGGACAAACAACATATCAACTTAATCATCCATTCCCCAGTTAATGGACACCCCCTCATTTTCCAGTTCTATGCCACCACAAAAGTTGCTGCTATGAATATTTTTGTACATTTGAGTCCTTTTCTTCTTTCTTTGATCTCATCACTGTGTCAGAGAGTATGCATAGCTTAATAATTTTTGTCTTCCAGAATGACTGGACCAGGTGCAGTTCTACTAACATTCCACCAGTGTTTTTCCACAGCCTCATGGGCATTTGTCATTTTTGGTCATCTTTGCCAATCTGTTGGGTGTGAGGTGGTACCTCAGAGTTCTTTTAATTTTTATTTCTCCAATTATTAGTAATTTAGAACATTTTTCATTTGACTTTTGATAGCTTAGATTTATTTCTCTGAAAAACTGTCTGTTCAGATCTTGTTGTAGTTTATAAATTGGGGGTTAGTTCTTATACTTATAAAATTGAATCAGTTTCTTTCTCTCTCTCTCTCTCTCTCTCTCTCTCTCTCTCTCTCTCACCTTTCACCCTGTCCCTCCTCTCAAGTGTTTTACTTCTGATCGCTGCCTCCCCCAATCCACCCTCCCTTCTACCAGTCCCATCCTCTTCTTTTATCCCCATCCCTAATATATTTTATATATATGTGTATATATATATATATATCTAATATATTTTACTGATTAGCATTTCTATTTCATACCCAATACCAAATTGTATGAATAATGAAGATTTTCTTTAGGATGAGGCATGTTTGTAGCCAGTAGAGATGGAGCCAGTAGATGGGAGGAGATTGAAAATGCATGACAGAGTGAGGATAATAAAAGGGGCAGTCTGCTGGAGGAGACCTACTTGAGCAAGTGGAGGAATTAGAGCAGCAGGTAGGTTGCACAGCAGGAAGTTGTGGACTTCCCGCATAGGGAGAAGTCAGTTTGGGGCAGATAGAAATTGTCAGGTCTGGCCACTTGCTACCTTCTCTCAGAGGACATTCTTCCATCCATGATAACTATATATATATATATATATATATAAATTTTCCTATGTATCTTCTGCCCTTTGTGGTGAAACTCCTTGAAAAAGTAATCTGCCATAGATATCTCTTTCTCTGTACTCATTCTATTGTTAGCCCTTTACAATCCATCTTCTGACCTCATCCTTCCAGTGAAACTGCTGTCCAAAGTTAACCAGTGATCTCAGAATTGCCAAATCTAGTGACCTCTTCTCGAGTCATAGAATCCTAGCATAGGGGGAAGTTGTTCAGAGGCAGATCAAAGTTGCCCATCCTGGCCCCTTGCTGCCTTCTCTCAGACTACATGCACAATAGGAGATGGAAGGCACACAGGCGAAAGAAGATCTGGCTCTTCTCCCCTGAGACTAGAGATGAGCTGGCTCCACAAGATGTTAGGTTAGACTTGAGAAAAAATATGGCTACCTATTAATGTGAGATGGGTGAAGGAGGAGATACTGGCAAAAGACATATGAGTGATATGAGATGAGGAAGAATGGAGAAGAGGGAACTCATAGTGAGTGGCCTCAATTTTTTTTCTGTAAAATATTAGTCAAGGTTCTCAATGGAGAGTGTGGGTAGAGGGAGTTACGGACATTTTAAGGAGATATGAAAAGCTTTGGAAAAGCCATTGTAGAGAGTGAGATAGTGAAGTGATAAGGGAGGTATAATAGGATTTCCTAACAGCATTGAGGGCCCAATTGAGTTTGTGTAACATAAATTTGTAGTGAACCCAGTCAGAATGGTTACATGATTTTTTCCACCTTCCTTCAGGAGCATGTGTGTAGGAGTGAAGGTGGCAGTTGGTCGAGAGCAATCCAAGACTGAATGTTGGTGGGACACAATTGGCCATATGAAAAGGGGCTAAGGACTCAAGAGAAGAGGACAATGTAAAGTTGAATTGGTTCACCAAGGGGGAAAGAAGGGGAAAAGGGGAGAGAGTAGTGAGTATAGAGGTGATGACCTGGGAGAGAGCTGAGGGGTTGAGGAATTAAAGGTCATGATATGTACAGAAAGCAAGATTAGATAGGGGAAGGCAGAGGAAGAGGTAGAAAGCCAATAAATAATGGTCAGATAAAGGGCCCTTAAAATTATTGAACATGGAAGTTGTGCATTTGTGAGTGATGGCAAGATCAAGAATATGACCGTCTTCATGTGTGACTGAGATGGGTGGAGGAATAAGTAATAGAAAGTGAGTAGATTGAGGAACTGAGTCATTAGAGTGTTGAGGGATAATCAATATGTATAGAAGTCCTCAAGTATGAGGGGAGGAATTGGGGAGGAGGGGAAAATTGTGAGTCAGGTACAAAACTCATTGAGGAAGGAAGGGGAATGACCTGGAGGTCTGTAGGCAACAACTACTGGGTGATAGTTGTGAATTGCTACAGTGTAATAGATTCTTCTCCAGCTCCGTAGTTTAATTCTGTGTGTATATGTTTTAAGTGATTTTGTTTAATTTCATGTAATCAAAATTAGCCATTTTACCTCCTGTGATCCTCTGTTTTTTGTTTGGTCATAAACTTTTCCCATATCCATATATCAGACAGGTAAAATTTTCCATGCTCCCCTGATTTACTTATAGCACCCTTCATATCTAAATTATTTACTCATACTGACTTTATCTTAGAATATGGTGTGAGATGTTGATCTATGCCTAGTTTCTGTGAAACTACTTTCTAGTTTTCAAAAAAAACTACAATTTTCTTAGAAGTTTTTTATCAAATAGTGAGTTCTTGGCCCAAAAACTTGAATCTTTGAGTTTATCAGATACTGGATCAGTATGGGCCTTTACTTCCATATATTTCATACCTAATCTATTCTACTTATCCACCACAGTCTGTTTCTTACTGAGTATGAAATTGGTTTGATGATTACTACTTTGTAATATAGTTTGAAATCTGTTACTGCCAGGTTGCCCTCCTTCGCTTTTTTTCCCATGGAATCCCTTGATATTCTTGACCTTTTGTTCTTCCAGATAAATTTTATTATTATTTTTTCTAGGTCTATAAAATAATTCTTTGGTAGTTTGATTGGTGTAGCCCTGAATAAGTAAATTAATTTAGGTAGAATTACCATTTTAATTTTATTGACTCATCTTGCCTATGAGCAATTAATATTGCATCAATATTCATTAGGAAAATTGCTCTATAGTTTTCTTTCTGTGTTTTTGCTCTCCTTGGTTTAGGTATCAAAATCATATTTGTATAATAGAAGGAATTTGGTAGGACTCCTTTACCTGTGTGTTTTTTTCCCTCAAATAGTTTATATCGTATTGGAATTGATTATTCTTTAAATATTTGGTAGAATTCACTTATAAATTTATTTGGTCCTGGAGATTTTTTTCTTAGCTCCTTTATGGTTTATTCAATTACTTTTTCAAAGATATGGTTAAGTATTTTATTTCCTCTTCTGTTAATCTGGGCAACTTATATTTTTGTAAATATTCATCCATTTCATTTAGATTGTCAGTTTTTCCAGCATGAAATTGGGTGAAAATAACTCCTAATAATTGTTTTAGTTTCATCTTCATTGGTGGTTCATTCATCCTTTTCATTTTTGACACTGATTGTTTTCTTCCTTTCTTTATAAAATCAAATTCATCAAGGGCATATCTATTTTTTAAAAATAAAATCAACTCCTAGTTTTATTTATTAGTTCAATTATTTTGCTTTCAATTTTATTAATCTTTCCTATGATTTTCAGCATATCATTTTTGGTGTTTAATTGAGGGTTTTTGATCTGTTCTTTTTTTTTAGTTGCATGCCCAATTTATTATTCTCCCCTTTCACTTTTTTATTGATGTGTTTAGAGATATAAATTTCCCCCTAAGTACTGTTTTGACTACATTCCACAAATTTTTATTTTCTTTAATGAAATTTTTAATTGTTTCTATGATTTATTTTCTGACCCACTATTTTTAGGATTAGGTTATTTGATTTCCAATACATTTTTAATCTAATCCTCCAAGGCCAATTATTTAATGTAATTTTCATTGCATTATGATCTGAAAATGGTACATTTAATATTTCTGTTTTTCTGCAGTAGTGTGTGAGGTTTTTATGCCCTAATACATAGTTTTTGTGAAGGTGTCATGTACAGCTGAGCAAAAGGTATACTCCTTTCTCTTCCCATTCTATATTCTCCAGAGGGCTATCATATCTAACTTTTCTAAAATTCTATTTATCTACTTAATTTCATTCTTGTTTATTTTGTGGTTTGGTTTATCTAGTTCTGAGAAGAGTAAATTGACCCTCACTGATAAAGTTTTACTGTCTATTTCTTCCTATAATTCATTTAACATTTTCTTTAGCAATTTGTATGCCATGTCATTTGGTGCATATATGTTTAGTATTGCTGTTACTTTATTGTCTATGGTACCTTTTAGCAAAATATAGTTTCCCTGCTTATCTATTTTAATTAGGTCTATTTTTGCTTTTGCTTTGTCTGAGATTATGATTACTATTCCTGCCTTTTTTACTTCAGTTAAAGCATAATAGATTCTGCTCCAGGCCCTTATTTTAACTCTGTGTATCTTTCTGTTGAAAGTGTGTTTCTTATAAACAACATATTGCTGGATTCTGGTTTCTAATTCATTCTGCTATCCACTTCTGTTTTCTGGGTAAGTTCATCTAATTCACATTCGCAATTATGATAGCTAACTATATTTCTCTTCATCCTGTTTTCTTATGTTTATCCTTTTCTCTTCCTCCCTTTTTACCATGTTCCTCCTTAAAAATCTGTTTTGCTTCCCACCATTCGCTCCCTTTATCTGCTCACCCTCTTTTTACCCCTCTCCCCTTTCTCTTAGCCCCTTCCCCTCCTACTTCCCTATTGGCTAAGATGAATTTCTGTATCCAACTGACAGTGTGTGTGTATGTGTGTGTGTGTGTGTGTGTGTGTGTGTATGTATGTGTATCCCTCCATTGTAAAAACTTCCTTGTGTGACTCTTTTATGAGAGATGGTTTTCCCCATTCTTTCTCTCCCTTCCCCTTTCTTCTAGTACATCCCTTTTTCTCAGTCTTCCATTTTTCTCCTCTATTTCCAGGTCACTTGGTTTTGCTGTGTAATACCTTGTATTTTCTTCATTAATAAAATTCTTTTTAGTATTTCATATCACTTAATAAATCATTAGCATCTATTTGACTTGTCCTAATTTTCAGGAAGTCAGGTTTTTTTTTAGTGTAGTAAATACTCACATTTATTCATGGAAAGAATATTGACGTTTAAGTTAATCTGACATTTATATAATTCATTTAGTTTTTTTTTTACTGTAGAAATGTAAGTTTTTATTATTATTGTAGAACATCTGGCTGGTCTCTCTGTAGGTATGTCTGTATTTTCTTTTTTTTCCCCCACTTAATAGTATTTTATTTTTTCCAATTACATGTAGAGATAGTTTTCAACATTCACTTTATAAGATTTTCAGTTCTAAATTTTTTTCTCCCCCCTCTCTCCCTGCCTCCCCTCTCCCCTCCTCCCCCATCCCTAAGATGGCAAGCAATCTGATATAGGCTATAGGAAGTCATTTTCTTGAGTAACATTTACCTTTTGTGCCAAGCTTTCCATTTCTCTTTCCAATTCTTTATTCCATTGCTCTCATTTCTTTTCCTTTTTTTCCTCCTACCACCCTCATTTAGTTTTTAAAAATAATTTTTAGCTTTTTTTCCCCTTTAAATTCTGTATCTCAGGAATACACTGGTTAGTCTTCTGCCCAAGCTGCCTCTTTCTTTACATCTTTGCTTTTGTAAATATTCTGTAGTCATTCTCCTTCATTTGTGTCTTTATCTTCACTGTTGCTATAATAGCTCTTTAGGGTAGAGTTCTTTTTTGTTTGCTTATTCTTTAAAGTCTACTTGATAATGGACTTTTATGTCAGTGGTGGTCTCTGCATACTTCTAGGGAGAATGTCTGGGATGAGCTTCTGTCCTTTTGATTTCTTTTAGGGCTGTATCCCAAAGAGATCATAAAAATGGGAAAAGGACTCCCATATACAAAAAATATTTATAGCAGCTCTTTACATGGTGACAAAGAATTGGAAATTGAGGGGATGCCCATCAATTGGGGAATGGCTGAACAAGTTGTGGTGTATGAGTGTAATGGAATACTATTGTGCTATAAGAAATGATGAGTAAACGGACTTCAGAAAAACCTGGAAAGACTTATATGGATTGATGCTGAGTGAAGTGAGCAGAACCAGGAGAACGTTGTGCACAGTACCAGCCATGTTGTGCAATGACTAACTTTGATAGAATTAGCTCTTCTCAGAATTGCAAGGATCTAAGACATCTCCAAAATCTCATGATAGAAGATGCTATCCACATCCAGAGAAAGAACTATGGAGTTTGAATGCAGATCGAAGCATACTATTTGCTCTTTTTTTTTCTTCTTTTTTTTTTTCTTTCTTCTTTCTTGTGGTTCCTCCTGTTAGTTCTAATTCTTCTTTACACATGACTAGTGTGAAAATATGTTTAATAGAAATGTATATGTAGAGCTTATATCATATTGTATGCCATCTTGGGGAGGGGGGTGAAGAGGGAAGGGGAGAAAATTTAAAAATCAGAAGGTTATGAAGGGGCAGCTAGGTGGTACAGTGGATAGAGCGCTGGCCCTGGAATTAGGACCTGAGTTCAAATCCAGCCTCAGACACATAACACTCACTAGCTGTGTGACTCTGGGCAAGTCACTTAACCCCAATTGCCTTATAAAAAAAAGTTTATGGAAGTGAATGTTGTAAACTAAAAATAAATTAATTAATAAAAAATTTTTAAGAAAAAGAAAGAGTCCTCATTCTCATGGAACTTAAATTCTTTTTTTTTATTTTGTTTTTGTTTTTGTTGCTAGGCAATGGGGTTAAGTGACTTGCCCAAGGTCACACAGCTAGTAAGTGTTATGTGTCTGAGACCGGATTTGAACTCAAGTCCTCCTCACTCCAGGGCCCGTGCTCTATCCACTGCCACCTAGCGGCCCCAGGAACTTAAATCCTAATGGGGGAGGATAAGACATAAAAGAAAGGTGAAAAGGAGAAATGAAGTCCAGAAAGTTGGAATCAGGGCCTGGGGGCACTAAAGGCCTGCCTGGGCCCCTCCACACAATACAGCTTTCAAAAGGAACTTACCAATGGAAGAAGGGATCAGATCTTGCAGAAGGATATTCCATTGTGAGCAGGCTGCAGAGCTGGTAGGATGTACCGGGACAAAGAGGCCCTCCCAGGTGCTAAGAAAAATTCCAGGATGAGAAAGCAGTAGAGGAATGATTTTGAAATTCAGAAATTTAGGGCCAGGATGGTCTTACCACTAGGAGAGTGCTAATGCATCTTAAGGGCCACTGGACCTTTTCATCTCTTCTCTTACTTAACTCCTAAATATATTGCTTCCCCTATTAGAACATGAGCTTGTTAAGAGCAGGGGCTATCTCGCTTTTCTTTTTTGTGTCCCCAGTACGTAATACAATGCTTGGCACATAACAATTGCATAGTAAATGTTCCCTTCCTTCTTTCCTTCCTTCCTTCCTTCTCTCCTTCCCTCTTTCCCATTCACTTATTTTTTTTTTTATATTGCTGTGGTGTAATTTTCTTCCTACCCGTGTTACTTCTTCTTAGTCTCACTCATCATGCCTATTACAAGGCAGAATAACTAGATGTACCATGAAGTGATGTTTCCTCTTACCTTGGGGTCCAGTTCCTTAATTCACCTTCTAAGGACAACCTGTGAACCTTCCTCCGTTAGCTGTAACTTTGTTGTGTTCTCTGGTTTCATTTGTAGTGAAAATGTCAGTATGGAACATTCTGTTTCTTCAGTATTAAAGCAATCATATTATGTACCTGCTGTACCTGCTGTCTTATAGGCCCTGTGCTACATCATAGGGTCAAAAAGAATGAAAAAAATCCTTATTGTCAAGGAGCTTACATTTTGCCAGAACAATTATATTTTTATGTTTGTATGATATATATTACATATGAAGAGAGTAAGTGCAGAATAATTGGGGAATGAGGAAAAACCTTGTCTAGTAGGTGGCACTTGAGCTGCATCTTAAAGGAAGAAAGCGATTCTCAGAGGTTGAGGTGAGGAGAGGGTACAGGTGTGCATGGGACAACCAGTTCAAAAGCACTGAGTGGAGAGATGGATGCCATTTGTGAGAAACAGAAAGAAAATCAATTTGGCAAAATCACAGAGTTTAGAAGAAGGAATAATGTCCAGTGAGGCAAGAAAGATAATTTGGAGCCTGATTGTGATGGGCTTTAAAAGCTTAACAGAGTTAGTTGATATTTAATTGTAGAAGCAGCAAAGGAGCCATTGGAGTTTAATCGAGTGTGTGTGTGTGTGTGTGTGTGTGTGTGTGTGTGTGTGTGTGTGTGGAGTGACATGGTCAGATCTGCACTTAAGGAAAATCACTTTGGCAGTATTGTATAGGATGAACGAGAATGGAGAAAACCTTGTGGTAGAGAGATCAATTAGGAGGCCACTGCAGTAATCTAGGGGAGAGGAGATGAGGGCCTGAACTCAGGTGGTGGCTGTGTGAGTACAGAGAAGATGTTGGATGAGAGATATTGTGGAGGCAGAATTGATGAGACTTGACAATTGATTAGATGTGTGAAAAAGATAACGTATAAGTCACAAGCCTGAAAGACTGAAAGAATGTTGTTAGCCTTCAACATAAATAGGTGAGGTGTACGTTTCAGGGAAAAAATAATGCGACCTATTTAAGACATACTGAGTTTGAAATGTCTTCAGGGCATCCAGTTTCGGTTGTCTGATAGATAATTGTTGTGGGATTGAAATTCAGGGGAGACCAAGACTGGATATTTAGAACTGTGAGTTATGTGCATAGAGATGATAATTAGCTCTTTGGGAGCTGATGAGGTTACCAGGAGAGCAAAGGTGGAGAGTATTACAATAGTATTATGTCAGCTTGTTGGTCCATGGACAAAAATTGTATGTTAAGAATAAGAGCAGTTGTTAATGTTTCTGGATAAGTGATGTACTCTGCTCCCCTTTTTTTGCCACTCTGATACTGTTATTGCAGAAACAGAAGGAGAAACAGATAAAAACATTTTATCTGTTTTCATGGATTACTTTGAATTAAAAAGAAATCATTGTCTGAGGTCCAACCTTTTGGGAATGAGTTTCATTGTACTTAACTAGGTTAATCCTCTACAAGCAAACACAAAGCCTGTCACCAGACTTCTATGCAAAGCCTTGGAATTAGAACTTGCCCAGAGTCTTTCACTGGCATAGTTTAAAAAAAATTTTTTAAATAAACAACAAATAAAAATGAACATTTCCATACACAGATAGAACAGAAAAAGTAAGTCATATGTTGTACTTTTCCATTTATGTATATAATAAATACGACTTTCAAAGCTACCCTGCTTGTTTCCTTCTGTCTTTTCTTCTGTTCTCCTCTGTATTTTAAAATGATTCAATGTCTCCTTTTTTTGTCCTTCTTTATCACTATCTCTCTTTCTCCCTCACATCTTCCTTTCCAATAATGAGGAAAAAAGAAAAGCAGAACTCTTGTAACCAGTAGGCAGAGCCAAACAAAACAAATTCCTGCAGTATCTGTATCTGAAAACACGTCTTGTTCTGCACTCTTAGTCTGTCACTACTCTGTCAGGGGGCGTGTAGCATGTTTCAACATTGATCCTCTGGAATCATTTACTAGTCTGATTTTCCAGAACCAGTGGTTATCCGTAAGTTACAGTGAGGCCTTGGATTAGGATTTTTGAAGAAATTATGTCTGAAACAAAAAGGATAGGACAGGGTCCCTCCTTGTAATCTATTATGGGAGGAAGGTTTTGTTATAAATATCTTATATATGACATATGTGATATATATGTGGCAGAACATGAAAGTATGAGAAATATAAAGTTGTCTCCATTAACTCCTACTTAGCTTTCTAATAATGAAAGTAGCAAGTATATTTGCATTTGAATTTCAAAAGTATTTATTCAACCAGTAGTCAAGCATTCACTAAGCTATGTACAAAAAGCTGTACATGTAGGGAGAGAGAGAGAGAGAGAGGGGATAAATTTGTCCTTCACTAGTATGGTTTTCAAGAACCAGTGTTCTTAGCTGGGGTTGCTGTGGAGCCAACCTAGACTTCAGTTTGTGGAATCCCAGTCAGGTTCAGATGAGTTTGGGATCATGCAGTCTGTAAAAAAGTGTTTATGAGGGGCAGCTAGGTGGCGCAGTGGATAGAGCTCTGGCCTTGGAGTCAGGGGGACCTGAGTTCAAATGTGGCCTCAGACACTTAACGCTTACTAGCTGTGTGACCCTGGGCAAGTCACTTAACCCCGATTGCCTCACCAAAAAGCAAAAAAAAAAAAAAAAGCATTTATGAAATGCTTATTGTGAGCTAGGTACATTGCTATGCACTGGGGATACAAAGGTAGGTAAAAACATTCTTTATATCCTCAAGAAACTCACACTGTAATAGGGGAGACAGCTTGTAAATAACTAGGCTTGTATGTAATACATTATTATATATTATGTTACATATATTAAAATAACTGGGTGTGTAACATGTGTATGTTATATAAATGTAAATAGCTAGGCATGTCACCAACTGGGCATACAATATATGTGTATTATATGTAGCTATATGTTTGCTTTGTGTGTATATGTATGTGGGTATGTATGTGTGTGTGTATATATAGAGAGAGAGAGTGTGTGTGCACATGTGTGTGTGTGTGCATGTGTTAGTGTTAGATAATCTTAGTTATGTTAGGAATGTTAGGTAATCTTAGAAGCCAGAAGCTAAGGTATTCCCGCAGAAGGTAGGATTTGAACTGTGTCTTGAAAAAAGCCAAGGCTATCAAGAGATAGAAATGAGGATGGAAAGCATTCCAGACCTGGAGAACAACCAGTACAAAGGAAAGAAATGGAATGACCTGTTTAAGTAGGCCAGCGTAGCTGTATAGTGAAGGGAATAAAGCATTAAGATGACTAGAAAAAGGACCAGGTTATAAAGAGCTTTAAATGCAAAGAAAAGCACTTTTTATTGATCCCAAAAGTGATCCATTGGAATTTTATTGGAATCACTGGAGCTTATTGAATTGGGGTCCGGAGAAAGCTGACATGATCATACCTGTATTATTGGTATAACTCTTTGTCAGCTGTGTGGAAGATGAATTGAAGTGAGCAGGAGACTTAAGACTGGGAGACCAATTAGAAAGCTGTTGCAGTAGTATAGAAGAGAAATGATGAGATTCTCAGGGCTAGGTACCACATAGGCTAGTGACTACTGGTTAAATAGCTTCATTGATCCATTGTGGAAATGAGTCCTGATAGTTTTTCTGGAAGCCATGGCCATAACAAATTGATCCTTTTAGACAGTGAGCTTTGGCCATTTATTGAGCTATGATAATCACATATCTTTATTAGGAGAATGCCAATTATTTGAGTGTAAACCCCTGGCGATCAATCCCAGATAATTAAGAAAAAGAGAGAGGGTTGCCTAAATGAGTTTCCTTCATTTGTGAGATTGCTTTTACTGTTAAGAACAAAATATTAACAGAATATATGTGATGAGCATTGAGAAAATTGTAAACTTGTTTAGTTAATGTACCTATTACATATTAAGGTATTTTAGATGAGAGAGATTTTACTTCTAATTCAGGTGGTCATAGAAGTTTTCTGTAGATCACATTTGATCTAGACCTTGAATAATGTGTAAAAAATGAATAGGAGGGGACAGGTAGGTGATGCAGTGGATAGAGCACTGGCTCTGGAATCAGGAGGACCTGAGTTCAAATGCAGTCTCAGACACATAACACTTACTAGCAGTATGACTCTGGGCAAGTTGCTTAACCCCAATTGTCTCACCAAAAAAAAAAAAAAATTGAATGGGAGCAGGTGAGTGGAGTTGGATTATGGCATTTCAGGCAGCAGAACAGGGTAAGTAGTACAGGGATCAAAAAACATTGAGTGTGTTTGGGGGAACAGTGAGCTCAGAGATATTTTAATTGTTCTGTCATATTAATGCAACTTACTAAAGTGAATTAAAAATTTTTCATTTAGTAGACTATATAAATGTAGCATAGAATATTTAAAGCTAATAAAGGCATTTTATACCACCTATATTTATTTTACTTGACTGAATTAGATTTCCTCCTAATAAATTACACATACGTACTTCATGGAATTCATTCATTTGAGGTTTTTTTGATATTTAAAATCCCACTTGGGAAGTTAAAATAGCAAAATTTTTGTCATTACAGGAAAGATATGTTTAACCATCTTAGTATTTAATTTGCTTTAACATAATTTGTGATGTATTCATGAATCCAAAGCAGCTTGCAGTTACAATTTCATTAATCTTCATTTAAGTTACTTCCTGAAATAAGAAAGCAGAGTAGTACTCAATTCATTTTGTCTAAGTCCAGGCACAGACAACTAAATCTTCAGTCTCATAAGGGGAAGCACAGCCTCGTAGCTAGAGACCATCTTTGAGTCAGGAAGACCCAGGTCCAATGATTATATCTGATGCATACTTGCTGCGTGACCATAAACCCTTAATGACAACTAAGGCAACTCCCTAAGACAGTAAGTTTCCGAAGAGTTATCCAGCTGCACAAGTGAACTAGTTTTATGTTTGGATTGGAATCTTTTTCAAGTGACAAGGCGAGTTGATCAGTTTTTCATGTCCCTATCCATTAACCCTTACCATTTACCAGCTAATACTGTCTAAATGAGTGATGTTATGAGAAGTCTGATACCACAAGATAAGAAAAGGAAGCCCACAAACAAAACTTATATAGCCTAATGACATTTGTTGAAGGAAATTTTCTATATAGCTGGGAGAAGCTTTAGGAAGACTTGATGCATAGATGCTGTAGCTCTTCTAGTTTTTGTATTGGGTTTGGACTCTACTAGCTATCTGTGTAGTACGAGGTCTTGAATTTTCAGGTTAGTTCATGGGGATGGAAGTACCTTGTCTACCTTATGGGAATTGTAGCATCAAAGCTAGCTTCACATTCCCCATCCCACCCTAAACGTATGGGAAACATCCTGTCATGTGTGTTAGTGCTATTTCACAATTTTTTTTCATTTCCCAGGTGTTTGGGGGCAGTGGTTGGTAAGGATACAATGAGTTAACTGTTACCTCATTTCCCATATATTTATGATTTGTAATCTTTCAGCCTAATTGGTTAAGGCGGCAAAGGAGGAAGAAAAGGAAATGGGAAGAGTGTGACTTACCCTGTAGTTGATGGAAAATTTATTTGACCTTTTTTCATAGACAAAAGGGATTGCCCTCAAAGCCTGGGCTGAACTCCTGAAAAACTTACCCAGAGCCCATAGACTCTGCCACATGAATGACCATTATCTCATTGGGATACATTATCTCATTTGAATACTTGGCAATACAGAACAAAGGTGCCATTAAGTTTGTTCATTTTGTTATAGATAGTTCTTAACTCTCCTAAGTCAATTTCTAGACTGTATAGATATCAGAAACAGCTTAACTTTGATTTGGGGTTTTTGTTGTAAACATGCCCATGAAATGAATTGGCAGTCAAGTACAGGGGGCTAGAGTAGTCTCTGGAACAATCAGAGGAGGGATTTTCTTGTTTATATGTGATTTGGAGCAGTGTCACATATGGTTGTTCAGAGTTTGCAATTCTTCTGGAAATAAAGTTTACTTGTTTCTCTTGGCCATCTCTTAAATGTCCTTTCTGCCATAAGTCATGATAATTTCAGTAATAGTGCCTACTATGTGCCAGGCACTGTGCTGATAAGCACTTTACAGTTATTACCTCATTTGATCCTCACAACAACTCCAGGAGGTAGGTGCTGTTATCATCCCCATTTTACAGATAAGGAAACTGAGGCAAACAACAATTAAGTGACTTACTCGGGGTCACACAGCTAGTAAGTGTCTGAGGCAGAGTTTGTAGTTGACTTTGTTTTTTTCTGAAATCTTTTCTCTCTTCATATAACTTGAACTTTAGTACCTTAATTACTTTAGTTTCTAATTAACATATTTAATGTTGCTTATCTGTTGTCATAAGTTTATCTGAAACACTGTATTTGTGAAACAGTCACAAATGTGAAATTTGTGAAACAGCTGTGTGCCAGACACAGCTGTCTAGGGCTTCTGCTTGTTCTCCTGCTTCTGCTACTGTCATTTGGATGGATGAGATGTATGGTTTAGGTAATTAACTTCACTTCTCATTAGTTTGGTCCTAAGCAGAAGAAATTTTCAGTTGTTCTTTTAAACCAAATCATATGAATTGGACAAAAAATTATAGATCAGTACTGCTCAATCACATTACCCACTTTTTAAAAAAATTTTGTTAAAAGAAGTGATAAGATTGAATTATAGTTTATTGTTCTTAGTGTAAAAAAAAATCCTGTGATGTGATTCCTTCTGTACTGATGATTGAAATGTCTTTATTGACATTAGGACTATTTTTCTTCTTAAAAAATTAAATTTCAGTGTTTTTTCTTTGACCTGGAAGCCCTGGATTGGGGTATGATGTTCCCTGGAAGTATTCCTTTTTGGAGTTTCAGGAGGTGACCATTATATTCCTTTTATTTCCACTCTGCCTTCTGGTTCTAGGAAATCTGGGCAGTTTTCTTTTAAGATTTCTTGAAACCGGTTGGGTCTGGACTCTTGTTTTGGTCATAATTTAGGTAGTCCAATGATTCTTAAATTTTTTTCTCCTTAATTTGTTTCTGGGTCAGTTATTTTGTCTGTAAGATACCCTGTATTGTATTTTATTTTTATGACTTCCTTACTTTGTTTTTAATATTTCTTGTTGTCTCATAGTTATTTTTTCATAATTTTCAGAGAATTTGTGGTTTAAACAAGGTCTCTTTCTTCAGTACCTCTTAATTATTTTCCAGTGTTTTCCTCTAGCACTCTCATTTCATTGACCAAAAACCAACTTTTTTTTAAATTCTTGCTTCTTCTCTTCCAGGAATTCTAATTAAATTTTTGCCCAGACTGTGTTCATCTTTGAGGCTTTGCTTGTAGATGTTTTGGAGTCATTCTCTTCTTCTGGGTTTGTGTCTAAAATATGTAGCTGTGAAAGATTATTAAAAAGTACTTTAAGATTCTTAGATGAAACGTATTAGATCAGTGGAAGATACTCTTTTGGTATATTGTAAAAACTAAAAATTAAATAGAAATGGATAGTAATAAATAATAGTAGAAATAAATAGTAAATAGAAATAAAAAGGATTTGGGAACTGACTGGCATTCTTAAAATTTGTGGTTCAGAAGGAACCACAGGGAATTCCTTTATGAGCCTTGGGAATGCTTTTGGACTATCAAGATAGTTGAGCCAGAAGATAGAACTGAGTCCTACCCTGGAGTTTTTTAAAAGCATTTTTAAATTCATATATATTATTTTTATATTGCCTGATTTTCTGCCTGTATTCTTCTCTCACCCCCTTCCTCCTCCCTGAGAAGCCATCTTATATAACAAAGAATTTTTTTAAAAGAAATAAGAAAAAGAGGGAGAACACGTTAGAAAAAAATGAGCAAAACCAATCAGAACATGGAAAGAATCTGGGAATATATGCAATGTTCCACACCCTTGGGAATTCTGCCTCCCCTCCCCCCCAAAAAAAACCTTCCCCCACTCCCTCTACCTCTGCAAAGGAATGGGGAGAGGTATCTTTTCATCTCTTTCTTGGGGTAAACTTGTTCTCTGTAATTTTTCCACATTTATTTTATTGTTTTGTGGTGGTTATTCTTGCCACTACATTGATGTAGTCATTGTGTATGTTGTTTTCTTGATTCTACTTTCTTCATTCTGCATCATTTCATGCAAATACATGCTTTTCTGTATTCATATATTCCCTGTTTCTTATAGCACAGTAATATTCCATTACATTCCTGTACCACAGTTTGTTTAATCATTCCCTAGTCAGCGGGCATATACTTTGTTTCCAGTTCTTTGCTACAGCAAATTAGCTAGTAATAAACATAAATTGAAATTGGGGCAGAAAGCCAAACCTTTGCCTCCATTTTAGGGATCCTCCTAACTGGGAGTTCTGAGCAATTGTGTTTGTAGCCTAAATTTCACTTAACTTCATAAGGATGCAGAGATGGGGACTGTGGGGACTTGAGTGACCATTATGTTACCCTAATCTTAAAAACAAAGCTAATTGTTATATTAAGGTATATCTGATTAAATCCTGAGATAAAGGGAGAAGAGAACAGAGGGCACAAAAATATTGGTGGCTACTTGTATCCTCCTTTGCAACACTAACACCTCCCATGTTATATTAAAATAATTTTTAATAAAAAAAATTAAGATCAATAGTAGTACCTTTTGATCACCTAAAAGGGCAGGAGAGGATGGCTAATTTTTTTTCTTTTTTTTTGGTGAGGCAATTGGGGTTAAGTGACTTGCCCAGGTCACACAGCTAGTAAGTGTTAAGTGTCTGAGGTGCGGATTTGAACTCAGGTCCTCCTAACTCCAAGGTCGGAGTTCTATCCACTGCGCCACCTAGCTGCCCCTGAGGATGGCTAATTTTGACCTTCAGAAATTTCACTTCTTTTAGGGAATCAAACTCAATATAGTATATGTGGAAATTATTTTCAAGAACATATCTGTCAGTTTATCTACCTCTTGATTTTCTGATGAGAAAACAAATGTATCAGGGCCAGTTTAAAAAACTGTTAAAGCAAGTTTTACTGTGTGCACATATAACAGAAGTCAGTATTTTCTTCTGTCATGATGAATAAGCTCTTTGAAAGGATTCTAAGTATGTTTATCTTTAAAAGCTTTCCAGAATAACTAAGTTTCATTATAAATTGCTACATAACCAACTTTTCCCTACAAAAAATCTTGCAGTATGTAACTTTTTGAAATTTCTGTGGATTTGGCACCCAGGTTTTGTCAGAGCCAGCAAATCTCAGCAAGGATTGTCCTCTGTCAATAAACATTTATTAAGGGCCAACTGTGTGGTAGGCATTGTGTTAAACTATGCTTAGATTTTAAGTTTTTTATCAGCAACTATAATTGTCAAGAGAAAGAGGAGAGACCTACTGTAGGAGTCATTCTCCTCCCCCTTGCCCTAGCCCCTCCCCAGCTTTCCAGTTACATTGAGAAAATCCTATTCCATACTACTGGCTCACCTCCTACCTCCTACCTCCCATCCACTGCTTGGCCCACTGGGGATGGAGATGATAAACTGCCTGAACTCATTCCTCAATAATGAACATACTTGTACTCATCATACCTTTCATGTCTCAGTGATCATCTTTTTAGAGGTCAGGCTGGCAACGGGCATTAAAAATTTTAAAACTGATCATAGTTGTTAACCAGTAGACCTTCTACTGGAAATATACCCCAGTGAAGTAATTAAAAAGGAGAAAAATATGTATTTCAATGGAAATATTCATAGTAGCATTAATTATAACAGTGAAAAACTTTAAATAACTTATCCAGTGGTTGAAGGAATAACTGAATAAATTATATGATATATCAGTGTAATGAAATGTATTGGAATGAATGAAATATTGCACCATTAAAAATGACAAGCAGAAATATAAAGAAATACAGAAGACAAAGTTATGCAGATGGAAGATACAACTAGAACAGCAGTATATATGTATATATATATACACATATATATATAAAAAATCATTTCATTCTAATAATAATTTTCAGGATCTAATAACTGATTGTGCCAACTAAAACTGTTGCAAAATAATAAAGGAAAAATCACATAATTTTCTTTTATAAGTTATTTTCATAATCAGAAACTTAGTTTATGGTCAGTTTTTGTGATACTAGGATTTTGTTTTCCCATTTTAAAAATACTATGGTGCTTTTGGAAAATAAAAGCTGATAAGTTGAAACGTTTTTCTTTGGGACTCACAGCTTCACATCATTTTTGGTGATTCATATGATTTTTATATTTTTTTTGCTCCAAAGTGGTTATTCCATAATGCCACTTTGACGATCATGAAATATTTAGTATCACATTAGTAATATAAAATAAATATTTAGTATAAATATTAGTAATATCTCACTGAAATTTAATGCAGCATCCCATGATACTTATTGTGAGAAGTCTTTTAAAATCTCCCCCCAAGCTTATTAAAAGTAAAAGTAATATATGGTGATAGAATTTGTGTTTCTATTTTACCCTGACAAATATTAAAAAGCCATAGCAAACTGTCAATCCAAATTTGTGGGAATGATTGTGGTATGCTAGATTTTGATTTAAAGACACAGATAATCTTAACTATCCTACACTTAGTGTACTATGTACATTATGGTATATTATAATTAGTTGTATGATTTGGGAATTATATACTTACCTTTTCTGTGATTTGGTTTCTTCCGTATATAATTTGAGTGATAATACTTGTACTACAGGACTGTTTGGAATGCACTTTGTAAAATTGTAAATTGCTATAGAAATGGGCACTGTTCTTATTTTTCATCATTCTATCTTGCTGTACCTTTTTGCAGTCCCATCACATTTTCAGAATACTTGTACTAATTGAATATTGCATCCTTAATAATTTCCTATTGAAATAAATATACAGTAGTTTGCTTTACAAATGTAGGTGAAGGGATTTACCTAAGGTCACATGGCAATTCAGTTTCAAAACTCAGTAAGAATTTATAGTTCCAAACTGCTAGAATTGAACTTTGTCTGCTGTGGCATATTGATTCCTGTTATTTCCCCCAGCTATGCTTTCTAATTTACTATAAACCTACAAAGCATTATGCTACAAATATTTGATTTCCTCAGAGACTGCTTTTCTCTATGTATATTCCTTTGTGCCCTTATCTAGGCACCCAACGGGAGGATCCTTTATCCGTCCAAACCGGGTAAATTTTGGAGTGGACTTTATCACTGCAATTAAGAATCGCTATGGATTGGAAAATACTAAACAGGAAGATGGAAATGAGATGATTGTTATTGGAAATAAACCCGTCGAAACTGTTGGCTTTGATTCTATTAAAAAATTCCAAAGGTAGGAGGAATTGATGCTGATGAATTAGATTTTTATGGTGTACTCTGCTTTTAAATACATGGGCCCGAGGGCCTAAATGTGTTAACTGATTGGCAAATTGGTATAGAGACTTTTAGAAGCTTAGGATTTTGTCCGTAATTTAGTCTGCCATGTCTTGGGTAACACTGAGAGATTAGACAATACCTTTATTTGCACTGTTGATAAGGAAGCTGTAGACTAAAGGAAGCGAGAAGTTTGAAACCTCTTATTGGAGTGCTAGTATTGTGATGGTTATGTGTGTACCACATGTGTTGTTTGCACTCTTATTTCCAGTTATTCTTGCCCACTTGCTCTGGGCTGATAGTTTTGTGCTTCCATTTTTCATATTTTCCCTTTTCGGTGTACACATTGTCATTCATTTTTTGTAAGCCAGCTGTGGCAGTAGAGCTGGTAGTTCCCTGAATCCCATCCTAAACTGTAAGATTAGAGAACCGTTAAAAATATGATTTTATACAAAGACAGTAAGGTTCACTTATGAAATGAGATTTTCATGAGGGAATGCCATAAGGAATAGGACTTAATGGGATACTGAGATCTACATGGTATGTTCAGGATCACATTGCAAGTTTTGATTTATTAGCTAGCATTTAGTAAATCATCTTAGCAGCATTGAGAGTTCCCGAGGATGCCATCTTAGAAGTGACTTCTGGTTGCACTCCCGAGATTAGATTTTAGTTCAATTCAGAAAGCATTTATTAAATAACTGTTATGTACAAGACACTGTGTTAGATGCTTGGGATATTATTGTGCAGAAACAAACATGAAAAACAATGTTTGCCCTCTAGGAGCTTACATTGTACTGTGGAATCTAGCATGGAAATGGAAAAGAAATACAAGTTAATGTGAGGAGAAAGAGAGTGCTGACAATGAAGAAGATCAGGAAAGACTTCACGTAGGAGGTGGCACATGACCTGATCCTTGAAGGAACCCTGGGATTCCAAGAAGCACAAATAGATGAGGGGTTATTGAGTTCCAGGGATGGAGGACTAACACTGAAAAGAGGCAACCTGAAATTGGAATGCAGCAAGTAGGCCACTTTGGCTGAAATGTAACCATATTGGATGCAGGCTAATTAATTACAGGCAATTTTTTATCTGCAGTGTTGGACAGAACCATTGCATAATTATGCTCATTATTCTTTGCTACCTAGTTATAATTAAGAAGATAATGATGTTAATGTTATGCATATTCTAAAATGGAAATAGCAACACTTGAGTGGACCAATCTAAGATCACAGAATTAGTCAGTTCTTTGCTTCTTATGTGCAGACCGTACATTTCTTAAAAATGATTTTAAAAGACTTAAAGAACAAAATTCTTGATGAGATTGTAGTTTCTTGCCTTTTTATTCAAATAAGTGAAATATTAAATATATCCAAACAGGGACATAATTATATTAATGATTTGATATCCCTTCAGTGAACACCATGTGCTCTGATAATATTAAAAAATTGGATGTATATAAAAGGGAGTACCTATTTTCCTTCCTCCCCCAGATCATAAGCAGCAATAATAATTCTTACAAGTGTTCCTGTGGATATAAAGAAGTAATGGTTAATATAATAACCCCATTTTGTGAGTATCATTTTAATAGATACTTTGGGGCATGTCACGTTGGAATTTTTATTGATTAAAGTGGCTGATTCTTTAGATGATTTGAAAAATATGAATTGTTATATCTGGTCTCCTGAATAGGGATAGGTACTACAACTGTGATTTCATTGGTATAAATTTCTGTATGAGGCAGCTCTGGTCATTGTAGGTGATCACTGCCTCTGCAACCTAGAGTTGAGAATTAGTGTTGGAGAGCTGCCTAGAGCAGTAGTATCAGCCTGAAATAGAAACAGGGTCTACTAATCCACAGAGAAGGATCCTTCTGGGCTCATATTGACTTAGAAAACTATACATTTATATATTTCTTTTTTGTGAATACATCAACACGTTGAAATCAGATAGGAACTACATTTTATTCTGGTTCTGACCACAGTTGGAAGTGCAGTGGGCTGCATTCTTCTGACTCAGAGTACTGTGAATTGCCCACAGCCATCAGGTGTCAGAGGTGCATACTTAAACTCAGATCTCCTTTTCAGAACTCTGTTCACATTTTTTATGATATCTGTTGGCGAACAGCTGTTGGTCTTTTGTGTCAGTAGTTCCTTATGTATTAAATTTTTATCAGTTATATTTGATGTAAAGAGTTTTTCCCACTTGACAGTTTCTCTTCTCACATTAAAATATGAGCTCTAGAGATTCTCTTCCTTTTATATTTTAGCTCTAATGCTTAGCACTGTTGTTTTGCATATCATAAGTGTTTAATAAATGCTCTATTCATTTACTCATTCTTGGCTTGAAGGCTGGCTTTTTATATTTTTGGCAGTTTCTTGATTAGATTAGAAGCAATTTAGAAATCATGATGTTGAAATATAGTATATATGCTTTAAGGCATTGAAATAGTATATGTGCTTTAAGGCATTACAGTAACAATTGATTAAATTTTTGTTTGGATAACTAAGAAAAAGAGTTTGCATAAGGAAAAGTAAAAATAATGTCTATGATTTCCAGTGATATTGTTTTAACTTTAGGGTGGTATTTATATTGAGAGCACAGAGAAAAACTTCCTGTTCAGTTTCTTGGACTGAGATCCTGTCTACTTATTTTTGCTGCCTAGTTTCTCCATTCCTGAGGTCGAGACCCTTATTGCTGTTCCTTGCTATGCTGTTTCTTCTGTAGTCCCCTTTTTCCCCATTTTTTTTCAGTCTGACAGTTTATATACTTATGGGATAACTGCATGGCAGGTGAATTTGAGGGATCTTTTTTGTTTGTTTTTTGTTTTTTGTTTTGTTTTGTTTTGTTTTAGTGAGGCAATTGGGGTTAAGTGACTTGCCCAAGGTCACACAGCTAGTATGTGTCAAGTGTTTGGTCAGTGGCCAGATTTGAACTCAGGTCCTCTTGACTTCAGGGCCGGTGCTCTGTCCACTGCGCCACCTAGCTGCCCCGAGGGATCATTTTGTGTTGAAGAATAGTAAAGGACTTTGGATGTGAGGTTCTATGATACTCACTGGCCTTATTTTAACTTTGCATATAATCCATGTATTTTTTATTCAGTCAGCTGAACAGGTTGCAAGAAGTCTCTGTTTGGAGTTCTGCAGTGAGTTGTGCTGGCAACAAAGGGGAAATTGCACAAACATGTCCTAGTATCCTTTTTCAGTAATAATCTGTCATTGGAATCTTAAGATGGCATCTGCCACCAAAAAATTCTTTTCAAAAGAGATTTCATAGTATTTAACTGTTCTCCCCAGTGTATTATTTTTATGCCAGTTTAACTAAAGGTGCTACTGCTCTGGGTGCTTAGGATAAAATTTCCCTGATATACTGTTGCCTGATTCAAAACTGGGAAGTTTGGGAGCTTACACAGGGGAAGGAAGTGGCAGAGTCATTGAGTGTTGCTGGATAAAGGTAAGTACGGTTGTGTCAGGCCATGATTGGCTATTGTGGGGAGTGTCAGATATGACTCTTTTTCCCACTTCTGGTTGATCATATACCTTTTGATGTCAGACCACAGCCCACAGGTGCTGTCCCTCAGCTTCTCATGTTTGTGTATTTTTCTCCAAATGTGTCCCAAGGGTAAGAAGTTGTAAGTCCCTCCCCTCTTTTTCTTCATTTCTTCCCAGTATATTCCTCTTTGTAATCCCTTTTCTTTACTAAACCAAAATTGAACAAAATCAAAGAATTTGCTTTTTTTCTTCCCTTTTGACCCTTAAAGGATTCTTTACTGACAGTGGACCCTTTACCTCTCACCCACTCCTCTACTTAGGATAAAAGCACTTGATCATCGTTTAGCCCTTTTAGATTGTTTAAATATGTGTGTGTGTGTGTGTGTGTGTAGTACGTATATGTATGTATAAATTTGTGTGTGTGTGTGTGTGTGTGTAAAAGCTTTCTCTTGTCTGCTGTGTTTATGCATAAAAGTCTACTCAGTTCTAGTTTTCTCATCAGGAATGCTTAGAAGTCATCTACTTCTTATATTTGTTCTGGATCTTATATATTGAATTTTCCATTGAGTTTTTTTTGTCACAGATACGTGAAAGTCTTTCAGTTTGTTACATATCCATTTTTCATTTCATTCAGGATTATACTCAACTTTTCTGGGTAAGTTATTTCATGATAGATTTGCACTTTCATGTGCAGTCATCTTTTTTTTTTTCTATTCTACTGTGTTATGGAAATGCTTTTTTTATTTCTTAAGTTCAGAATGAAAAAAAAAAGAAACCTCTGCTTTTCAGGGTTATTCTTAGTTGCTAGTCTGTTTTTTTTGCCTCTTGGGATTTCCTATTCTAAGTTTTGCTTTCCTTTACAGTATTTGCTACATAACTTTTTTTGACCCTTACTGTGGTTACTTGTTACTTAATCTCTTTCATCCTGCCTGCTTATAGTATTTTTTTCCGTTTCATCTGGAAGCTCTGGACTTTGTTACACTAATATGGGGTTTCATTCAGGTGGTGACTAGTAGATTACAACAAATAAACATAGACAAACAAAATAAATTCTTGCAATCTCATGTCCAAAGATCTCGTTCTGTACCATGAGTGCATTATGTTTCTATCAGGAGGTAGAGATAGGCATGCTTCAATTATCAGTCCTCTGAAATTGTAATTGGTTGTCCCATTGATCATAGTTCTTAAGTCTTTCAAAGTTGTTTTGTCTTTATAGTGCTGTTGTTACATAAACTGTTCTACTGGTTGTTCTCACTCTACTCTTCATGAATTTATATATCTTCTTAGGTTTCTCTGAAATCATCTTTTAATGTTTATAACATAATAGTTCTCCATTATATTCATATACTATAATTTGTTTGGCTATACCCCAGTTGATGAGTATTCCATTAGTTTCTAGTTCTTTGCCACTACAAAAAACACCACAAAAAAAAAACAAACTTTTTTTGTACACATGGGTCATTTTCCTTTTTCTTTGATCTCTTTGTGGTATTAGCCTAATGGGGTTATTGCTCAGATAAGGGGCATGTACAATTTGGTAACTTTTTGGTAGTTCCAAATTGCTTTCCGATTGGCTAGACCAGTTTGTAGTCCACCAACAGTGCATTCACATGTCTATTTTCCCAAAGTACCTCCAACATTTGTCATTTTACTTTTGTGTCAACTTTACCAATTTGATAAGTATGAAGCAAAATCTCAGAGTTGCTTTAATTTATGTTTCCCTACTTATTAGTGATTTGGAGAATTTTTTCCATTTCAGTTTTTTTTTAGAGTATTTTCATGTGGTCTAATTTTTCAGTCTTCAACTTTGTTCTAATATTTCTTGTTTTGTTTTCTCTGTTTCATTTAACTCTTGAGTTTAGTTCTCTTTAGTCAGTATTTCTGGATGTCTACCACTTGGATAAATTTTTACACCTTCTGTTCTAAATTGTTATTCTCCTTCCAAGTTTTTCCTTAAGAATTCTAATTTTATTCTTTGTTTCAACTCTTTCTTTATTTCTTCTTTCAACTTTTGGAGTCCTTGTGGCTAATCCATTTTTTAAAAAATATAGTTCTTGTTATAATTACTGTGAAATTATTTTCTTCTTCTGAAATTTTATCTTAGGATTTTTTAACGCCTGATATTTCTTCATTTATTGGGAATTTTCTTTTATTTGCTTATGTCTTCATCCTCTCTGGTAGGTAAAACTTCTTTCAAAGTTTTCTTTCTGTAATTGCTAGAGTTTTTGTTACTCTTCTCTTTCCACATTGGGTCCAGGTAGAGAGCTTCAAGAAGCCATTCTGAACTCTCAGTTCTAATTCTGGAATAGAGAAGCCAACAAGTATGACTGATAATAGTTTCTTGGTTCTGTCCCCTCCTGCAGATTAAGTCTGAGAGACACTGAAGCATAGTTTGTGATCCTGTGATAGGATGGATGAGCTTGGGGTCCCACTCTCTGTGACCTGTCCTGGGTAAGGTAGCTGGACTGAGATCTTATTGGTCTTTGGATTTTGTCACTCTAATACAGTTCCTGGATTGGGATTTTGTGCTCACTTGAAGTCCAGGGAGTTGAAGTGATTTGACCAAAGCCACAGAGATGTTAAATAGATGTCTCTGACAGATGTCAGAGGTAGGATTTGAATCTAGATCCTCTAACTCTGAGGCCACTGTTTTTTCTATTGCACTGTGATTGCAGATCACAGGTCTACCCCTGCTCTCAATTGTGTGTGTGTGTGTGTCTGTGTGTGTGTGTGTGTATCTCATATTTACTTATCTCTGTGTGTCTGTTGTACCCTTCAGTAGAATGTAAATTCTGTGAGGGTAGCGATTGTCTCATTTTTGTCTTTGTGTCCCTGGCACTTAGTAGATGCTTACTAAATGCTTGGAAGGTAGAATTGGGTTGATGCCTTCCCTGACCATTCTAGACAAAATGATACTTGAATCTTATCTGAATTTGTTATAACATGCTGTACTACACTGTCTAACACTTTGTTCACAGCTTTACTTAGGTTCTTCTAGAGACAACAGAAAGGTTCAGAAACTAAATTCAAAGAAACACACAAGACTTGCAAAATTTGGCAGTGAGTATGTCTCCCAACATTACTAACTCCTCCTCACTGCATCAGGCGCATCACTGTTAGGAGCTCAGAGCAGACACTCATGCATTTGGCAGTACTATAGATAAAAAGCATCAAGGATGTTGTTCATTTTGGTAACCAGCTCCAGGATAAAAAATATTTTTTAAAGAAAAAAAATCAGCTAAACTGATCACTGTATTATATCAATTTAGCAAATGTTTTATATCCATGAACCTCATCCTCCTTTCTCCCTTTGCAAAAGAGTGGAAGATGTCTTCTCATTTCTCTTCTTTGGGGTCAACCTTGTAATTTTAACATTCATTTTGGTTTCTTCTTTTTTTATGTGTGTGATTGTTGTCCTTTCCATTTATATGACTGTAGTCATTGTGTATATTGTTTTCTTGGTTCTGCTTACTTTACTCTTCTTCAGTTGATGTCTTTACATATTTCTTTGTATTTATTGTATTCATCTTTTCTTACTGCACAGTAATATTCTCTTACATTACAGAATCTACAGTTTGTTTAGCCTTTCCCAAATCCATAAGTATTACTTTGTTTCTAGTTCTTTGCTATCAGAAAAAGTGCTACAATAAATATTTTGATGTATTTGGGGTCTTTCTTATCAATGGAAGTGAGTGTTTCTTAACATCTACTCTCAGATATCAGAAGGATAGATTTGTCAAAAAATCTCTTGTCATCATGGAATGAGGTGACCTTCATTGCTGATCAGCTCAAATATCTGGAAGTTCTTAATCTCAGGTATAAATTTTCTGTTCCCTGCTAGTTAATATTCTATACAAATCCTAATCTGTGTCCAATGTGCACATAGTGCCTCATAGTGCCTCGTGGTGGTAATGGTATTGATTCCTTTAGGTTGTAATCTTGCAGAAATTTTGATAGTATTAAGTCTTAGTTTTATCTAAGATAAGCTATAATTTAAGGGAATGTTGCTTATTTTAGACTTCTGGATAGATATATACCTGGGCTCACTAATAATTTGTTGGTCCATCAATTAAGGCTAATTTTATAGTTTAAATTTCTATGTAGTTGGAGCTATGTCTGTTATATTGAGTGGCGGAGGAGGTGGATTTGTCACAATTTTTTTCTTAAATTTTGGGCTGATTAAATTAATGAAATAATTAATTGAATTTTGATTAATTGAATTTTTACAGGTTTAATAGATGAGATGGTAGCAAAATATTTTGGGGCCTATATGGGAAAAAGCTTTTCAAATATAGTTGTTTAGAGCCCTATAAATAGCAATAAGAATGATTTCATTATGGAACTCTAATTAATGAAGCCTAATAACAAATTTTTGCTAAACAACTTTTAATTTATTTTATTAAAATCATATGTGTAGTACATCCAGAATGTTTGTAGAACCAGATTTTCCAAGTGCCTCAACCAGGCTTCCCCTTTAAAACCTGAACCAACTTGCATATACAGGTGAATCACATCTGTCCTGTTCAGGTATAATTCAACAATAGACATGAAATTAATTGTATTTGAAAATGAGAGATGAGTGAGATCAACTATGGGTGTAATTTGACCCACCATTTTTCCTCTTTGGAAACATGGGCTATGTTTTTCAAAGGGTAGTTCTTTCTAAGTTTCTGTTCAGAATCATAAAATCTTAACAGCTGAAAGAGACTTCAGAGGTCATCTGATGCAACCATATCTGCAGAATAATCCCTTCTAAAACATCCACACAAGGGATCATCCATGCCTTTACTTGAAGATGTCTTATTTGGGGGGCTCCCTAGTCCCCAGGGGCAGCCCATCACACCAGATAGCAAGTTTTTCTTTATCTGAACTAAAAATATGGCACCATTTTGTTCCATATTGCAAAAGTATTTCCACTATTTTGTTCCTTAGCTTTTGGGGCTAAGCAGAACAAGTCAAACCTCTCTTCCACATGACAGCACTTAAAGTATTGGAAGATAGCCAGCATGTTCTTCCTAAATCTTTCCAAGGGTAAATGGTTGTCGTCCTGATCACCCTCTTTTTAACACTGTATAGCTCATTACTGTCCTTCCTAAAATGTGGCACATGGAACTGAACAAAATACTACAGATGTGTTCTGACCAGGTCAGAGTACAAGAGTATTGTCACTTCTTTTTCACTGGATATTTACGCTTCTCTTAACGTACTCTAAGATTACATTAGGGTTTGTTTGTTTTTTGGTTGCCATATTGTATTGTTGATGTATGCAGTTTATAATCTTTTTCTGGTGGTTATTTGTGGTTATCCATACCTCCCCATCTCAGATTTGTGATGCTGGTTTTCTGAACTGAGGTGTTAGACTTTTCTATTTATCCCCATTATTTTCATTTTATTAGATTGGATCCAATAATGTAAGCTATTATCCTTTTGGGTCCTGACTCGGCCATTCATTGTTTAGCTGCCTCTTCTAGCTTTGTTCAGGTAGGATAAATAATAAAAAAACTGTTTTTAGAGTAATTGAAAAGGACTGGGGCTTCTCTGGTATCTTTATTTTCAGTTATAAAGGCAAAGAAACAGAATCAGAAAGCAATTAAACTAAGCCAGTATTTACTGCTTTTTATCCTATTGGTGCTTTTGGGAGTAGGGGAACTAGTTAGGTCCTGACTTTATTTTAAAACTTATTGGGGAAACTGTTTATCAAAAATGAGTCACTTTTTTTGGCCTTAAAGTAATTATATCTTTTGTACTATGAAATGAACACATCAGAACAGTTAGCCAGGCCCCAGAAAGAGTTTCTGTATTTTAAATACCATGAAGTTAAATTCTGAAAACAGAATTTTTAAGGTATAAAACTCTATGGTCCTTTGGTTTCTTTAAAAATGAAGTTCATTTGTACACAAGACAATCCAAAGCCCTAGTATTACATTCCAAATTGGCAATTTAATTGAATGATTCCTTTGGTCATATTTAATTGAAATTAACACACTGCTTTACTCTTTCTACACAGTGAAAATAAGCTAAAATTTTCCTGTGATTCACCATCTCCATCATGTACATTTTCTGCATTGAAGGTTTTAGTGCTTAATCGAACAGGAATAACGTGGACTGAGGTAATCTACTTTACAGCATGTTTTATATATTGGTAGTAGTTTGAAATTGCAAGTCTTTTTTTTATTTTAATAGGTTACTTAAAAAAAATGTGATACTTATGTACTTAAGTAGAAATATTTTCATTTCATCACAGTCACAAGAATGGAAAGTGGCATGGAGCAATTTTTAGGAAGGGCACTGGGTTTAGAGTAAGGATTTTCGTTCTAATCTAGTGTCTGATACTACCTGTGGGGCCTTGCACAAGTCATTTAACTGCCTGGACCCCTGGTTGCCAGTTGGAAAATAAGAGGATTAGACTCTGTTATCCTTGAGGGTCCTTCAAGCTGTAGATCCATGATCCTATGATCTTTTAAAGGGATGTCAAACAAAATGCTGTTGTCAGGTCACCATTGTAATAAATCTTGGGCCACTGGTTATATAAATCTATCATTATTCATATGCCTTATAGAGAGAAGGTATTCTAAAGTTTTGGTATTTAAAAGTGATTAAAGAGTGGATAGAGCACCAGCCCTGAAGTCAGGAGGACCTGGTTCAAATCCGGCCTCAGACCAAACACTTGATACTTACTAGCTGTGTGACCCTGGGCAAGCCACTTAACCCCAACTGCCTTAAAAAAAAAAAAAGTGATTAAAGGTTTTGCTGGTTAAATAGAAAATTATGTAAATAAACTGATAACTCCTCTTCTGTCTCCCTCTCCCATCCTGTCCTCCCCTCTTCTCCCCAGCCCCCACCTTTCTTTCTCATTATTTGTTGAGTCTGAAGTTAATTGAAATGTTGTCAGCAACTTTATTTTAGTGCAGGAGCTGAGTAGGCAGAGGGGCATAGAATTCCCACTATTTAAAGGTCAAGTATACTACAGTTAGTTGGATACAATTTGTAGCTTAACTTGAAGGGTAAATAGGAGGTTCGCTCCATGGAATCAGTTTTGCATTAATATACTTCTCTCACTGGAATTTTTATTGGTTTTTTAGCACTCCTTGAAAATTCCCTTTTTAAATCATCAAATTTAATTTTTAAGAAACCTTTTATTAACCATCTGCTATTTGCAACACAGTCTATAGTCTGGATTTTCAGAACAAAAATCAAAATAGTCCCTATAGTCAAGGAACTTACACTCAGGGAGGTCAGTATAATACGCATGGAGATGTGAGATCATTTGAGGAGATTGAGATCATTTGAGGAGATAGAGAATTATAACAACTGGTGTGGAAGGATCGAGAAAGATTTCATGGAGAAGGTAGTATCTGAGCTGAGCCTTGAAAGAAGCTCGGAATTCTAAGAAGCTGAGTTGAGGAGGGAGCTGTATTCTAGGGGTGAGAGGGAATAGTTTTTGTAAATACATGGAGGTGGGAAATGGCGTGCTGAGGTTGGGGTATAGCTAGTAGTCCAGTTTGACTGAGTTTATACATGAAGAGAAATAATTTGATATAAAGCTAGAAAGGTAGGTGGGAACCAGATTGTAGTAGATTTTAAATGGTAGGGTCAAGTTTGTGTTTTTTAGAGGCGATAGGAAGCTACTTAAGGTTTTTGAACAGGGGAGTGACATAGACCAATTCCTTAGGAAGATCAATTTGGCAGCTCCATGAAGGATGGATTGGAGAGGAGAGAGACTAGAATAAGGCCTACCAATTAGGCTATTGCTGTAATCCCAAGTATGATGCGATGAGTGCCTGAACTTAACAATGGCTGTTTAAGTGAAAAGAAGGGCATAGATCTGTGTGATATTATAGAGGTAGAATTGACAATAGTTAACTAGCAACTGATTGCCTGTGGAGGTGAAGAACAAGGAGAATAGTCAAAGATGATTTTGAGGTTGCCATTCTGGGTACTTGGAAAAATATCAGGGCCCTCAATGGAAATAGTGTTTGGAATAGGAGTATGTGTAGGTGAAAGATAATGAAAGCCAAGCTCAAACATAATGCGATTATGATTTAGCTAGTCTCTTAGTTTAAATTTATCAATTAAAAATTGAAATAGCACAACTCATTTGACTGTAGAGCCTAGCAGTTTGTTAAGAAGTGAGAGAATTAAGTTTATTGGAATTTGTATGTGAGGAATAGGTGTGGCTAGGTATTTTTGTGACAGGTGATCTATATAAACACACAGTTAAGAAAAGGTATTGATGATTAATTTCTTATTAGTTCTTGCAAGTGTTCCTTTAGTGGTATGACACACTGTATCAAATAAGAATATATTTTATCTGTCTCTTTAGTGTAACTTTTTAACAGTATTAATCTACCTTAGGATATCTCTTAATGGTCCATTAATAACAGTGTTGGGTGGTTCTGAGTGAGTGAGTGTGTGTGTGTGTGTGTACACACGCATGCATATACTTAATAGTACATATTATATCATTAAAATACCTTTTTAATATTTTAATGTTATCATCTTCCCACTGGTACTTATTGCCTAAAACATGGCATGTAATTAATTAAATTAGAAGTGTCATTTATCCTACAGATACTTTCTAAAACAGTAATGAAATTGAGTTCATGTGGAGGTGGAAGTAAAAAGCATTGGAAATGAAATCATAACTCACATTACATATGTTAAAATAAATGGATAGGCTAACAACTCTTTATTCTGAATCAAATTTTCTCAATAGGTTCTGTGGTGTGCCCAAGGATGGCCAGTTCTAGAAGAATTATACCTTGCATCTAATGATATTACAATTTCAGAAAGGTAGGAATGGTATGTTTAAATTCTAAAGTCACCATTTTATGGGTGGGTCCCACTAGTTTGTGGGAATTTAAAATACTTAATGTTTATTTCTAGTGGTGCTTTTACAATTATAATTCAAAAATTATTCTTATTATTTTTTACTATCCTTATCATTTTTCAGGAGCAGTTAGGTAGTACAGTGGATAGAGTACTGGGCCTGGAGTCAGGAAGACTCATATTCCTGAGTTCAAATTCAGCCTTAGACACTTATTAGCTGTGGAAGTCACTTAACCATGCTTGCCTCAGTTCCTCATCTCTAAAATGAGCTGGAGGGGCAGCTAGGTGGCCCAGTGGATAGAGTACCGGCCCTGGAGTCAGGAGGACCTGAGTTCAAATCCGGTCTCAGACACATAATATTTCCTAGCTGTGTGACTCTGGGCAAGTCACTTAACCCCAATTGCCTCACCTCCCCCCCCCAATGAATGAATGAATGAATGAATGAATGAATGAATGAATGAATGAATGAATGAATAAAGTGAGCTGGAGAAGGGAATGGCAAACCACTCCTGTATCTTTGACAAGAAAACCTGAAATGCGGTCATGAAGAGTTGGACACAACTGAAAAACAAGTAACAAAAAATAATTTCTCAAATATTTTTATTTGAAATCTTACCAATTGGGAGGAAAACTGAGTTAGTCTAAATTATGGAATAAAAATTATTACTTTGAAAACGTATTTAATTTGCTTGCCTTCTCAAGGAGGAGAGAGGGGGAGGAAGGGAGAGAGAATTTGGAGCTCAAAATTTAAAAAAAATGTTAAATTTTTTTGTTTATATATAATTGAGAAAAAATAAAAAATGGAAAAAATATGTAATTATCTTGTGAATAAACTTTTTCCAAGTAAAATTTCTGTCATATCTGCTTTAATAAATTGTTAATTGTTTAGACCAATTTATAATAAATGACATCCATTTGCACAAAAGAGTTAATGTTGTAAAGTCTTTAAAGAGTTCATTTTCTGAAGTTAGGTTAAGTATGTATATCCCTCTCCCAGTACCTCCTTCATTGTCCCTTTTGTTTATACTTTTCCCCTTTTATATATTTTTGTATATTTATGTATTTTTGTTTATATTTTCCCCCTTTCCTCTTATAGTATAAAGGTAAATGTCAGCTTAGTCCAAACTGCTGCAAAATGTGAATGACCAAAATTATAAATTGATGAGATTTTACTATGCTGTATTACCTTATTTATATTAAAGTGGAATATATAAATATCTTCTTAAAATGCCCTTAAAAAAAGCCTAAATACAATTCATTTCTGTTTTTCATGCAGGCCCACTGATGTTCTTCAGACTCTCAAGTTACTAGACTTTTCTAATAATCATTCAATTGATGGAGATCAACTATTCCAAATAGCCTATCTACCCAGGTAATTTTAGTTTGTTTAATATTAAAAAAATTTTTTGTCGTCCTGAATTTGACAAACATATATGAACATTTTGATAGCTCAGGATATTTTCATATATGATATTTTGGAGACTGCTATAATATATGAGAGCTCTTTGAATTGAAGACTTATCTCCCTTTTTGGAAATTTTTATTTGAACTGATTTATAATAATCTCTTCTGGTAGAATGAGTTCGTATGTCTTTGTATTTGCAAGGTAAATCAGCGAATTGAATAAGTTAGTATTAGTGAGAAATAAACAAAAGTTAATTCAAAGGAAGGGATTTCATTGTAATTTTGGAGACTACTATTTCTTGATTTAGCCATAGTTTAGAAAGCCATATCTTTCTCCAGATAGGTTTTAAAAAAAAAAAATTTCATTGATGCTTGCTTTAAAAAAGAAAAAAATCACTGTCACTTTCTAGTGACACAGTGCTAATCTCTCCCTCCCCCCCACCTCCTCTCCCCTTTATAATAAATAAAGTCACATCAACCTATTGAGCATATCTGAGAATGTATGCCTAATTTCA